>NC_133792.1:6551747-6644344 GCF_003597395.2 Chelonoidis abingdonii
GGGAAATTAGCATGACCCATCCACCCAGTCTTTATTCACTAATTTAATGGTGTCCAGTTTGCAAATTTAATTCCAGTTCTGCAGTTCTGGCTGGAGTCTGTTTTTGAAGTTTTTTTGCTGAAGAATTGCGACTTTTGGTCTGTAATTGAGTGTTCGGGAGGTTGAAGTGTTCTCCGACTGGTTTTTGAAATGTTATATCTTGACTTTTAACTTGCGTCCATTTATTCTTTTGCGTAGAGACTGTCCAGTTCGGCCAATGTACATGGCGGAAGGGCATTGCTGGGACATGATGGCATAGATCACATTGGGTAGATGTGCAGGTGAACGAGCCCCTGGATGGCGTGGCTGAAGTGTTAGGTCCTGTGATGGTGTTCCTTTGTTCTTGAATAGATATGTGGACAGAGTTGGTAACGGGCTTTGTTGCAGGGATAGGTTCCTGGGTTAGTATTTTTGTTGTGTGGTTGTTGGTGAGTATTTGCTTCAGGTTGTGGAGGCTGTCTGTAAGCAAGGACTGGCCTGTCTCCCAAGATCTGTGAGAGCGAGGGATCATCTTTCAGGATAGGTTGTAGATCTTTCATGATGCGTTGGAGATGTTTAGTTGGGGACTGAAGGTGACGGCTAGTGGCATTTTTACTTTCCTTGTTGTATCATAAGCCTCTGTCCCAAATCTGGACCTTAGCATCCAAAATCTGGGTGCTTAGCATGAACCTCCCAGCTTAATTACCAGCTTGGATCTTATCTCGCTGCCACCAATCAGGATTCTGAGTACCTGATAAACTCTCTGGTCTCCCTAAACCTTTCCCTACACCATCACAGGACCTAATCACTTCAGCCACGCCATCAGGGGCTCGTTCACCTGCACATCTACCAATGTGATCTATGCCATCATGTGCCAGCAATGCCCTTCTGCCATGTACATTGGCCGAACTGGACAGTCTCTACGCAAAAGAATAAATGGACGCAAGTTAGAAGTCAAGAATTATAACATTTCAAAAACCAGTCGGAGAACACTTCAACCTCCCTGGACACTCAATTACAGACCAAAAGTCGCAATTCTTCAGCAAAAAAACTTCAAAAACAGACTCCAGCCAGAAACTGCAGAACTGGAATTAATTTGCAAACTGGACACCATTAAATTAGGCTTGAATAAAGACTGGGGGTGGATGGGTCATGCTAATTTTTCCCCTATTGTTACTCACACCTTTTTGTCAACTGTTTGAAATGGGTCATCCTGATTATCACTACAATTTTTTTTTCTCCTGCTGATAATAGTCCACCTTAATTGATTAGTTTAATTAGAGCTGGAATGGCACTCCCCATTTTTCATGTTCTCTGTGTGTATATATATCTTCCTACTGTATTTTCCACTCCATGCATCCGATGAAGTGGGTTTTAGCCCACAAAAGCTTATGCTCAAATAAATGTTAGTCTCTAAGGTGCCATAAGTAGTCCTGTTCTTTTTAGTGATTAGGATGGAGTTCTGGATCTGAAGTCTGAGGGAGGCAGGAGGGAGCCATCAGGAACAAAGGGAAGGGCAGGGGAAAGGAATGGAACCAGAGACAGAGCTGAGCTGTCCGGTAATGCTGGGGGCCTGGATGTGTTTGAAATCTCACAGCTGGGTTAGGGATTTTGCTGCCAGCTGACCCTCTTACCCAGCGAGGGTCTGATGAGCTTTTCTGTCATTCCCAGACCTAGAACCCATGAAGAGGGATAATGACTTCAGGGAGTGATTGGCATTTGGGAGGGGTTATTTCCATGATGAGGTGACATTGCCCAGCTCAGGAATACCCAGGGATGGTTTTTGGGGAAATTCAAATGTTGGATATTTGTTCTTAAGGCACGTTAACCTCATCTTTACATTGAACCCATCTTGATTTGAGCCAGGAGAGAGACAGATTTATCTGTCACCAAGGGCAGGGAGACTGCTTCGCGGAGACTGTGAAACCAAAACTGCATCAGTGGTTTCCTTACCATTGGCTATTAACACATGAATATTGTTGTTCCGTAGCCAGAACTCAGAGAGCCAGCTGCCAAAACCTTTCTAGGAATTCCAGTCATGCAAAAAACCCACCCACTCATCCGCCTGTCTCTGGAATTGGAAACCTTCAGCGCAGAGAAGGGTCACATTTTTGTTTTAGCTTTGTAGCAAAGCAGTTAACTGAATATTTTGGAATGGAGCCACGCTCCACTCCTGCCCCTTTAGTTAGTGGGAGTTTGTTACTTAGCTGAACAAAGCAGCACATTCCCAGCCTGCTGTGCTGTTTGTAGAGTGTTGTGTTCTTGTGCATTGAGTACTCCTCCCGGGGTAAGTTTTCAGTGTGGGACCTCTGAGGAGGGGAGAAGAAAATCCCTGAGGTTTTTATCCCTGCACTTTCAAGCGGGGGGGCGGGGGGGGGAAGAGCCACCAGCAAGGGAAAGATCTGTCAGTGATGCCTCAGGCTCCTGGGAAAGGCAAGATTGGGGAAGAACCTACAACATGTCACTAGTGGCAGGCAGGCCTGCAGAATGCCGGATACCCTGAGTCTATACTGAATGTCACAGATACCTTCTTACATTCATAATGTCTGCAGCAGTGAACTTCATCTCAGCTCCATTTAAACTGAGAGTCTCGTCTATAAACTGGCTGTAAAAGTAGCATTGTGGCGTTCCCACAACCATTGTCTCAGGGATTCCAGATTTCAGTGGTGCAGGAAATGATTTTCTGGTCCCATGAATATTTGAGTTTGGATAGTTTTCCCTTTTTGCATCAGGATGAAGCTGAAGCCATGAACGCTTTTTGCATCTGGATGGATGGGGAGGGATAGCTCAGTGGTTTGAGCATTGGCTTGCTAAACCCAGGGTTGTGAGTTCAATCCTTGAGGAGGCTATTTAGGGATCTGGAGCAAAATAATCTGTCAGGGACAATACTTGGTCCTGCTGTGAAGGCAGGAGACTGAACGCAATGACTTTTCCAGCTCTATGAAGCTGAAGCCACAAACACTTTCAGTTTTGACAAATTGGTGTCTTCTGACAAAAACCTGGTTGTTGAAAAATTCCCAACCAGTTCTGCTCCAGCTCAGTCTGCAAGTAAAATCAGGAGCTGCCAGCCCAGCACACTCAGTCTGGGATGTGAGGGGTTCTTTGCTGCTCACCCATCATCAGCAATAATAAAGATTTTTCAGGCTCAATTCTCCCTTCGTTTGGAGATAGGGTGACCAGATGAGAGACGTGAAATATCGGGACGCGGCAGGAGGTTTGTCGGCGGAGCAACAACAGCAAAGAACCAAAAGCTGGCAGCGGAGGAAGAAACAAAAGCAAAAATTGGTAGGGGCTGAGCACCCACTGGCAGCTCCCCACCCCGCCTCCCCCATACCAGCTCATCTCTGCTGCGCCTGCGCCTCCACCTCCCCTGAGCTGGCTACCGCGTCCTGCTTCTCCCCCGTCCCTCCAGCGCTTGCACCATCATACAGCTAATTAGCGCAGGCCTGGGAGGGAGTGGGGAGGAGAAGGCGTGCTTGAGGAAGAGGTGGGGCCCCGGCAGGGATTTGGGGAGGGCTCCATTAGGGCAGTGAGGGGGCAGGGCCAGGGTGGGGATTTGAGCAGGGAGGGGCAGAGTCTGGGTGGGGCTGGGGTGGAGTTGGGGTAGGGGGGTGCGAGCCTCCTCTGCGTGTGCGCTGGAGGGCAAAATATCGGGACAATCTGCATCCTGACCGATGTTCAGTCGGGACGCAGGACAAACAAGTAAATGTCGGGACAGTCCCAATAAAGTTGGGACGTCTGGTCGCCCTATTTGGAGAGGAGTGGTGAGTGCAGAATGTGACACTGACATTGGACCTTGCTTAGAAGTTTTGCTGATGATGCAGGAGAAAAGAGCAGTTTGCATTTCCCTTTCCCATAGCCACCTTGGCTCTGAACTGCTCACAGTGCTCGCAATGGGTAATAATGATTATTTTGGTCAATAAACCCATCAGATCTGACTGCAAATGCATAAAGGGAGGATGTGTGCTGGAAAAGAAGAACTGATTTTGAGTCACTCTTCAGAGCGCAACCTACGTAAGAACTAGCTTCAAGCTATGCAGTTGCTTCTATTTTACTTTCCTGCTGGAGCTGGAATTTCTGTCTATAAATGTTTTATCTCAGTGCCTGGCTGGGAAGCATTCAAACCCAAAGCTCATTTGGCACTGACACGGTTTGTATCGAGACTGCAGAAACAGCATTAATGTGGGCCCATGTTTGGAGTCTTTGGCTCCATGAAAGGCTCCTATGCAAATTATTGCTGCAAAGGGCAGGAGTCATATGAGTGAGCCGTGGGCTGGAGGTGAGGGTGTGTTTACTAAACTGGGGAGACCATGCCCTGCGACCCCAAGCCCTGTCCCAGAAGGCCCTTCCTGTAGAGTTGCCAACTTTCTATCAGCACAAACCCAAGCAGCCTTGCTCCGCCCCCTGCCCCTTCCCCCATGCCCTGACCCCCACTCACTACATTACCCCTCCCTTGGTGGCTGGCTCTCCCACACCCTCACTCACTTTCACTGGGCTGGGGTTTGGGGGAGGGTGAGGGCTCTGAATGGGGGTATTGGCTCCAGGGTGGGGCCAGAAATGGGGGGTTCAGGGTGTGGGAGGAGGCTCTGGGCTGGGGTAGGGAGTTGGAGTGCAGAAGGGGGGGAGGGCTCCAGCTGGGGGTGTGGGCTCTGGGGTGGGGCGGGGGATGACAGGTTTGGAATGCAGGAGGGGGATCCAGGCTGGGGGTGGGGCCAAGGGATTCAGAGTGTGGGAGGGGGCTGTGGGTTGAGGCAGGGGGTTAGGGTGCAGGGGAGTGTGAGGGCTCTGGGCTAAGAATGAGGGGTTTGGGGTGCAGGAGATGGCTCCAGGTGGGGGGTGGGGCCAAGGGGTTGAGGCAGGGGGTTGGAGTGCAGGGGTGTGTGGACTCTGGGCTGGGGAGTGGGGCCCAGAGGTTGAGGCAGGAGGTTGGGGTGTAGGATGGGTACAGGCTCTGGGCTGGGGATGAGGGGTTTGGGGTACAGGAAGGGGTTCTGGGTTTGGGGGCGCTCAGGGCTGGGGCAGAGGGTTGGGGCTCAGGGTTGGGGCGTGCGCTTGCAGTGCAGCAGGGATAAGGCAGGCTAGTTTCTACCTGTCCTGGGACACCACGCTGCGCCCCAGAAGCAGCCAGCAGGTCCAGCTCCTAGGCAGCAGGCCCGGGGAGTAGGAGGCTCCATGGTGCACACTGCTCTCACCCGCAGGCCAATGGAAGTGCAGAACTGGTGCTCAGGGCAGGGGCAGCACGCAGAGTCCCGTGGCCCCCCTGCCTAGGAGCCGGACCTGCTGGCCACTTCCGGAGCACAGTGCGGTGCCCCAGGACAGGTAGGGGACTAGCCTGCCTGAGCTCCACAGCACCACCGACCGGACCTTCAACAGCCCAGTCAGCGGTGCTGACCAGAGCCGCCAGGGTCCCTTTTCGACTGGTCACACCACCCTCCTGCCCCACTGAACACAAGCCAAATGAGAATTTACTGGTGTCTTTTCTGTAGCGTCTGTTGTCTCGGTAAAAGTCCCAGCAGTGTGAGAACTCAATTCCACAATCAGACGTCAAGGGTCAAATGCTGCTCAAAGGTACACTGCTGGAAATGTAGGCTAATTCCACTGACTTCCGCAGAGTAATTCCAGCTTTACACCGGTGTAAACGCCAGCAGAGATTGTCTCTGTACCTTCCCTGAGCAACGGGGAGAGACTGCGTGTGATGGAGTGAATTTAATTTGGACAAATTAGAGGGGCTCTATAGTCTCTATTTGTGTCTTGAAGGAACTCTAAGGACATGTTTGTTAGGCTGGGTTTGCCTGAAGAATTGTCACTGTGCATTTCTTTCATTGTGATTGGGGCTGATCCATTCACACCACTTAAGTAATTTTGTCAAACAAAAGAAACTAGATTAAACAAGACAAGACACTGCCCCTTCGCCAGTGGGCTGGGGCCCATCTGCTCTGTGCATGTTGCAGCTGAGGAGGGTGCAGATACTCCCTATCTAGCTGGGCTGTCATTAAGGATTAGTGGGCTCAGAAGGAGCTTGTGTAACAAGGAGACCTGGAGGAACCTGCAAAGCCAGAGAGGCCTAGCAGAGAGGACGAAAAGGTATCCAGTCTACAAGAGATGGTGAGCTCTTTTTCTGGGTCAGGGAGACTAACCTGACCTGGTTCAGACTTTAATTGGGAGACCTGAACTAGGATCCTCATGAACAGTTTGTAGTAATTGCTCCTTCCCTGAAATCTCATTAAAGGAGCCATACTTACTTTGACTGGTTTGTTTTGGCTTCTACTGGCTTAGGTCCTTTATAGGGAATATTTTAATGCCCCAATTGGGGCAAAGTAAGGTGGGGCTGACTTGCAGAGCTGGTGTGCAGGGATGGCATATACCCTTTTACAACATGCTGGAAGAGAGAGATTTAGGCCACCTCCAAAAGTTGAACGTGTAAAGCCAGGCGCCCTAAAGTGTATTTAGCCTGCAAAATGGACAGGATTTTGCAAGTGCTCAGTGCACACAATGTCCTTTCATTGCAGCAGGAGTTGTAGGCGCTCAGGACCTCTGAAAATCAGCTTGCACAGCCGTAACATGTTTAAAAAAAGAGTTAAATAAAGATCAGTTGCAGATAGAAAAAGAACCAAGTCAGGAAAAAACTTCCCCTAGGATTCCTAGCCCCCACATGAGAACCGTAGAGCAGAGGAGTTAAATTGACCTTAAATGGGTTAGAAATAGAGTTCTCTCTTTACTTTTTACACTACAATTAGGCTGGGCAGAATTCAAGTTTTATTTTCTTATAATTTTGACGTATTTATTTGGTGTTTGTTTTAAGCATTTTTTAAAAACAATTTAAATTTTCCGTTGTGGGAGATTTTGCGGCAGGTTAGACAATAATTATTTAATGACCAGGGATGTTGAGATTCAAAAGGTTAAAGCTTTATAAAGGCCAAAACACAAAGCGTCAAATTTATACAGTAAATATCCTTAAAGCAAACTGGTAAGTTCTCAAGCAGCACTTTCAGACGTTGCCCATCTGTACATTTTGATGATGATTGATCGGAATATTGGTCAGTTTGTGTGTGTACAATGAAATTGATATTTGTTGACATTTACTAATAAAAATCCAATCCTGTTCCAACCCTAATTATAACTGTTAGGCCAGATTCATTCCCAAACAATGAAATGTCTGTTGTCAAAATGTTACATCTGCTGTTATTCCAGATATTGCAACGTTTGTTACTCCATACCAGTCCTGTACTGAATTCACAGTGGCATATGTACACGTCACAGTCATCTAATGAAGCGCAAACCGGAGGCACCAGACACAGAACACAAGATGGCAGTCTGCACAAGTACTTGAGATAAGGCGAAACAGGCTTACTCATTAGCAGTGGGAAAGCTTTTATCTTCTGTAGGCCTTGAGCCACTAGGGAGCAGAGGTACACGTGCACATTAGCCAGATTCTTGCAGCACAGTTAGATTAATTCTGTCTCTTAAAACTGAAATTATTACAGAAATAATAGAGCGCTCAGTATTGCGGGCAAGCAAATTCAGCGCAGGTTCATTGTGTATACCCTGCAGTAATGATTCAAAAAGGAAACAAATTCCAGCTTATGCGAAATGGGCTGCTGGGTCTCAATGCCTAGTGGACAGGTATATTGCAAAACAACCATCATAACTGGCACTCTTCAGGCCAATCTTAACAGCCAGAGAAAGGACTGATGCACGTAGCTTTGTAACTGTGATGCTTTGGATTCTGAGCACTTCAGGGGCAGCTGCCATTTTGTGAGGTGGACCTGGCGTGATGCAACACGTTACAGAGGAGATGCTGAGGGAGACTTAACTTTTGTTCTTTCTTGTTTGGTTGTCCCCTGCCCCATAATCTTTAAAATAAAAAACACTTGGATGGAAAGTGTATGGTTGCTCTTTGTATGTGTGAAAAATGTAACAGACTCCTCTCATCCCTCCAGAGAGCCCTTTCCAGCACTGGTCTGGCTAAGCAATGTATGGAAGCTTGCATTGCTGCTGCCTGTGCTGGACCTATGCTGTAGATAGGTTCTTGGCTTCAGTTCTCCATGTTTCCTTGATTCCCCAAAGAAAGAGCACAGGTTCGTATCCTTGTTTCACCAGATGCTCACACGCTGATCAGATTGCCCAGTTCAGTTATTGGTTTTAATTATGCACTGTTAGAAGAAAACACTCCAATTCCTCATCAAAGCTCCATTATAAATATGCTGTCAGTCACACCAAAGCATGAACCTGGCACAGATGATAGAGTATGTAATTGATCTGGCTGATGTATTTGTTAAAGATTTAATAAATTATTTGGTGTCTAAATCTGTTGCCTAGCAATCCTAATTTCTACACATGGATTTGTTCTTTGTAAGGGATTCGGTGAATAGTTTGAAACAATTGTCAGGTGACTGATCATTCAATTTTAATATTTGTTATTTATGCTGTGACAGCTGGTCATGCCAAGTCACATGATATTGTTTCTGATCTTTAATTGGATGAATGAAATGTGTAGAACAGTCGAATGATGATCTGGATTTTTAAAATATTTTACCAGCTGTGGTATGTAATATGGATCTGCCCTTTGATGTGTATTGAAGTAGTGCCCAGGAGACAGACATGGACAGGACCCCAATGTGCTAGATGCTGTACAAACACAGGTGATCCTTGCCCCAAATTGCTTATAGAGATATGCAGGAGCTGTACAATCTAACATATAGAATAACTGAAGATCCCTGTTCTGTACATTGCAAATGTGCAGCAAGAAGTCAGAATTACAGAAATTTCTTGTAGCTGTTAGGGAATCTTAAAAGCACTCGCTATATCATGATTGTTCTCTATTAATGCTCTCATCGTCTCTCCATTGCAGCAAATGGCACCACAAAAGCAGGTGCAGATTCTGCAGTGAGAAGTATTAGCAGAGGTCTCTCACCTTTTGGTGCAGGGGCCTATTATCCCCTTTTTCTACCGATTGAAAGCAAATGGGAAAGATGCAGCTGGACTGGAGTAACCCGCTGGCTCGTTAGGAGAACGGAGGCTCTTCTGAGCTACACATTGGGTATATGTGCTGTGCAGAAGTACCCGTGGAGGCAATGGAAAGAAGAGATAACTAAGACACCTGTTTATACCAAACCCTCTTATACAAAAAAAATCCCCATTCATCTAAATTGAGAGGGATCCACCAATGTACCTCACTTGCAGTGGTGCAAGTAGATTTTAACTTTTACTGGTACAGTACTGACTCCCCATCCCACCCCTCCCCCTTGCAAAAAATGTTCCATGACTAGAATCCTGCACGGATGCAAATTTATATTCGTGGATAGAAATCTGTATCCGCTGAACCTCAGGGCTCTCCCGGGAACCGCAGCGGTGAAAGGAGCAGAAGGGGGGCTGCCACTCCCAGGAGTCAGTGCCCTGTGCCACCAGCTCCTTCGTACCACACCCAGCCCATCCACACGGCTGCATCTCCTGTCTGGGGTCTGGCCAGCCCTACTGGAGGAGAGGGCTGGGGGTGGTAGAGCTGCGCTGGAGCAGCTGCTGGCGCAGGGCGCTGGCTCCTGGGAGTGGCAGCCCCACATTCTGCAGTTCCTGGGAGAGCCCTGCAGTTCAGTGGATACCGATTTCTATCTGCATCCCACTGTCTTCACCCCTGTCGGAAGGACGGAATGTATAATGAAAGTATTTTGTAAAGAACTTTGGATCTGGAGAGTTTCCAAGAAACATGTAAACTTGTGCATCGGTCTCTTTGGAACTTATTTTAAATGTGTCTCTTCAATTTAAGCATCAGGTGGATATTTAAAATGATCGTCAATGTTCCCTGCAGCCACCAGATGGGCCCAGTACACCAAGGATGGGAGAACTTAACGAGTTCAACTATGTTTTAGAAATGGAGAGAAGACCAATGTATAGAGAAATCCATGCTCACAGCAGGATAATACTGAGCTTTAAAGAACCAAGATACATGGAAACTGTGCCACAAAGTGTGAAGAGTCTCTTTTGAAAAAGGAAAGGGAGGCCACGAGATTGAAGGAGCGAGACAATTCTCAAAAGCAGGTAGGAGAACAGAGCCTGCTCCGTAGCCTGTTGAAGACAATGGGAGCCTTGCTATTGACTTCAGCGTGCTCTGGAACAGGCCTGTCATTCTAGATACCATAGATGGCTCTGGGGAGGGCAGGCCACAGGCGTAACTCCACCACTCGTTAAGAGAAATCAGCACGCCAAGATCAGTGAGCTGGTCTGCCAGTGCCGTCAGCCTGGAGCAGTGAGGATGGTACTCCATAGGCTGTGCTAATGGGTGGCTCCTGGCCCCTGACCCTCTTGACTTCAATGGGACTTAGGCACACGTTTAAACACAAGCACTTGATTAAGTGCTCTGCTGAATCAGGGGCTAAGCAGGGTTTGTTACACAGTGAGTCTGAGAGTCCTGCTCCAAAATGTGTTTAAAACATGAGGAACTAACCTCTCAACTTCATTTTTGGACACAAAGAATCTCATAAATTGTTCATTTGATATTTCCGACGTGGGGATTAGTCAGATCCATGCAGTTAAAAGCTAGCAAGTGTGTCTCGCTCACCTGGGCAGGTGTCCTCAGCCTCTCAAACTGCTGCTGCTAGACAGAGGGTTTGCTGGGCAGCTCTCCCCAGGGCTAGTGCTGATCTCTGCAATGGCAGCTCTGCTTGTCTTCTAATCCTCGTTGCTGTGTTAGCATCTCAGCACTGCGAGGGTTTTTTTAAATCTATATTACAAAAATGCAATTCACTTTGCTTCTGGTCTGCCAACAGGCTCCATGCACTGACTCCTGCTACCCAGCTGTTTCTCCTTCGTACTGTTGGATGGAAAGTTGCCTATCTTTAAAAGTGTGTAAACATCAGATTGTGTCACCTCTAAGATTCTTGCATAACTGTCAATGGATTAGCAGCCCAGTTCTCTTTAAGGGTTGGCTGCAGGGACTTTTCATTTAGGTCCTGATCAAACTCTGACTGAGGTAAATGGCAAGACTCCCCTTAACACTGGTGGGAGTTGGATGAGGCTCCAAACTCCCTTATATTGTTGAGTTAAGGTTTCATTCAGATGTGTCTGTGTGGAGGATCATTAACAGAACTGCTGTAATAAGGCATGGAAAGCAGGACACCAAATAACTGACCCCTGAAGAGAGATACTAAGGGATTCTGGGGAACACAAAGGGAGCTCTATACATAAGGTAACTAAATCAGGAAGGCCTTGTCCTTCAGCCAAATGAGGTCACCCTCAGACTTTAAGATTTCAGACCATGAAGTTTGCCTACATCACATCATTATAAGACCTACTTATCATGGGGACAACATAGATGAATTAATCTCCTTCAGAAGCCCCAGCATTTTTGCAGTAAATTCCCTCCTTCCAAGGGTATTTTTGTGGAAGTGCAAGTATATGACCAGAGGAAGAAGGAGAAATAGCTTCTCTTGGAACTCCGGTGGTGGGACTCAGACTGCAGAATGGACTTGGCCAAGAATGAATTTGGCCAGGGTGCCAGGGATAAATATTCTGTGCTTTAGGAAGGAGCCAGGAAGTCATTTACTCAACATGAGCTACCAGGGCCTCTGGTTTTTGTCTTATCCAAAAGATGGGCTCTTTGGAAATACAGTGATTCTTCAAACAATACCCAGGCTTTGGTTCATTGCTAGAAGGGCGGTCAGTGCAGATGAAGTTCTCTCATGCTTGTGCTATGGGGAAAAAACCCTTAATGTGTAGACAAACTCACCCACGTTTATTGTTCCAGGAGTCAGATGAAGGCATCACAAACACAGGACAAAAATACAGTCGTGTATGTACTGATTCTTCCCTCCCACCAGTGTAATGCCTAGAGCTGGTTGAGAAATTATTTTGTCCACTCAAAAATGTTGAATTTTCCTTGAAAATTGTCATGTTTTCATCAAAAACTGAAATTGAACACAGGAAAGATTTTGGCTTTGGAATTTATGACAAAAAAAAGACAATTCTGAAGAAATGGAAATATTTCCACAAAAATTTCCATTTAAACTAAAAGTAATATTCTGTCCAAAAAAAAAAAAAAAAAAAGGACCTAAAATTTCCAACCAGCACTAGTAATTGCTTTGATATTGACAGAATTACTCCTGACTTACACCCGTGTGGAATGAAAATCCAGACCTATAGCACAGGCAGGACCTCACTCAAACCCACCTGCTGCAAGGGTGTCAGGGGTTGGCTGTGTGCTCTGTGCTGCCAGTGGCAGTACCACCTAATGGCGATACTCCAGGGGGTCATGCCTCATAGTGAGTCCAAGGGTCAATTTACCTTGTAGTTACAGTTCAGGGGAGTGTCATCCAGTGGTGAGAGTCCAGAGGCCGCCTCGCATAGCAGTTAAGATTCAGGATGCTGCTGCCCACCGGCGAGAGTCCAATGGCTACTTTGCCTAACAGGTATAGTTCAAGATAGTGTTGCCTACTGGCAAGACTGCAGGGGTTGGTAGGGGAAACCTGGTCCAACCTATCCACCAACCCTCACACAGTGATCAGGGCCTGATACCCCTAAGTGTGCTCCCTGGGTCACTTCTTACCCTTGTTGCAGTCCCTCTGCCATCTTCATGAGTCAGACTTATGGTCCTCACCATGTTCCCCTCTGATCCGTCTCTAAAGTCTCTTGCACTATCCACAGAGAGTTATCACCTTCTGCTCCTGCAGTCATCAGGCTTCCAGCAACTTGGCTATGAGGCTCAGTCCTGGCAGAGTGGAGTCCTGGTGGCTTCCCGGAAGGAGTCTGCTTCACTCTACTGCTCTCCTCCACCGTCAGCCCAGACTGAGCAGCTGAATTGCTCTCTTTTAAATGCTCTCTCCACGGGGAGCATGCCCAGCAGTGGTGAGGGGGCATGGCCTCTTGGGCCCAGATCAGTTCTTTAACCCTCGCTTCACCAATGCAGGGGTGGTACATCTCATCACAAAAGTTTAAAACATCCTATTTTCCCTCATGCTTTTCACTCAAACACCTTATCAGCTCATCCAGTCTGGCATGGGAACCTCTTCTCACGTTTCCTCAAGAGTCCTGGACAATGAGGACATTTTCCAATTGTTTATTATCCCTTTGCTTCCCCCACCCAGCTTTGCTGATGAATTGGTGATTGGTTGATTAATATTGATCTCTTAGACCCCAGTGGTCTGTAAGGGTTTGGTGTCCTGATGGCTACAGCATAAGGAAAATTATTCTGTGTCATTAGACTGAAACCCTAGAAGCACACAAGAGGGTGTATAAGTGTTCCAATCCCTTTTTCCTTATCCATAGTTTGACACCCCACTAATTTAGGGGTGCCCCAATTCTCATGGGCTATCCCCTTAGTTCCACTTATTCTCATTAACATCTGTGTCAAGGAGTTGCCATAAAAACGTGAGGTTATTATAGAATCCCCATAAAATGTTACTATCGGCATGCAGTGGTATTAATTAGCACATTGGGACATATTTTTCAGTCTGTTGCTTCATAGTTTCCAGAACATCAGAACTGTAATCTTACCCTACTGGTACAGGGTTATCTTTTGGTCAGGTTGTCATGCCAACCTGTTTCAGACCTAAGCCATTGTGTGGCTAAGCTGTAGGCCCTGTGTTACCATATTCATTCTTACAGTTAGGATACAGAGATGAATTATACTTCAAATCTTTTATTCTTGGCTACACCTCCTTGACTTGTTAACAGTGCTCCTAGGTTGACTCAGCTTCCTAGAAGCATCATCCTCATCGACAAAGTGAAAAGTGTAAATTAGGTTTGGCAAACAAAGTTGAAAATTAGACTTTATTCAGTTTGAAAACCTCCCAGAATCCTTTGGAGTTGTGCTTCCCCTGATTTTGACCAAGCCCTTTTCCAGGTTTATACAGATCTCCTTCTTGCTTAAACTATGGAAATAGTCAGGTCAAAGGTCACGATGGCCAATAAGAAGATGCACTTAAAGAGAGTGAGGGGATTTCTGGTTGAATCATTGTCTCCTCATCTACTGGCCTGAGGATGCGAGGGGCTAGAATCTGAGAATCTCAGGGATCACTGTTGACTCTGACTGAGGGACGGATTAACCATTTGTGTTACTCACTGTTAGAGTTCATAATGTTGTCCCCTGGCCTGCTCATCCTACAAGCAGGAAGTAAAAATCTTGTCCCCGCGGGGCTGTCAGGACGGCTGTGTCTGGCCGCAATGTTCAAAGGAGCAACGGGGCTCCCTGTATTGGCTCTTTTTTGTTGTTGCCACTCGTCCCTAAGCAAATTACTGCGCTGAACTCATCCGGGGGCTGTTGAACTTCTGCACAGTGACACTGAGAACAGTTCTCTGCTGCTGGAGGATTGGAAAGGTGGATAGTTAAGGAACTTTAACCATAGCGATGTGATACGTAACTGACCAGTGCAGAGAGGTGGCAGTGGGAAATGATCTAAATGGAAAAACGTATCTCATGAATGTAACCTGAAGAATGAGGCTTCCATTGCAAGTGTGAAGGCTGCAATCCAGGCCAACACACTTGGGACTGAAACAGAGACCTCCAGAGCTAACAGCACGAGCTGCTATAGCTTGAACTGATGAGCCAAGGCTCCCGAGCCACTGTTGTAACAGACTCCTATCCTCTGTGGGTTGGGCACAGAGAGGGACCTGTTTCACACACTCACTTGTAGGTTACATAAGTACACATTGTAAAGTGGTTTTCAGTGAATATTCACTCACAATCCCTTTCTGAAAGTTCCTGAGAGTAAACTAATTCATCATGATATCCGGGGAAAGCTAAAGCAAGATAAATGAATTCCTTTCTAAACGCAATAAATGTCTGTGAACATTTTTTTTCTAATTTTCTTATTTTTGAAGAGTTTCCACTTTTTAACAGATGGTGGCACTGAGCTCACGTTGCTGACCCAGGCACTGCATGGAATGTGTCAATGATTCTCAAATGTGTCAGAGTTTAACAAAACAAAGAACAAAGCCCATAATACAGAGTGGACAAAAGATACACTCTTGGTTACTTTTCCATATCACTGCTTCCTCCTGGCTGTGAGTAGACATCAACATACTTACATAATCTTCCATAAACAATGCCTGTCAGCATATTTGTAGGTTTTTTTCATTATTAAAGTAGGGCTGTTAAGCGATTAAAAAATTAATCGCAATAATCACACTGTTAATAATAGAATACCATTTATTTAAATATTTTTGGATGTTTTCACATCTTTAAATATATTGATTTTAATTACAACACAGAACACAAAGAGTCCAGTGCTCACTTACAAATATTTGTGCTGTAAAAAATTAGTATTTTTCAGTTCACCTGATACAAGTACTGTAGTGCAATCTCTTAATCGTTAAAGTTGAACTTACAAATGTAGAATTATGTACAAAAAATAACTGCATTCAAAAATAAAACAATGTAAAATTTTAGAGCCTACAAGTCCACTCAGTCCTACTTCTTGGTCAGCCAATCACTCAGCTCAGACAAACAAGTTTGTTTACATTTGCAGGAGATAATGCTGCCCACTTCTTGTTCACAATGTCACCTGAAAGTGAGAACAGGTGTTTCACATGGCACTGTTTGTAGCCAGCATTGCAAGATATTTACATGCCAGATGCGCTAAAGATTCATATGTCCCTTCATGCTTCAACCACCATTCCAGAGGACACATGTCCATGCTGATGACGGGTTCTGCTCAATAACAATCCAAAGCAGTGCAGAACCAACTGATGCATGTTCATTTTCATCATCTGAGTCAGATGCCACCAGCAGAAGGTTGATTTTTCTTTTTGTGGTTTTCGGGTTCTGTAGTTTCTGCATCGGAGTGTTGCTTTTTAAGACTTCTGAAAGCATGCTCCACACCTCATCCCTCTCAGATTTTGAAGGCACTTCAGATTCTTAAAACTTGGGTCGAGTGCTGTAGCTATTTTTAGAAATCTCACATGGATACCTTCTTTGCGTTTTGTCAAATCTGCAGTGAAAGTGTTCTTAAAATGAACAACATGTGCTGGGTATCATCCTGAGACACTGCTATAACATGAAATATATGGCAGAATGCTGGGTAAAACAGAGCAGGAGACATACAATTCTCCCCAAGGAGTTCAGTCACAAATTTAATTAACACATTTTTTTTTTAACAAGCATCATCAGCATGGAAGGCATGTCCTCTGGAATGATGGCCGAAGCATGAAGGTGCATATGAATGTTTAGCATATCTGGCATGTAAATACCTTGCAATGCCAGCTACAAAACTGCCAGGCAAACGCCTGTTCTCAGTTTCTGGTGACACTGTAAATAAGAAGCGGGCAGCATTATCTCCTGTAAATGTAAACAAAATTGTTTGTCTTAGTGGTTGACTGAACAAGAAGTAGGACTGAGTGGACTTGTAGGGTCTAAAGTTTTTCATTGTTTTGTTTTTGAGTGCAGTTATGTAACAAAAAAAATCTACGTTTGTAAGTAGCACTTCCATAATAAAGAGATGGCACAACAGTACTTGTTTATCCTTTTAACAGTGCAAATATTTGTAATAAAAATGATAATATAAAGTGAGCACTGTACAATTTGTATTGTGTGTTGTAACTGAAATTAATCTATTTAAAAATGTAGAAAAACATCCCAAAATATTTAATACATTTCAAGTGGTATTCTATTGTTTAACAGTGCAATTAAAACTGTGATTAATCGTGATTAATTTTTTAAATCTCGTTAAATGTTTTTGAGTTAATTGCATGAGTCAACTGCAATCAACAGCCCTATATTAAAGTCAATAAAGTGCTGCTACTTTCCCGAAAATTTCTTCCGCTCTCCAGATCTTCAACACGGAGTGCAACCTTTCCGAGGCAGATAGTTGTGGCTGGATCACAGAGCTACAAACCAACGTCTATCCCTGACTGTTTTTGATTCAATACGTATAAATTTGGACAAATAATCTAAACTATCAATATGTCAGTTTCCCTGTCTGTAAAACAGGAATAATGATACTTGCCTGCTTTTGTCAAGCCCTTTGAGATCTTCTGATGAAAAGAACCCAGGATTTTGTTTTATGTTATTAATATAAAAATTACCGTAAATGGCTGAGAGGGATGTGGTGAATAAGCCAGTAAGAAAACTAGTGCAATGCAAAAGATCTAATCATGCCACACAAAATGTACTTCACATGGCTGATTAAACCTACTTTATTAATTTATGGTGACATAGGCAGTTTTCTTTTAACCAGTGAGGATTATGCTTCATAGTATCACATAGCACTATTGCAGAGAGAAATCTAAGACTTCACTACAGAGCTCTGGGTGCCATCCTGGTCCCACTGAAATCAATGGTAAAATCTCCAGTGACTTCATTGGTGCCTGGTGTTCACTCTTTGCTAGGAAGTGGGGAGAGCTTAATAACCTTGGCGTAAATGATACATGGTGTAAATATCCTTGGTGTAAATTAGCAAGGTGCAAATATATTGCTTTCTCCAGGCTCATGATCTGAAAAGAAAAAAAAAAGTTAAGATTTGTTGATCATCTGCAATTAACCGCAGATGCATTATCATGCCATGACTTCTGATGCAATAATGTATTGAGTCACCAAGTGCCAAATCTTAAAACCTTGACTCAGCTCTTACTATGGCAAAACTTCCACTGAAGTCAGAGGGATTTTCCTTTAATTTAGCAGGAATGAAAAAAGGAACGTCAGGCTGTGCCTCAATAATTGTGACATGATCAACGGCAGCTCACAGCTTGGCCACTGCCCTGCCTCTTGGTCACGATCTCTCTCGTCTGTGCAGGCAGTTCTGGCTCTGCTTTGGTTCTAACAGAAGTAGAATGGAATGGGCTGGGCTGTAAGGTACCAGCATTCACATCTGAACAGAGAGCTCCTGACAACTCAACGTGACTAGGAAAAGGAAAGGTTTGGTATTAAAGGTCAGTGTGTTTGCTTGGGTGCTTCCAGCTATGGGCCTCATCTGATGTCAATGGAAAGACTCCCATTGACTTCACTGGGCTTCAGATCAGGCTCTAAGGCCCAGATCCTAACTTTCATGGAAATCAATGGGCTGCAGGCATCTAACTACCTTTGAGGGTCCATTCCCATACGTTGCTGGAGAGCGACCTCCTGCTGCACTTTCCTTGTGCTAAACCGGCCTGAACTTCATCTCTGAGACTTTGTAGGAGTAGCGAGCCCCTTTGCCTGTTGCCCAAATGACACCATCTGCGTAGCTCTCATGGGGCCCCAGCAGGTACAGTCCATTCAGATTGGAACCGTGACACTTGTTGTACCACCAGCCTCCCTTGAACTCCAGAGCACAGTTCCCCGAAAGCATATCATTGTCGTTGTCTTTGGTTGTAAACATCATATTTCTATGGCCAGACAAGGAATCGCCTGTTAAAACACCAGAAGCAAGAACATGATTGCATGTACAAAGCACTGTCAGGTTCCGAGAGATGTCTTGCTCCCCTGAATGTGACTATTAATCAAGTAACAGGGATTCTCTATTCCACACTTTGGCTCTACAGCGATGGTTCCTTTTGTTTAATACGTAATGTACAATAATAATTGGAGATATACCAGTCTCCTGGAACTGGAAGGGACCTTGAAAGGTCATTGAGTCCAGCCCCCTGCCTTCACTAGCAGGACCAAGTACTGATTTTTGCCCCAGATCCCTAAGTGGCCCCCTCTAGGATTGAACTCACAATCTTGGATTTAGCAGGCAAATGCTCAAAGCACTGAGCTATCCCTCTCCCCTAATGTGCCTCTGATAGCTCCTTTCCCCTTCCCAAACAATATTTAAAAATAGGAGGCTACTGTGGGAAAAGACTTCCTACCCAGCAAGGCCTCACCTTATTAAGTTCCACCAACCAATCATCCTCTTTCTAGACTCTGGAGGACCAAGAATTCTGAGTTCAACTCCTGTTAACATTCTGATTCCACTGTGCACGAGTGTGGTGAGAACATCATGCCGAAGGCCTGTGTTAGAATGTCACATGGGCTTTCTTCCCACCTCCCCTTTCAGGTAGTCTCTGAGTTGGTAGAACTGCCAGAGATACTTTATGCTTTTGATGGTTAAACATACTTTCTTGATACCTCCCTTGTACAGAAGGTGCAGGATGGGCCCCAAACTTACCTGCAGTGCCTCTAAGAAATTTTCCTAGGTTCAGTCTGTATTTGTCAGATTGTCCTGAAATGCTGAAGGTCTCGTAGTGGGCAAAGGATTTTTTGTTTTCTATGTCACTCAGATCGACACGAAGTTCACAAGTTTCTAGAGGCAAAACGGAAACAAAAATGTCAATCACTTTCCATTAACATTCTGCCTGAGGGGTTGAGACATGTTTGTCCAACCCCAGGAATACAAGCAGATGAATCACTTTATATATCCTATCTCCAAGGAGATGGTTTGGCAGAGAACAAAAAACAGAAAAGAATCTGTAAGTGATTTTGTTACCAAAGGATGTTAACAGGTGGATATTGTCATTCCCCAGCCAGAATTCCGTCAGCTGGTTCCCAAACCCCTTCTTGTAGGAATTCCAGTCACGGAAAAAATCCACCGAACCATCTATGCGTCTCTGGAAAACCTGCAAGGAAATGAGAGGGTGTGAGGTGGAAGACTGCACCATGATTTCTATCCATCATAAAGCAGCTGCCTGACATACCATTACTTCATACCTGCTCACGCAGTTACTACACTTCGCATTCACATAATGCTTTCCAACATATCTCCCTGCAATAGATCTGTCCCGCTCTACAAACATGGGTACCACTACGTTCATCTGTGGAGAAGGAGGAGGAGTAGGCTCAGAGATGGGATGTGACCTGGCCAAGTTCAAAGAGTGACTCTGGCTCCCATCAGCTCATTTAACTGGGCAAATCCATTTTGAGCTACTTCTTTTAACTACACGTTAGATGGATGGAGCTAACTCTTCAGGCTAGGAAGTGTTGCAAACCCCCTCTTAGTTGGTAACCGTTGTGCTCCATGCCCCATCTCTCTTTCACTCCATGGCTTGAAGAACATAAAAACCCTTCAGTAACTGGGATATGACAAGAGTTATGCCTTGTGGTCTTTTGCCATCACATAAGGGTCTTTCATGCCTTGGCCAGGCTGTCAGGTGCTGAGAATGCTGTGTAGGCAATGTGCTTAACCTCTGGGGATGTCTGCATGGCTCCAGCCAAGACTTGAGCTAGCCATCCGAGCTCAGACCTTGGGAGTCCAAGCTGCCACCTGAGCCGCTACGTCTCGCTGCTAGTTTTAGTGTGCTGGGAGGCTCGTTCCCAGCTACAGGGTAGACATACCCTGGGAGTGCCCACACTTCATGGGCTGATGGAAGGAGTGACCAGCTCCAAAGGAAGCGAAGGCAGCAGATAAAGGAAGCCTGGTGTAGCCCTCCCAGACACTAGAGGGAGATGTGGTCACATGTACTAGGCAGGTTATTATATCTAAAGTCACCTGTAGAGTCTTCCAGACTAGACAAGACCTAAATAGCAAATGCGAATAAACCAAAACCTAACAAATAAGGAAACTTCCAGGTTTCCACAAACCCAGTTTCTCCTCTTTGAACTGATGGGCTGGCCTGGATATGAAATCTGTGATGACATATTTGAGGCGTAACTGGATGAATTATTTCAGCTCTGTCTCAACATTTCCTCAATTTTAGGACAGATATACAGCTGCCAGCAAGTGGCAATCCTCACACCTCTGATTAAAATCAAACGTGTTCTCTATACCACCCTCCTCCCTGCCACACTCCCTCTCACTTACAATCCAGCCTCCACCATCTGTATCCATGTCACAGAAGACAGTGATGGAATCACCAGCAACTCTTGGGTAAATGGTGTACCAGCCGCTCAGCGTTCTCCCTTTGGCTAACAGCTCCTTGCAGTTTCTGGGTCCTAAACAAAATGGAAAATTAAACATGCATTGATCGAAAGTGCAGGACTTGATCTGATTGTGCAAGGGATGGGTGAAGAGTCAGTGTGATCTTGGGGTCTTCAGAGCTAAAAGCAGGCACTGCTATGCTTTGAGCTAAATGGTCGAGGCCCCTGACACCAGACCCCTAGTCCCATCCTGCATGGATCAGACACAGAGGGTGACCTGTGATACGCACTCACTAGGGGGTTAACTCAGCAGAGTTTGTGCTTTTTTAGACAACTGATTTATTTCATCTCCTTTCACTGGAGAGAGGCTGTGCCTGGCCCTGGCAGGTCAGTAAGGGCAGGGGAAGGCACCTGGACTGTCATGCCCTACTCCTAATTCCCGTCCCTGCCCCCCTGCTCCCAGAGCAAAAGGACTGCTCAAAGCTAATGCCAACAGTGTCCACAAAAGGCGTGGAGAAGAATGGGGTTCACCTGCCTCCCATCAGTGGGAATGGGCTGGCACTCCCACAGGCTTGAGGAGGGTCCAGGAGGCACCTTTCACAAGGGCATCAGGAACTGCTCTGGCTACCTTAAATAATATTATGGGTTAGTTAGTCTTTCTGAAATAAGATGGAATATTACTCAGTCTGTGCCTTGGCTCTCTGTCATACTGGGGGCAGGGGAGGCGGCGTGGGAGCAGTAGTTCCTACACTGAAGAGGGAGAAGGAAATGTTTTGGTAATAGCTTGTTTTGTTTTGAAATGGCCGCTATTTGAGAGGTTAACAGTCCTCCTGATGGAGATGGATCCGAGACAGACTGCAGCTCAGAGGTGCTTGATAACAGAATTTATCCCATGGCTAACGCAGGTGCTACTGTCAGTTAAATCATACTTTTGCCATATGGGAGAGTGCCGAGGTTCTTACCTGTTGTTTCTGGTTCTCCAGGCTCTCCTTTCTCTCCTAAAATGGAGCACAGGGTCAAACCCTTGCATTAGTTGGAGATCACACTCTAACCTCAGAACTCATGGGGTGTCAGCCTGTCTTGATGCAGGAAAATACACGAATGCCCTTCCAACATCTCCAGAGCTGCATGAATTTGGCATAGATGGTACAAACAGAATATGAGGGCAGAAGAGGGGCATTACATTTAGAAGCGTGTGAAGTACATAGACATTAAAAAAAAAGTTAATATTTGGGGGTTTATTCTCCATTTGTACAAACTAATTCACTTGAGGAAAACAAGATGAAAGTAGCTTGGTGCAGAATTGCTCCTGGCTGACTGTCCAGAGACTTCAGGCAGCCAGATGCAATGGGTAACATTTTCAAAAGCACGTAAGTAACATACAAGCCTAAGGCCTATTAAAAAGCAGAGCTGTCCGGAGCATGACAATTCCATTGTGCAGCAACTTTGGAGGTTTTGAATTTGGGTTTTGTTCCACGTTAGCATGAAAACAAAACCTTTTGAAGGTTTTTTGTGAAAATGAAATTGTGTTGAGATGTCCATGTTCCGACTGAAACCTGATGTCTTCTATTCGAGAAGGTTTTGGGGTACAAGGCTCTCTGGTTACTTCTGACAAGAGAGATTCTCTCTCACACTTTACAGCCTGGTGGTTAAGAAACGGGGATGTGGAAGAAGGAAGTTCAAGTTCCTTTTCTTCTTGAGTCAGGATTATCTGGGATGAAAAACTCTGCTCTTAATCAGCCAGAGGAGAGACTTGATCCTGGCTCCCCTACATCAGGGCTTAAATTCAGCTGGAGCTGTCCAGAGCTCTGCTCTGGTAAATATTTCTGAGCCCCTGTGCACCTTGTGGGGCTGAAGCCCTGAGCCCCAGTGCCTCCACCCTTATGGGGCTAAGCCCTGAGACCCCCATCTCCTCAGCTGAAGCCTGGAGCCCTGCCACCCCTCAGGGCAGAAGCCAAGACCATAACAGGGTTCAACAAAGAACTAGATAAATTCATGGAGGATAGATCCATCAATGGTTATTAGCCAGGATGGGCAGGGATGGTGTCCCTAGCCTCTGTTTGCCAGAAGCTGGGAATGAGCAAAAGTGGATCGATCAGTTGATGATTCCCTGTTCTGTTCATTCCCTCTAGGGCACCTGGCACTGGCCACTGTCGGTAGACAGGATACTGGCTAGATGGACCCTTGGTCTGAACCAGTATGGCCATTCTTATGTAGAAGCCCTGAGCTCTCCCCCCCCACCCCGCCCACAACCAGCCCAGTGGCTGAAACCACCCAACCTGGAGTTTTTATATTGGGAAAGGGTGCGTGGGGGCTCCGGGAAATAATCTACAAGAATATGAGCTCTGTCCTGCAACACAGGCCAGTGCACTGATCACTAGCCTAGGAGAGTCTTGCACTCTAGAGAGCCCTGGCCCATTTTAAAAACTTCATTTTGGTGAAAATTTTCCAACCAGTTCTACTCCTTAGGCACTTTTGAAAATTGTACCTGATGTTCCTTCAAAACCCAGACTAAGTTCTAGATGCAGACTGGAATAAGGGCAGCTGCCTGAACCAAAGCAGTGGGTGGCTGCACAGAAAGATGAGGGTAAAATGGTATTTGTACCAAGCCTCAGTCCCAGTCCCGCTCGTGTACAGGATTGGATTAGCTGACCACGAATTCCTGTAAGTCCTTAGAAATATTTGTAAGTCCACACAGGACTTTGTGAACCAGCGGACACTACAGAACGATTGCACCGTACGTGCCTGTCACTATGGGTATGGCTACACTGATGTGATTTGCAGCTCATGTAGATGTACTCGTGCTAGATTTTAGCTCGCTGACAATAGCCGTGAGGATGCAGTGGCACAAGATTCAGGATAGGTTGCACAAGTTTGCCCGACCCCTCTGGCTACATACTCACATCTGTAGTTTAGCCCGTGCTACCCTGGGTTCACTTCTGTTGTTAGCAAGCTAGCTAGATTAAAGCTAATGTGGGTACAGATACATGAACTGCAAATCATGCCCCTGGCTGCAGTGTAGCCATCCCCTGTTTGTTATTAAAGTACAGAAGGGCCACAGCTTTGCAGTGAGAAGAACTATTTGAGATGATCAATCACCTTTCAGTCCAAGGAGGCCAAGCATCACCTTTTTGCTCTTGGTTAAACAGTGGAAAGATTTATCTGAAGTGCAACAGTTTCAGTGGGGGGCTCAGAACTGAGGTTCTACTGGGGTAAAAGTTTTCACAGGTGTAACCTGAAGATAAGCATGTTCAGAAGCTGTTACTGTGTTGACTTGCTCTTTCTTTCTTTACCTTTCTTGCCTGCTGGTCCCATCTTTCCAGGGATCCCTGGAGCTCCCCGTTCTCCTACAAACACAAGAGAGTAAATATTTGACAGCGCAAGCCCTGAATAATTCAAACATACCAACTAGACGTGAACTGAATCCCCACATCTGCCATTTCTGATTTGACTCATGAGGCTGCAACTTAGAGTCCAGAGAGAGGATCCTTCCTTTGGATTTTCATGTCACATCAGTGGCCAGTTGGGGTATCCATCCCAGAGAACGTATCAGACAGCTGCTTCCACTAAGCCACGTCATGGGTGCAACTCAGCAGCTAGCTTAGTTTTAACAAATGTCTCCATATCAGCGTTTCTCAGACTGCGGTCTGTGAGGGTTCTCCGGGGGGTCTATGGGCCCTGCTGATCAAATCCTCCCCCTCCTTCTCTCAACTTCTCCCCCTCCCTCCCAGCGCCTTCTGTATGCTGGGGAACAGCTCTTCTGTGGTGTGCAGGAGGCACTGGGAGGGAGGGGGAGAAGCGGGGATGGGATGTTGGGGGAGGGGGCAGAAAGAGTCATGGAAAAGGAGGGGCTGGGCTGGAGTTGCGGCGAGAAGAGATGGGGCAGAGGTGGAGCCTTGGGGAAGGGGTGGAGTGGGGGGCTTGAGGATCTGTGAAAATTTTAAAATCAAAATGGGGGTCCTCGGGTTGCTAAAGTTTGAGAACCACTGCTCTATAGGGTCAAATAGTTTATTGGCATCTGTGAGTCCTGGCAGATAAATCTGGTGAGGGAGGAGGTCAGTGTGTTACAGCAGCAGATAGCGGCACTTGGCCCTTTGGCTCCTGCTTTATCAGCTCACACTCTTAACTCTGATGATCCCTGGTGTGCTGGCCAAGGGGGTGGCCGTCAAAGACACACCTGGCTTCCCTTCCGCAGCAGCCCACAGGCTACCATGGTTCTGGCCAGAGGAAAAAGAAATTGACAATTTTTCAGAGCCAGCTTCTTAGCTTGGGCCCCTCAGTGTGAAGTTAGAGACTTGCATAGTGACCAGCTTGTTGGAGGCATCTTTTCCTCATGTTGGGGACTCGTAAGGATCATTTTTCTGCCATCCAAAGCAGAGTCTTCCTCCGCCCCTGGGCACATACCTCTCATTCCTGCAACTCCAGGGTCACCTTTGGGCCCCATGGCACCAGGAATCCCAGGACAGCCTTGGAGAACAGCGAGCTTCTCTGAGCCACTGAGACCCACTATTTTCACGTCTGGAGAAATAAATGACATGTGAGAAGGTCCATAGGATTGAACCATTCTGCAGATCCCTGAGAGAAATAAATCCTGCAAATGAGAATCTCCACAAGCTTTCTTTTCTTTTCTTTTCTCTTCTTTTCTCTTCTTTTCTTTTCTTTTTTCAGTACAAAAACCACAGCCTCAATTTGAGGAATTAAGAGACTATTTAAAACGTTCATGAATTTGCATGTATTAAATTAACTACCAGAAGAGACCGGACGGCAGACACTGGAGAACCTCAGCAAAGATTTTCAAGTGACACTAAAACTGGCAGATTAGCGAGAGTCTGGGTGAAAACTAACCACACTGCCATGTGACCTAGATAGATGAGAGCAGTGGGAACTGCAAGTAACAAAGGTAAATTCAAGGCTTGTAAATGTGAAATCAGTGGGGGTTTTCTCATTGGCTTCATTGGGAACAGGATTGTACCCCTACATCTGGGGAGAGGAAATCAAGAAAGCTACACAGGTTGTAACCAAGCAGCCTCACCTACTGCATTAAACACAAGGCGCAGTCATTGCTTTCACTTTGTTTTATTAATATGATCCCAGGGACTTTTTCCTATAACCACGTACAGCCGCAAGAAAGGGAGGTTCAGGAGGCTGGAAAGAAAGTATCTTTTAGCAGCTCTTAAGAAGCATGAAATAAGGGAATATTTGAGAAATGCCAGAATATTGTGCATGTATGAATATCCAAACATTTTAGAGACTTTCTGACTTTCACATTAATTCCAAAGATCTGAATAATATCTCCCTGGGAGCAAACCAAACGTAGCTATGGGTAGAAGTATCTATTCTATTCTAGTTACTTCTTATATCAGACTTATTCTGTTCTATTCCTTACATCAGATCTGCTTTATTCTCACTTTTTATATCATGTGCATCATATTCTGCTCCTTATATCGTCTCCATCTCGTAGTATCTGAGCTCATTGGACAGAATCAGTAGAGAATGAGACACGGCAAGATTTTCATTTAATCAGATTATTCTTTAACTGGAGAATGTTGCTGTTCGAGGACTGCCAAAGAGTAAAATGTAATAAAAAGCATCTCATCTGGTGAATGCCATTCTTCTCCAGTCTAGTAGCTGGGGGTTTCACAGCCCCTTTGCTCTGTCTCCTGCCATGCCATGGAACAGCCCAACAGCAATGGAAAGGCATTAGTTATACAGTGCATATGTGAGCCGTCTTGTTTCTTGATTAAAAGCGATTTAATTAAGGAAGAAAATTAGAAGGGCTAATATTAAACTTCTGTGCAGTCTAAATTCTGCATCTTAAAGTGGGAACCAGTCAGATCCATGTTATGAAAAGGTAACAGGTTTGTCTGTGACTCACCTGGGCAGGTGTCCTGAGCCTGACAAACCACAGTTGCTAGACAGAGTAAGGCGAGGAGGGTTTGCTGGGCAGCTCTCCCCATGGGTGGTGCTGGTCTCTGCAACAGCAGCTCCACTTGTCTCCTCTTCTTCGTGCTGTGTTAGCATCTGAGCCCTGGAAGCCTTTCATATCGTATGAAAATACAAGAAATAAACTCTACCTCGGAACTCAAATCTCCCTTACACCCCAGTTCCCACGTTCCAGCTGTAAAATGGCTTCCCTTTGGCTTGTTGTGCAGACGCTTTCCCAACTTCAAGGATCTGATAAGAAAGTTTCCTGTCACATTGTACCTCCTGTGTGACTCAGTAAATATTTTGGTGCCAGTGGGTCTGCTTCCCATTAATTTTACTGGCTTTCCATTAAGTGTTGGTGTCAGCAATTCTTCATTTAACTCCTTTATACCAAAGAGTTGAGATTATTTTCCAGCTAGAGCTTCATTCCACAGATGTCAGGATGGAAGATCAATCTGGCCAAGAAGGATATGTAATTATTTTTCTTGATAGTCTAAGCATTGCAAAATCTCAGAGAGTATGGTTTATACCTGCTCCAAGACGGTGGCACTGTTAGATCATTAGATCCTGAGAGAGAATTTCACAGAGTTGAACACATATGTTCATATCCTGCTTTTTACTTGCAGGTTTGATACTGTTGTACTCTTCAGAATGATCTACTTGTTTGTTGTTAAATTGTTCCATGATATTGCCTCTAGAGCAGAGGAGGTTTTGATTCCATGAAGTCATCAGTGATACATAGTGCATGACATCAGAAGTCTATTCTATTCTATTCTATTCTTATACCCAGTAGTGCATTATGTGACATGACTGCCAGCTGTCACCTGTGGTTTGTTCTTTTATCTGTGTGTGGTGGAGTGTTTTGGCAGTGTGTGGGGTGTGGTGGGTTGTTTATTAATGTACATGTTATTACATATTTATATTAGAACAGGCAGGTTGAAGAAATGTACCTTGTACTTGGAGTGAAGGTGGATGATGTTCATGATGATTTTTAGTTGCAGGTGGGGTGGGTGGTGGTGGGGAATTTACACAGGCTCGGACTGCCCCTAGAAAAGGTTTTGTCTTCCACACAGAGGAGCTTTGCTGCTGTCAGTCTGAGAGGCATGTAATGTACACCTCAGTGTGTGTGTGTGTGTGTGTGTTTGAACGCTGCATGTTTAGCTCAAGTAGCTTCCTCTTAATTGTTGTATGGAGGGACAAAGTTGAACTGAATCTCAAATAATCCTCACCTGTTGTTGCTGGTGATCCAGCATTTCCTTTATCTCCTAAAGAAAGAAGTTTCAGATCTTGTGTTACCTGGATGTCACATCCTGATCTGAGTGTGCAACCCAGCATTGGTACTAATCCCAGGCTAGAGCGCACAAATAGCTAATGTCCCCTTTCACTGCTCTGTTGAAAACATATAAGCAACATTTCCAGGGTAGCAAATTTGCCTCGAAGGCACAGGCTGTGAGGTAATCTTGCCTTTTAACCCAAGAGCTATATTAAAATGCCCGTTGTGTGCAGCATGTTGGGAATACGGGTCAGAAAAGCAAGATTTCAGAAGTTCCTTCCTCGGACCATGTGAAATGACAGGTACTATTCTTACAGCTCAAACCCCGAAGAATCTCTTGGTACATCACAGCAAAACTGAGACTATGCCATCCAGCTCCAAGATACAGCCCTGGGATGGTATGTGACCCATTGGATGGATCCAAATGAGATGATAAGAAGAGATGGGGAATAGGGACTAACTAAAGGAGCAGATGACTCACACAGGACACACAGCAAAACTGTCAGCGGCTCCCCCAAGCACTGCATCATCATCAGGAAGAGATTGCAGGGGAACAGACAGAGGACAAGCAGCCGAGTATGGAGGTATTTGGAAAGCAGCCACCAATCCATGACACTGAGTTCAGAGGCTCCTGCATGTTTCAAGTGAGGTATCAGTTAATAGAACATTCAGTGCCATCTTTTGACAATTCTAATGAGCCATTCTCAGCCTCACAGATGTGACTTGGGGTTTGTGACCGCTTGTCTTCTCTGTCCCTCTAGCCTGGAGCAGATGGCGAGGGCAGGTCATCTTCTCCCAGGCCGTGCATTTGCATGTGGGGGCCAGCAAGTGGAACAGCTCTTCCACTCCTTGCTGATCTGCCTGGTCCCTACTTTGTTGCTCTGCTTGTGTCTCCCTTGTGGCACGTCCTCTGGGAACAATCCTCATGTAATACAACCACGCTGTAATTATTGCCTCGCCACGCCTCTTCTGTGCTGCCAGGCACCCTGTCTCTCTGGCCTCAGCTCAGCAAAGCACTGGAGAATGTGCTTAGCTTGAACCAGGGACTTACTGATGTCAGTGGAACATAAACATGCTTAAAGTTAAGCAAGTGCTTAACTGTTTTGCTGAATCAAGGCCTCTTTCAATGTGAGTAACATCAGAAAAGCAGGTGCACCCTCCCCCGAAAGCGCTAACCCTTATATCCAGGGAGGCCAGTAGCACCTTTTTCTCCTGGTGAAAAAGGGACCTACTGAGCCGAGATGCAGTGGCAGAGCTCTGAATCTGCTCACCTGTGCAGGAACAGGAGGAGCCTGTATAAAGTCCGTTAGCTGGCTATGGATGCAGGGCTGTTGCTGGGAAAGGCTGCAGTTGCTCCCTGAGTGGAGGGAGTTGGGAGGCTGGCAAACCAGCTTGGGGGAAAGCCAGATATGGAGGAAGAAGCCCAGGGAAACAGCAGCAAGGGGTAGGATTGTATTGGACTGTGGCTGCTTGTTATAGGGTCTCTGGGCTGGAACCCAGTGTAGAGGACAGGCTGGGTACCCCTACCAGCTGCCAGTAAGTGGTACAGGGTATTGGAGGTGCCAGGCAGCCAGTGGGTCTGGAGAGATGGTGAATTCCCCAGAAGGGGAGGACATTAGTGACCTGGCCGGAGGGCCAAGCCACGAAGAGGAGACTGCAGTCCCTGGAGTGAGAGGGGCCGCAGGGCAAGACAGCGTTGAGAAGACATCACCGGAGGGGGAGCAGAAGGTCTGGTATGACGAATACACAGAGGACAGCCAGCAGGAGGTGCCTTAAGCAGTGAGGGGACCCTGTGCCATAAGGGTTAAAAAAAAATCACAAGAATGCTGTGATTATTCCAAACCCAAGTCTGACAAGCCCCAAAAATTCAGAGTTGAGGTTTCATAGATTCCAAGACCAGAACGGACCATTATTACTGTCTATTCTGACTTCTTGTATAACACAGGCCAGAGAACTGCCCCAAACTAATTCCTAGAGCAGAGCTTTTAGAAAAAACATCCAGTGTTGGTTTAAAAATGGTCAGTGATGGAGGATCCACCACAACCCTTGGGAAATTGCCCCCATGGTTAGTTATACTCACTGTCAAATATGTAGGCTTAACTTCCAGTCTGAATTTGTTCAGATTCAACCTCTAGTCATTGGATCGTGTTACACCTTTCTCTGGTAGATTGAAGATCCCCTTATTAAATATTTTTCCCCATGTAGGTACTTAGACTGTGACCAAGTCAGCCCACAACCTTCTCTTTAAGCTAAATAGATCGAGCTCCTTGAGTCTATCACGATAAGGCAGGTTTTTGACTCCTTTCATCATTCTCGTAGCTCTTCTCTGAACCCTCTCCAATTTATTAACATCCTTCATGAATTGAGGGCACCGGAACTGGACACAGGATTCCAGCAGCAGTCACACCAGTGCCAAATACAGAGGTATAATAACCTCCCTACTGCCACTCAAGATTTCCGTGTTTAGACATCCCAGGATTGCATTAGCTTTTTTGGTCACATCGTCACACCGGGAGCTCATGTTCGGCTGATTATCCACCACAACCCCCAAATCTTTTTCAGAGTCACTGCTTCCCAGGATAGAGTCCTCCATCCTGTAAGTATGGCCGACATTGTTTGTTAAACTAACCGAGTGCAAAGCTGAGATTATCCCAAGGGCATCACTTAGAGGTGGTTAAGAATTTTCAGTCAAAGCCATTTTTCAGAAGAAAACTGGGTTTTCAACAAAATATATATATATATTTTGCAAAGAAGTATCTGCTTTCAGTGGAAAATCTTGAATTTTCATTAAAAAAAAATGGACCATCCCCAGCAGAGCCCGTTATGATGCATTGCCTCCCCTCACCAAGACTGAGATTGTGGTGCCTCATGAGAAATGTAGTCTGATCACTGAGTCCAGCCAACAGAGGACAGTGGGAGTATGAAACACCTGAACCACAACTCCCAGGAGGCACCATGGTGGCATTTCAGAATTGAACTATAATATTTTTTTGGCAGATATATTTCAGTTTTTGAATTTTTTTGGTGAATATTCAAAATTTTCTTTGGAAGAAATGCCATGTTCCCTCCAGCTTTAGTGTCAATAGCAAACAGCAGTGTGTAGATATTTGCATATGCTAATGGCATAATTGTACTTGCCTTGAAACCTGGTCTCGCTGCATCTTTTCCATCACTAACTCGTATGAATGTACATTTTAGGTCCAGTGTCCCACATAGTGTCTGGACCCTGGGTATGGCTAACAGCAGCAGATAAGAGGAGATAGTTGTAAAGAGAATCTGAGACCTCTTGTTATTTAATACAGAAACAAACTTTAAAGAACCACCCCATGGGCTCTTCATCATCCAATGTCTTGACCTGATAAACTCTCAATTCTGCATTTGCTTGGTAGGGTCTAGCCAGAAGGTCCATACTGTTAAAAGGTAAAGTGACTCATCTGTCACTCACCTGGGCAGCTGTCCTCACAGACCCCTGCTGCCAAGCAGAGTAAAGCTATGAGGCTTTGCTCCGCTGCTCTCCCCATGGCTGGTGCTGGGCTCCACAGTGTCAGCTCAATCCATCTCTGCTTTAGCATTTCAACTCTCTCTTACTTTGCCTTTCATAGGCAATAGAATAGCTGCCACCTTCGAACCCTCAACTTCCATCATCCGTAATTCCCACTTTCCAGTCATTTCCCCTTGGAAGATTGTGTGGAAACATTTTATTTATTAACGAGGTGAAGGCTGTTTGTTTCCTGGGCCTGCTTTGTCATCTGTTACCTAGTTGATTGCAAAACTGCTGGGAATGTTTGTTCTTATTTCCAACTGGAGAACTTACCTGCATGCTCACCGGGCTTCAGTGCACATTGTACGGGTGCAAGTGGGGAGGAGGGTGTGTTGGCTCTCTGCACAGGATGAATTTCCCCCTAAATCCTGGCTGCAGTAGGGGAAAAGGTGTTTTTTTTTTTTTTTTCCTCTCCATCGATGATCAGAATTAAATGGATCCATGAACAGTCTGACAACGCACAGAAGCCTCAGCCCTGGCTCACAATAGAGCTGGAAGGGCAAGAGAAGGAGATGGGATCATCTCATTCCAAACTCAAACTGCCTCTAGCTCATCACCAAATGTTTTAGTGACACACTGCGAAGGAAAGGATACTGGACTGGAAATGGGCTGGTTCTGTTTGAGTGAGAGCTGCAGCCTGGCATGAGAAAAGCATGTGCCTGCACACTCTGATGAGACACTAATTGCTAAATATTCCCTCGTTTGCCCAGCCTCTGGGGAGAATACACTCTTGGGCCTGCTGCTTGAGCTCTGGGAGGACTGGGGATAGGGTGTAGGGGGGTCTCCATTCTCTGGACATCTTGAGTATGCAGGCTGTGCTGGAGAATGAGAGATACCACCAGGCCATTTCAGATCCAGGCTGCTAGCTTATCCATAGTTTGGAACTGGTGGGTAATGACCTAAGCGCCACACCTCGGGCCAGGTTTTCAAAGGTATTCAGGTGCCTAAGGATGTAGATCGGCATCTAGTGGGATTTTCTAAAGAACCTAATGAGGTTAGGCACCTAGGCACCTGGTGGGAATTTTCAAAAGTATCTGCAGCTTCAGGCACCTAAATATTTTTACAAATCTGGCCTTTAGGTGTTTTTCAAGCTTTTATTATTTGTATGATAGTAGCACCAAGGACCTCTAGTCACGGACAGGACCCGCTGGGCACTGGACAGACACAGACCAAAAAGAGGGCCCTGGTCCCTACAATCTACATATTTTAAAGCCTGCTTCCCCTTTCTAATGTGTCTTTTCATCCCATTCTGTTTCTCTGCTTATTTTGCCTTCTCTCTAATTAGTTCCAAACAGGGTCAGTGTGGAGGTTAACTCAGCTTTGGTATACCAGCCCTGGAGCAGGCTCAGGAAACCCCTGCTAACTCCTTTGGCAGAGTGCGGCGGAACTGGGGGGAGAGAGCGTGCTGTTTTCTTTAGTGAGCAAAATGAAGGCCCAGACACCAGCAGCATCACAGAGCCGTGGGCTTCTTTTTCTTCAGCGTGCTGCATACTGTCGGTTCAGTTCCTGCTTGGTAAAAGGTGCATAATTCACAGATGTCCTTCTTCGTGTTATGGGAATGTCGCAATTTCATCAATTTTCGGAGCAGCATCTATAATCACAGGACATGAACCACCGAACCTTTCACGCCCACTTTGATACATATCACCACTACTACACAGTACAATTTATTTATGTTGAGTTTTCGATGGTCAAATATATTATTAACTTTTGGAAACACTGTCACATGAAACCGGATGGAGAACACGCATTCTGTACAAGCACAAGGGAAACATACCAAATAAGGGCCCAGTCATGCCAATGCTTATCAAGCTTAGTATCTACTAGTGTCTGCAGTCACACTGACGTCGGTGAGACTATATATGTTAGTATGCAGTCTGCATGGTACTAACTGTGTGCAGCAATGACCTCAAGAGAGAAATGGGAAGGTTTTTCTTTAATTTGGCCATTTTAATTTGACATTGCTATACAGCCAAACTCCTATATGAATATGTCATCTATCCAAGTCCCTGCAGCAGCTGAACCTAAATCTTGCAGCAAAGTCTCTGGATTCTGCACTGCTCTGTTGCAGCAGACTAGAAATTTGGTGGCAGTTTCATTTAAATGAAGAATGGAGGCTTTTAATGATTTTGGTATGAAAATGAACACCACCATCAATACAGCGGTCCTGGTGTTAGATTTGACTCCCCGCTCCGGAAAATCAGTTTGTTGGTTTTCAACCAGCTCTGCCATTTAGATTACCCGGTTTCACATGCATTTAGCCTCTGATGTGTTTACTTGTCCACTCCTTTTAACACTCCAAACTTTCCTTAATTGGAGGGCATCTCAGAACACCCTTCTTTGACCAGCTCACTCCCTGCCCAAAGCCAAGATGTGCACAGCTCAGGATTCCCCAGGCAACCCAAATGAAAAAAGATTTGCCAGCTAATAAAAAGGAAAAAAAAAGAATTGTAAGTATGCAAATTCACTGATATTCCAACAGGCCCAGAGTTACCTGGGAACCCTGCTCCATTCACTCACCCAACTCAAACTCATCGACTTTAAGGTCAGAAGGGACCGTTATGAACATCTAGTCTGACCTCCTGCACAATGCAGGCCACAGAATCTCACCCACCCACTCCTGTAACAAACCCCTAACCTATGTCTGAGTTATTGAAGTCCTCAAATCGTGGTTTAAAGACCTCAAGCTGCAGAGAATCCTCCAGCAAGTGACTCATCATGACTCACCAACAACACCCTCTTCTGCCTCCTTTCCTGGTTACCTTGCATCCCAAATGATCCCTTCCCACAACATCTCCTCATTGTCTTCTCACCCCACCGCATCCCAAGAGCAGCACATGAGTGGGAAAGAGCTCCACATGCCCCAAAAGGAGGAGATGCCCATGTCTTGGATGGGATGTGGCCTGTAACTGTCGGCCCATGGTTTTCACATGGTCCAAGCTCTTAGCCTGTGTGGATTCTCTGGTGCGTAATAAGGTTTGAGCTTCGGCTGAAGCGCCGCCCACAGTGGGCACAGGTGTAGGGCCTCTCGCCTGTGTGGGTCCGCTGATGCTGGAGGAGATTGGACCTTGCGCCGAAGCTCCTCCCGCACTGGGCGCACTCATGCTGCCGTTCCCCCGTGTGGATCTTCTGGTGCTCGCTCAGCTCCGAGCCGCGGCTGAAGGTTTTCCCGCACTGGGCGCACTGGCGGGGCGCGTCCGCCTCATGCAGTCTCTGGTGCCTGATGAGGGCAGAGCTCATGGAGAAACTCCGCCCACACTGGGCGCACTGGTAGGGCCGCTCGCCCGTGTGGATGGTCCAGTGCTGCATGAGGTGTGAGCTCAGGCTGAAGCTCTTCCCGCAAGCGCAGCGGTAGGGCCGCTCGCCCGTATGCATCCGCTGATGCTGCACCAGGTGGGAGCTGACGCTGAAGCTCCGCCCGCATTCAGCGCACACATAAGGCCGCTCCCCTGTGTGGATCCGCTGGTGCCGGACCAGGTGGGAGCTCACCCGGAAGCTCTTTCCACACTCGGCGCAGTCGTAGGGCCGCTCGCCAGTGTGGATCCGCTGGTGCCGCAGGAAAGTGGAGCTCTGGGTGAAGCGTTTCCCGCACTCAGGGCAGGCATAGGGCCGCTCCCCTGTGTGGGTTCTCTGATGGATAATCAGAGACGAGCTCTTGTTGAAGCTCTTCCCGCAGTCCATGCACGTATTTGGTCTCTCCTGGTGGGTGAGGCCATCGCTCACCTGAGCAGATTTACCCCGGCTCTGCGCCAGCGGGTTCCTCCGCTGCTTTTCTGATCCGTACCGAGTCTCCCGGGTTCCTCCCCACTCGGGGCTCTGGGATCTCGTGGGTAAAGTCATGGGAGGCTCCACCACCTCAGGGGCTTCATGCAGGGGCTCCTGCTCCTCATTCTTTCTCGGCATCCCATCACCTGCTGGAATGAAAAGAGAATCCAGCCATGATTTGCTCCCTGCGCTGGGGAGAAAGAGAACCTCAGGAGTAGGAAGGACAGTGGGGCTTGTCATGAATATTAAAAGTCACCAGAACTAAATTCCACAAAAACCTTCACCAGGAGGGGGACTTATGCTCTCTTAAAATCCCACCTGAGCCACAGATAAAGGATGGGCAAGGGAAAAGACCTCTGTTTCATATCAGTTTGGATGAGTGGGAAGCCCTGAATGTCTAGGATATGGGTACTGCAGTGAAGGAGGCGGGATGACAGAATGGTGAGGTCTTGCAACTGCTTGGGTGGAATTCTACAATTCTTCTCTGTTCACTGGGCAACCTGCTTACTCCTCACCTATGTGGGCACTGCTCACGATCGCCTCACGGCCTTGCATATCGGACCTGCAGCTCTTCACCTTGTTCTGTCTGGAATCACAGCAGGTCTCGGAACAGGCACTTCTGCTCAGGGGAAAGGAAGTGGGTGAGATCAGGGTTTGTCACACATTTGCAGAGCGTTTGTTACAAAAATGGTGCATGGTTTTTAAATGATCCTTCCTTTCTGACGGCGGGTATATCTCATCTCAACAGAGGGGAAAACGTACTTGGAGGTCGGCGGCGTAGCTTGGAGTGGAAAGGTGAGTGGGCAGGCAATGACCGACGTGCGCTAGCTCAGCTCGAGGTGACGTTGTGACCTGGGCGAGTTGTCCCAGTCTAAGCCCTCCCGACCCCTTGGGGCTGAGTTAGGGAAGAAGCAGGAGAAACTGAACTGGCTGAAGGAAGTGTCCACCCCAGATGCACGCACCGCTTCGGGAGTGAAACGTGGTTGAGATGCAGCTTGTCTCCCTTGAGGCTGAGGAACTGCCCTGACACCCGCACAGGGAGCAGGAGTCAGTGCTGGGCGGGCTCTGCTTCCTGGGGGAAGCTCTCTATCAGGGTGGGGGGGAGCGATCAGGCTCCCAGCTCTGTGGGGAAGGGTTCTCTAGGGGCATGGGTAGGGCAAGTCCCTTGGGTGGGTGGGAGGAAGCCATTCCCATTGGGGTGTCAGGCTCCACTCTCCAGTGTATATGTCGCTGTCCAGTCTCTGTCCTGGCCCAGTGTGGAGGGGAGGCCCCAAGGGAGGGGGGTTGGAGAGTGAGCCTGTCTTGCATTCACCCTGCAGAGGCAGCTCCTGTCCCATGGGGCTGGGCCTGGCTCCCTGCCCTGCCCTGTTGGCTCTTGCTGCTTGCAGATCTAGAGCAGCCAGCTGCAGCATCATACGGTGTGTGTGCAGGTGGGGCCCTCCTTGCTCCCTTCCTGGCCCTGCCAGATGTGGGGGTTCACCTGCCGAGCTGGGCAGGAGCATGGGGTTCCTCAGAAAATGACAAGCCCGAGGTGCCAGAGTCAGTTCAGGTACTGGAGCGATGCTCCAGCAGTGCTCCAGCCCTGCTCAGATTTGGGTAGGTCTGGGTGCTTAGTGGGTAGGCCATAGACTGTAAGAGGGTGGTGGGAGCTCAGAGCCAGCCAACCATATTCCAAGGTACAGCTCTTTTAGGGAGATCCTGTGGTACACTCAGGGCAAGGGGTGGCTGAGGATTCAAGCACACCCCTAGACGGAGGTTTGTGGAGACGCTGCACCCAGGCTGGAAGGGATGGCTTGAGGCTGGAAGGGCCAGAAGAACTGTAAGTTCCTAAGAGCAGCAATATTTTTTCAAACTCCGGTTTACACCTCCCTTAACTGGCGAACCAAGTGGGGGACATTGAGGCAAGCTGACTACAGTGCTACACAGCGAGGTGGTATGCTCTGCAACCAGACCATTTGGGAACGTCACCACTCTGCTGGCAGATGCATTGTGCTCCCTTGTAGGAAATTTGGAGACCTCCCACTGAAGGGGACCTGATGACTTAGGCAAAAATCAAGTACAAAGCCTGGTGCTTGTTCCTGGGTGCTGGAACTGGGGGGTGCTCCCGCACCCCCTGGCTTGAAGTGGTTTCCATCATACACAGGATTTACAGTTTGGTACAATGGCTCTCAGAACCCCCACTTGACAAATTGTTCCAGCACCGCTGTGTTCATCTCCACACCTGCAGAGAGACCATGGCCAAGCCCGGTGTGGAGAGGACACAGGAATTCTATACACCTGAGTGACTGCACAAACCCTACAATCCTGTCCCCACGGAAAGCTGTGAGGACAGGGAAATTACCCTCCTATTTTATTGATCAAGTTCTGGCAATGTCCGCAGCCTGATGCAAAACAGAGGTGAAGCTAAAGGGCTTACTAAGAGGCAGACACAAAGAACGCAAAACTGGGACTTGTCAGACCAAAGGTGCAGCCAGTCAGACCTCCTTCCCGGACAGTGGCCAAACCAGATGCTTCAGGAAAAAAAATAATAATCGGGGGAAATTCTTGAAGTCACTGGGGCAGGATTTCATCCTGTCTGTAGAAATATTAAACACTGACCTTCCATGACCAAAGCGCTGTACAACGACAGAATAAAACGAGCCCCTTTGGTGACACTGTCCCCCCGGGCAGGATATTCCCTCAGAAGCGCGTTTGCTATGAAGAGGAAGGGAACTGGCGCTGATTTTTGTTTCCCCGCTGGTTAAAAGGAAAACAAACTGGCCCAGTGATGATGCAGTTGCTACATCTGGGAGCATGGGGTTCCTCAGAAAATGACATGCAGAAAATGATGCAGTTGCTACATCTTCTCTCCTTTCCCAGTGCCACTCGCCCTCCAGCTGGGAGGTTGATCGCTGTTACCTTTCCAGTGGGATCTCTCTGCCCAGGCTAGGACAGTAACAGCTGCTGTGGGTCTGTTCAGTGAGCGGATCTGGGGCTCAGCACACAGGGATCAGCAGTGGGTAAGGGGAAGGAAAAGGCATTTACAGCTACTTTCCTGCCTTCGCTCTCAATTACCTGCAGTTCCTGGCTCAGACGGTGACTGCAGAATCTGTTTGCTTCCCAAAGGCAGTAGTTACAGCCTGGGACAGGGCCCATTTTTGGTTTGTGGTGGCACTTTAAATCATGTCTCTCATCAGCCCAGGGCCCCTTGGAGGTGGGAGATTAGCAGCTCCTTGCCCTGGGCTCTTGGACAGAAGGGAGCTGGGTAGGGACCTTCTCACCCGGGAAGCTCAGCCTTAAAATCCCGAGGACAGGCAATCCGGAGGCAGAAAGAGAAGCAGCCTCCTGTCTTTTCCCAACAGCCATCACCCTCTAGTGGCAACAGCAAGGGGAACATGAGTGAATTTTGCACGGTTCACAGGTGGTGAGGAGACTCTGTGAGCAGTTCAGTGTATGCCAGGCCCGGGGTAATCAGTTATTTGTTGGCAAGGTCCAGATTTCTTGGTCAAGGTATAGTCCAGAGCCAGACTCCAGAGAAAATAACCCAACAATAACTAATGATAATAAGTAAATACAAAGATTTCGAAAGCGGCTGGCAGGTAGGGTACCAACTTTGTAATCACATAGAACTAACCACGCTTGCCCTGCCCCCTGCTCGCCCCTTCCCCAAATCCCCGTGCCCACTCGCTTCACCCCCTCCCTTCGTTGCTCATTCTTTCCCACCCTCACTCACTTTCACCAGGCTAGGGCAGAGGTTGGGGTGCAGGAAGGGGGGTGAGAGCTCTGGTGGGGGGGTGCATGCCCTGGGATTGGGCCAGGGATGAGGGTTTGGAGTGTGGGAAGGGGCTCCAGGCTGGGGCAGGGGTTTGGGATGCGGGAGTGGGTGCAGGCTCCAGTAGGGAGTTAGGGCACAGGAGGTGGCTCAGGGCTGGGCAGAGGATGAGGGTTTTGGGGTGCAGGAGGGGGTGCAGGCTCTGGCTGGGGATACAGGCTCTAGGGTGGGGCCAGGGATGAGGGGTTTAGGGTGCAGGAGGGGTCTCAGAGCTGGGGCAAAGGGTTGGGGTGCAGAAGGGGGTGTGGGCTTCGGGAGGGAGTTTGGGTGCGGGAGAGGGCTCAGGACTGGGGCAGGAGGTTGGGGTTTAGGAGTAGGTTCGGGGTGCAGGCTGGCTCCTAGGCGGCTGTGACCTCAGGCAGCTCCCAAGGAGCAGCGGCATGTCTGACTCCTAGGTGGGTGATGCTTACCTCAGGCGGCTTCCTGTTGGCAGCACAGCAGGGCTAAGGCAGGCTGCCTGCCTGCCCTGGCTCTGTGCAGCTTCCAGAAGTGGCCAGCATGTGTGGCTTCTAGGCAGAGGAGCCGGGGGCTCTGTGTGATGCCCGTGCCCACAGGTGCCATCCCCGCAGCTCCCATTAACTGCAGTTCCTGGCCAATGGAAGCTGCAGAGCCAGTGCTTGGGGCAGGGGCAGCACGCGGAGGCCCCGGCCACCCCTGCGCCTAGGAGCCACAGAATATATTGCTGCTTCCAGGAACCGTGTGGAGCCAGGGCAGGCAGAGACCCTGTCTTAGCCCCGCTGCACCATCAACCAGACTTTTAACAGCCTGGTCAGCAGTGTGACTGGAGCCGCCAGGGTCCCTTTTTGACCGAGTGTTCTGGTGTAAAATTGGACACCGGGCAGCCCTACTGGCAGACCAGATTTGGCCCATGGTCCGCCTATTGATTCCCCCAGCATATGCCATGCTTATAGCTACTGAAGCATGCGTCTCTGTCCAGAGGGCAGAGTGGAGAATCCAGGGGAAATTCCTCCTAACTCCCAATAGTTTGAGGTTAGCTTATGCCAGGGGCGACCAAACTTACTGACCCTCTGAGCTCCATACGATAATCTTCAGATGTTCGAGAGCCAGGTGTGTCTGCCAAGGCTCAGGGCTTCTCTCTGCTGCAGGGTGGTGGGGCTAGGGACTTCTGCCCTAAGGGGCAGGGGGTCTCAGGGCTCCTGCCTTGCTCCTGTTGAAGGAGAAGCCCTGAGCTCCCTCCCCACTCCAGTCTGGTAAGCGGAGAATGGGGGAGAGGGGCGTGGAGGGCTCCGGTAGCCACACTTCAACTGTAAAAGAGCTGAGATTTTGCCACCTCTTATCCCCTGAAAGATTTGTATCATTTCCAAGATTCCTGGTTTTAGGGGTGATTATTTTGTTATTACATCACAAGATATTCTTGTTACACACAGAACAATCCTTCTTTAAATTCTGCTGTGCTTTCTATTTTTACACCCCCACTAACACAGTTTCTGAGCACCTCACAACCTTTAAAGTGTTTATACTCTTTGAGGTAGGGGAGTGCTACTGTTCCCATTTTACATGCATGGAGCTGAGGCGCAGGGAGATCATGACCTTCTCCAGGTCACACAAGACATTTGTGGCAGAGCAGGGAACTGGGAATTGAATCCAGCTCTTTCAAGTCCTAGGCTAGTGCCTTAGCCACTGGCTAGCCTTCCTTCTCTGTTTTTTTTAAAACTCCTATAACATGTTGTGGCAATGAGTTCCACAGGCTAATTGTTTATTCTCTATACAAGTATTGCCTTTTGTCAGTTTGGAACTGACCACCTGTCAATTGAATGTCCCCATGTAATTGTATTATGAGAAAGGATGAAGAGAAGCTCCTAGTTTACCTTCTCTAGAACATTCATTAATTTTTATATAGTGTTTTCTCTTGGTTTCTCTCGTTCTTGTTTAAAAGATGGGGCTCAGTTCCCATTGTTAGGCATTAGCTGTTGTTTGTTTCTCTTCTGGGTGGGGGGAGACTCTTCCTCTTGCTGCTGGGTCAGGGTTTGTCGCTCTTGAAATTCGGGATGGGAAGATGTTTGGGGACTTTAAAATTTAGTTTAAATTTAAAAAAACTAATTAAAAATTTTTAAAATCCAGCGTTACCCTGTTTCCTGCCCCGCCATCCCCCTTTCTCCAGCTCCAGGAGAGAGATTGTCTTATTTGCCCCTTATTCAGTCCTACTCAGTAGAAATCATTTGCTTCTCCAGTGGAAATTTGTGGCAGGCTACAAGAAAACAATTCCTAATGACGAGGAGACTTTGGCTATGTGCAATAGTCTCCCCCTCAAGAGAAAGGGCATCACTAGTGCTTCCATCACTAGGACATTGAAAATCTACGTAAAATTAGATAAAGTCCTGGAAAATAGGCTACAGACCAGGGGTAGGCAACCTATGGCATGCGTGCTGCCTTCAGTGCGTTAGCTGATTTTCAGTGGCACTCACGCTGCTCGGGTCCTGGCCACTGGTCCTGGGAGCTCTGCTTTTTAATCTAATTTTAAATGAAGCTTCTTAAACATTTTAAAAGTCTTATTTATTTTACATACAACGATAGTTTAGTTATATATTATAGACTTATAGAAAGAGACCTTCTAAAAACATTACGGGCATGCAAAACCTTATATTAGAGTGAATAAATGAAGACTCGGCACAGCACTTCTGAAAGGTTGCCAATCCCTGCTATAGACAATTCTACACAGACCCCCAGGAGACGGGAATGAGGGCCTGAGTGATTCAGAGAGGGGAACTGTGGCGGGATATAGCTGGGATCGGAGGAGGCTGAGAGAAGCTTGGCAGAATTCAATTTTTTTTTACAATTTTAATGGCTAATATTGATTTTTACTTTTAAGCACCATCTTTGATTTTTATCCAGCTACACTTTCGACGTTGTAGGGAAATTAGACATGGCGGGGTCCAGACAAGAATTGTTTAAGGACAGCAGACACTGACATTCATAAAGTTAAAGCTTTGTAACCACTGAAACACAAACCGTCAACATCACGTGTCAAGATACATGAAGTAAATATCCTTAAACCAAACTCAAATAAGTCCTCAAGCAGCAGTTTTCTTACTTTGCCTATCTCTACATTTTGATTATTGACAGAAATACTTTCGCTTCCATTTGCGTGTGTCCAGTGAAATGGACGTTTATTGATGCTTGCGGTGTTGTAGCTGTGCTGACCCCAGGATATGAGAGAGACAAGCTTTTCTTCAGGACTGTGGTGCTCCAAAGCTTGTGTCTTTCACCAACAGAAATTGGTCCAATGAAAGATTTTACTTCACCCCCCTTGTCTCTCAGTTATTGACATTTACAGATAAAAATCGAATCCTTCTAAGCCTAGTTATAGAGAGCAGAGACTGTGTGGGAGACAGAGAGAGGGTCAGTTCAGAACAAAGTGACCCCTTTTAAAACCATCAGGAAGAGCTCAACACACACACACACACACACACAACCCCACCCCCTGCTCCTCAGATATAGCAGCCCCTGACAGAAGTGAGGAGGGGATTTGGCCTGGAGATCCAGCACTTTTCCAGGGGGATCCTAAACTTAAAGGGACACTGGGCTGATAGGAACCTGGTCTGGGTGAGGCTGCCCAGCCCTGGAGGACAGAGCTGTGTCTGTCACATAGTGTTATTTCCCCTCTGATCTTCTATTAGGTAAACAAGGAGGAAAGGATCCTGGACTGCTCTGCAGGGGAGGCTGTGTCCAGGTTTCTGTACTGATGACCGCTAGAGGGTGACGGTTATTGTGGCAGGAGAAGCTGGGCCTGTCTCTCCTCTTGCTAGTTCCTGTGCTTTGGATACCAGGGGTTGAGCTTCCTGAGATGTAGCGGCTGCTGCTGCTGCCTGTAATTTGCAATTGCAACAGCCTCTGCTGTGCCCAGAGGCCTGCCTGAGCTGCTCTGCTGCCTCCCCCCAGGGACAGATCCTAGCCAAGGTGGGGCCTGTGTCTGGCTCTAACCAGTCCTAAGGAGACACAGGACGCTGCAGGTAACAGAAAGAGAGAACTCAAGCACTGGCTGGCGATGGGCAGCAAGGGGACTATGTAAAACAGGCTGGGCCTTCTCCCTGCTCTCAGCCCCCTGTGTGCTTCTGCTCCATCCCACACAGCATCTCAGTTCGGTCAGCACTCGCTGGAGCCGGTGCAGGTCTGAGACCAGCGCTGCCAGGAATGGAACAATAACCCAGGCTCCCAGCCACAGGAGGTGGACAGAGGAGGAGAAATGAGAAATGCTCCCTCCCCTTTCCCTAAGGCAGTTTTCTGCTTCTGTCTAGTAAAGATGCTGATGGGACAGGCAGGGGAACATCACCAAACCAGCTTCTTTTTATTCTGCCTTTTCAGGGCTGGGAAAGGGAGGGTTTACAATATTTTGGTGTTCTTAGCCTGGGTGAAACGTGCCAGGTCTGCACTAGCAAGTATTTTACCAGCACCACACAGCCTGCAAATTTGCATTTAGACAAAGACGATAGAGGACTGGGCTTTAAAATGGTCAGGAGCCTGGGCTTATCTCTCCCCATTTGCCCTGACAAGCTGAGGAATAACACCCACCTTTTGATCGTTTCAGGGGGGACAGAAAAGAGAAATGTCTGCACTGGACCCAGCTCAGGTAAGGCATTTTCATGGGGCTGGGGGGCTTGTTATGCAGGGAGAGGACTAAATACACAGGAACGTGGAGGAGGGGAGAGGGTGCAGCCTGCCAGGAGGGGCTGACTTGTAGGATCAAGGAGATGATTAGGGGAAGGGTGAAATCCCTGAGCTACAGCATATGGATCAAATCCCAGCACTTTCCTCTCTGTGCTGGGCAAGGGCTGCTGGGAATTGTTTCTGGCAGGATGGGTGAATAATAGAACATCATTAAGAAGTTTCTGATTGAATCTCCCAGTCTTGCCAAGACCCAGTCATGCAGCCACAGATCTCAAGATGGGGGCAACTTAATGGAAAAGTGCCCAGAGCTCAGGAGACAGCCACAAAGACATTCTGCCTCTGGGCTTCCCAGCCCTGGCATTTGGGAGTTCAGTGACATCTGAGGCTGGGTATGTGAGTGCGAGGTGGGCTTACACCTGGGGGAAAGCAGGCCTGAATTGAGGGGTCGTGTGAGAAGGTGGTGCCAGGTGAGTCTAACCATACTTTAGATGAGCTATTTCCTTGCCGTGCCACAGAGCATAAGGTACGGGAGACCGGGGCACATGGTTTGAGCGATGGGACTGTTCATGAACCAAAGGTGATGAGTGGGCAACACTTGTGATTTCAGGTCCCGGTGACATTTGAGGACGTGGCTGTGTATTTTTCTTGGGAGGAATGGGGCCTTTTGGACGATATGCAGAGGACCCTCTACAGGGACGTCATGAAGGAGAATTACCAGACTCTGGTCTCACTGCGTAAGGATTCAGCTCTTCTCGTTTATTTGAAGCTCTGTGGTCATTGAAGTGCCGGGGGAGGCTTCGGCTCAGGCCTCGGGCCCTTTATAGTACGTCTACACTGTAAAGAAGAACCTGCCGTGCCGAGTCTGAGAGCCTGGGTCAATTGGCTTAGGCCTGTGGGGCTAAAAGAAGCAACGTTTGTGGATGGAAGTGGGGCTTGGACTGAAACCCGAGTCAGAGCTTGGGTTTAGTGTGCAGGGTAGACGTACCCATAGATGTCTGGGGATCCAGCCAGGCCTGGAGTGGCAGGGGGAGACGCCAGACAATACCTTTCAAGTAGCACTTTGTAGGGGTGGGGAGGGATTGAACCCTTGTGGGTATTCCTCCACACCCTCTTATATGCAAATGTTATCCTTGTGGATTTAATTGTTACATTCTCACTGGCCTTTCTGTTACATAACTTGTTTAAAACATGGCCCACTCTCTCCCCTTTGGGGTTTTCTTCCTTCTTTCCCTTTCTCCAGCCTACTCGCAAGGGGACATTAATAAAATGAAAAAGGTGTGATATTCAAAATGATGCACAATTAGGCGGGTTAATCATTAAGGCCAAGAACTTAGGATGGGACATTTATATGCATAATAAGATAAAAACATAAAACTATTACTGATAAAATTTTCAGGGGACACAAATATTGGGGAAGTTGTAAATAATGAAGAGGACAGGTCATTGATACAGAGCAATCTGGATCCCTTGGTAAGCTGGGTGCAAGCAAACAATATTTGTTTTAATGAGGCCAAATGTAAAATTATACATCTAGGGACAAGAATTTAGGTCCCACTTACAGGATGGGGAGACTCTGTACTGGGTAGGAGAGACTCTGAGAAAGACTTGGGGATCATGGTGGATAACCAGCAGAACGAGAGTTCTTGGTGCAATCCTAATGCAGGTGTATACATGGGAATATCAAGTAAGCATAGGGAGATTATATTACTTCCCTGTTTGGCACTGATGTGATCATTACCGAAATACTGTGTCTAGTTGTGGCATCCCTAATTCAAGAAGGATGTTGATAAATTGGAGAAAAGCCAGGAGAATGACTAAATGATTGTAAAACTTGCCTTATGATAAAGGAAGTCGCATGGCCTGTGTTATCCAGGAGGTCAGATTAGATGATCCCAGTGGTCTTGTCTGGCCTTATGCAACTCTCATGCTAATCTGTAGAGATGAGGCCGAGACCTAACATGGGGAGCAGATTATCCCACATTTGCCTAATGCAAAATTTCTTGTTCCTTCCTCGGAAACAGCTGGTTCAGGTGACTGCGACTGGGCACTGGACTACATGGACCTTGAGTCTGATCCAGTCTGGCAATTCCTATGTTCTGCTCTTCTTTGTATTTCACTACATCTCATCTCCCTATTTCTTTCTCTTTCTTTCTCTCTCTGGATCCCCCTTTCCCGCCCTTTGCAGTGCTCTTTGCCTTCTCTTCCTCTGTTCTCCCCTTGTGTCTCCTCCCTCCTCCCACAATCCCTTCTTTTCAGTCATCTCCACACCTTCCCTCCACCTCCCCTCGGTCCAGCATCTCCCTCAGGGCTCTGAAATCACAGCTCTCCAGTCACAGCCGCACACCCTCAATCTGACCCCACATGCCACAGTCACGCCCTGTCCCCCGACAAGCATATACAGCACCAGTCGCACACAGTCAGATAGATACGCCCCCCAGTCACTGGCTTCTCTGTCCAACTCACCTTCACCGAACACCCCCACCCCCAGTAACACAGTTGCAAAAGTCTCTTGAGGCAGTGCCAGGTGTGCTCTGGATCACAACCCTCCCTGCCCTGCAGAGAAGATGGAGTACACAGCGCAGGGAAGTCAGAGTCCCTTCTTGAAGACAGGGGTGGCTGCAGAGCTGTAACAAGGAATTTTTGCGCCCGAGGCAAGGGCTGGCTCCAGGCTATTCGGCGGCAGGTCCCCGCGTCCCTCTCGGAGGGAAGGACCTGCTGCCGAATTGCCACCGCTGCTTCATTCATTCTTCGGCAGCAATTCGGTGGCAGGTCCTTCCATCCAAGAGGGACTCAGGGACCTGCTGCCGAATTGCCGCCGAAGAAGCATCGGCAGTAGAGCTGCCGCCGAAGTGCCACTGATCACGTTTTCCCCCCTCCCCTGCGCCCCTCCGCTTTGTGCGCCCAAGGCAAGTGCCTCACTCACCTCACCCTTGTTACAGCGCTGGGTGGCCGTGCAGGATGCATGAAGAGCAGCAGACGTGATGGCTGCCACTTTGGCCAACACGCCAAGCTGCCGGAGAGTCTGTCACCTCCACATCTACTCCCATAGGGAAGGATGTTCAGAGACAGAACACTGTCCGAGGCTTTCAGTGGGGAGAGAACAGTGCGATTCCCCTGTACGTGGGCAGAGGTGCACCGTGTCCCCTCTCCTCCTGGGGCTGGTCCCATGCCCTGAGAGGCTCTGGCCTCACTGCAGTAGAGAGAGCAGCAAGTACCACGCTTATTAGTTTCTCTTTGCCTAAGTTATGTGCAGGTCCCTGAATCGGCTATAAGGGGCACAACACATCTCCCAGAAACTGTCTGCCTTTCCCAAGGACCTCGGGGAACATCCCCTATCCATTCAGGTGAAACGTCTCCTCCCAGCAGAAGGAGGAGCTGGGTTTAAATCAGGGGCCATTCTTCATAACAAACAGTAGAGGAATATTTGACAAACGCTGATTTCCTTTCTTCCTGAGCAGGATCTTCCATTCCCAAACCTGACGTGATTTCCCAGATGGAACGAGGGGAAGAGCCATGGGTCCCAGACCTCCAGAGCTCTCAGGAAAGGGAGATCCCGAGAGGCGTCCGAAGAGGTGAGAAATAGACCAAACCACCTCAGGAGCTGTCAGTGGAACGAAGATCTGGGAATCCAGCAGCACTGTCATATCCTCTCGTCTCCCTCTCATCTCTTTCACCCTCATAGCTGCTCTGGGTGATCCCCACATGGCTGATGTCAGTCAGGGCTGTCAGCCCATCACAACTCACATCTGGCAGGGGTCTGTCCCCTCACCCATCCTTTCTGTGTAGTCAGAGGGGTGTGGCATCAGAATTGTTCCCCTTCCCTTTGTCTTCTGGGGACAGTTTGGGGATTCGATTTCTGATTTTCAGTCTCATTGCAACAAACCCTGCTTATCACTAGACATTGCCAGTTGGAGTTGCTTTTTAATAGACGAATTTAAAAACAACAACAACCCGTTTTCTGATATAGGCTTCTAGCAGTATGTTCTAAAATTGGAATATAGGGTTTCCTGCTCCCCTGGTTATATCTTGAAGGGTTTTTGGATGGGCCTGTGAGCAAAACAACCAAAGATTCTCAGTCCCCCTCGTTTCTCTCCGTGCACACCCCTGCCTGCTGCTGGCAGCCTGTTCGGTGTCATGTCTGCTGCTGCTGTTACCGGTAAATAGATGGCAGACTCTCCCCTTCTCATCTCTTTTTGTTCTGATTGATGACTGGGATTGCAATAGCACCGAAGAGCTCCTGGCATGGGCCGAGACCCCTGGGTGCTCTGCAAACACACCAAAAAGAGCTGACAACAGACAAGAGGCAACAGATGGATACAGACAGATGGGGGCAGCACAAGGAAACAGGCAGACCATGGGGTTACTTGTAGCAACAGTAGGAACAAAAGGGACTCATGGCTTTTGCAAGTTCAGTTCCCTTTTCACAGGTTTCCTTCCTGCCCTCCCCTTGCAGGAAATCACAGGCACCAGTTTCCTACTTACCCCAGGGCTGCTCAACCCCCATTCAGCCCGGGGTCCAGTCCCCACCCCACCCCTTCCCCCAAGGCCCCACCTCGACCCCACCTCTTCCTGCCCCCACCCTGCCTCCGTCCCCCTCCCCCAAGTGCACCACACTCCTTCCCCTCTCCCCCCAGCACCACCTGCATGCTGCGAAACAGCTGATTGTGGCAGGCAGAAGTCGCTGGGAGGGAGGGGGAGAATCTGCTCAGCATATGGGGCTGTTGGGGGTGGGAGGCACTGAGGGCAAGGGAACTGGCTGCCAGTGGGTGCTAAGCACCTATTAATTTTTTTCCATGGGTGTTCCCGGGCTGGAGCACCCAAAGTCAGCACCTATGCAGGAAATGACTCATGTCTGGATTCTCTCGTTATTCCAGCATGTGACGACGTCATCGCCCAGAGGACTCCTGCAGGCGATAGGCCGACCATATGCAATGAGTGCGGGAAGAGCTTCAGAGGAAGCTCAAACCTCATTCAGCATCAGAGGATCCACACGGGGGAGAGACCTTACGAATGCACAGCCTGCGGGAAGAGCTTCCGCCAGCGCTCGCACCTCCTCCAGCACTGGAAGATCCACACGGGGGAGAGACCCTTTGAATGCCCCAATTGCGGGAAGAGCTTCAGCGTGAGCTCCGCCCTTATTAGGCACCAGAAAACTCACACGGGCGAGAGACCCTATGCATGCGCCGAGTGCGGGAAGAGTTTCAGCGTGAGCTCCGCCCTCACTAGGCACCAGCGGATCCACACGGGGGAGCGGCCCTACGTCTGCACGAAGTGCGGGAAGAACTTCAGTGTGAGCTCCCACCTCGTGCAGCACCAGCGCATCCACACGGGGGAGCGGCCCTACGTCTGCGCCGAGTGTGGCCGGAGCTTCAGCCAGAGCTCCCACCTCCTCCAGCATCAAAGGGTCCACACGGGTGAGCGGCCCTACGAATGCACTGAGTGCGGGAAGAACTTCAGCCAGAGCTCGGACCTCATCAAACACCAGAGAACCCACTCGGGAGAGCGCCCCTACGAATGCCCTTGCTGCTTTAAAAGCTTCACCTGGAACTCAGTGCTCATTAAACACCAGAGAGTGCACATGGGACAGAGACCCTATGAGTGTGGCCAGTGCGTGGAAAGTTTCAGCCCTCATCATCCCTCAGAGAAACCACACACGGCACAAACCCCACTGATGGAGCATCAGGACACTAGCCAGAGTAATGCACTTGCTCTTATGAGCAAGTCACTTCAACTCTCTGTGCTGAGTCTTCCACCTCTGCCTAAAGGAAAATGGGAATAATGGGATCTTGTTTATAGGAGAGGGCTCTGCTCACCCATCACCAGCTGGGACTTTTCCTGGAATTATAGGGTTTGGGAGGTTTCTTTTCCTTTTACTATAGAGTGGGTTGAGTGCTGTTTCTGGAAATCCAGGTTTAGGAGGTTTTCCAGTGAGTTCGGTTCCAGTTTCAGTAAAGTCTTTATTTGTTGCTGTGGGTCCTTGGAATTTGGGTTTGAAATGTTAAAAATTCTCCATAAAAGTTTGCGTTAAGATGCCATGGTCTTGGAAATTTTATTAGGACTCAGAGTGCCAGAGGCTAATTTCTCCAGATCGAATTATTCCCACTTTTCAGTATGCAGCCCATTTACCAATAGTATCTGTGAATGTCCAGGAGACAGGTATGTGAGACCCCAATGTGGTGACTCAGAGAAACGTAGACTCTTCCAGCAGCAGATCCACTCTTGCTCCCTGGTACCAACTCAAACTTTCGTCTCGCCTCTCTGGATCATATTCAACTTCTTTAGATCCCATTTCAACAAAGCACTTCAAATGCTTCTGTCCCGTTGACATTTGCTGAATCAGAGTTTAATTCCCTAAATTCCAGGACTGTCAGTTTGACAGTGGGATTGTTCATTCAAGGTGGGTTTTCAAAAGCACCCAAAGGTGTTATTGGATTTCAGTGGGAGCAGGGCATATAAATCACATCTTAATAAGGGTACTTAGTCAGCCTTATTAGTCAGTCTGTGAAGGAAGCCTAGTCAGGTTTGGGCTTCCTTCACAGAAGAGAGGTGGATCGGAGCTACATTTTTAAACCACTGCACAAAGAATTACATCCTCTTACTTGTTAATACCGGTTGTTATGCTTGTAAATTTGGAGATCATTGTGATGAGTCACAGAATTCCTATTAATTAATTAAACAAACCTGAACCAATTAAAAAACCAAAACTAAAAACAAATCAATGACCCTAGAAAATAACCCTTGTCTACCCCAGTGGGATGCAATCTGGGGGATTGTGCTTATGTGACTCCTCAGTAGACGAGGTAACAGTTAGCCCATGTTTTTATGTCAATAGATAGACTAAGCCTTGGACACTCTGCACTTCCTGGGACAGCGCATCTGAGAAATGTTGTATCAATACAATGTCTGTTATAGTGGGCGAACCTGAGGCTCTAGCCTAGAGCAGGTGTTAATTTTGTCTCCTATCTCACCTTCTCCCGAGCTCATAAAGTAACAATACATCGGTAAGCTGGTGGAGATCAGTGGAGCTATGTTGATATACACCAGCTAAGAATCTGGCCCCAAACATTTAGTAGCAACCAGGTGGAATTTTAGACTAGGTTCAGAAATCCTGAAAATGCTTTTGAAATGTCCCTAGTGAAAACAATTCAGTGAGATTTGGAGGCAAGCTATCAAAGCAAAAGATACAAGCATTTAACCCCTCAGGGGTTCAGGTGGGATTTTCCAATATAGTGTATGGGGCTCAGTTTCTAGATGTTGTAATTCAAACTGATTTCATGGTTTAAATGCGCTTCTTCCCTAACAGATTAAATGTAGTTGTTGCAGATGAGGAGAAATAGATTTTGCTTCTGCCACAGGATGTTGTACATCTTTCTTTGCTTTGGATTTTTTTCTTCTTTTATGAAAGAGGCAGAATATGATGAGAACCTCCCTGTATCACCACTGAGACAGCCTCAATGAATCAGCATGTATCTGAATGACTTGTAATTGACAAAGTATTTGTTGTTTTCCAAAAATCTGTGATGTATGTGCAGTTCATTATTCAGTTCCTGGTGGAAATGAAAAAGTCAGCATGTCCCAGTAACTATTTGCACAATCTTTGTTTTTCTTTCTGATGGATTTGAACACCTGAGTATGGGCAATTTTTCAGCTACTCTGTATGGATTCCTTTAGCAGTCCAATTTCCATCCCTGAAATTTCACCTGCCCATTAGCAAGTGCCGTAGAAGCACCTTTCCCCAGCTAGAAAGAGAGAATCTAGGGTCTGATTTTTTCAAAGGTTTTAAGTACCTCCAGACACCACTGACTTCAAGGGAAGTTGAGGTGCCCAAGATCTCTGAAAAATCTTTTAACCTCAAGTAGTGTCACTCCTCACATTCATTCAGTGTGAGTATAGGTGGAACAGATGGACATTAAAGGAGTTTGCAGACATTGTCACCCATCGTTCCAGTTGCTGAGTCCAGAGTCTCCTGGAGCTCTTAAAGGAAGATCAAAGGTATTACTTGAACATCCTCTTCTGATCTGAATGTTTGGATGGCTCAGTGGTTTGCACCCTGGCCTCCTAAACTCAGGGTTGTGAGTTCAATGCTTGAGGGGACTATTTAGGAACCTGGGGCAAAAATCTTATCTGGGGATTGGCCCTGCTGTGGGTTAGACTAGATGATCTCCTGGGCCCTTTCCAATCCTGATATTCTATGTCTTTGCCTCAGCAAATCCTGCCCCTTCCTTTAAGGATAGAGAGGAAAGCTATTCTAAGGCTTATTTTTTTGCAGTGTAGACATACCCTAACTTCCTTGCTGGTTTAGGCTTCCAAAACAGAGCAGAGTCCTGATCCAGCCCCCTGAGTTGAATCAGGCCATAGGAAATCTAGCCTCACAACGTGTATCCAAACCAATAGCTGTTGTGTGGCAAAATACCCTAGTTGCTTTTGCAAAATTTAACCTTCTACACCTCTTTCCAAAGCTTTCCCCACCCTGCCAAATGAGTTATTTTCCTTCCTTCCTTCCTGCAGGAACAAACTGCCATAGGGCGACTGGCCCTTGTAACTGAAGTAGGTGCAGGGCCCCTGGGCCAAAACAAGTGTTCCCACTTGCCCCAATTAAGGGCTGCACCTGGGGCTATAAAGGGCCAAAGACCGCAAATGAATGAGAGCTACCTGAGAGAGAGGGAGCCAGGAAGCTGCAGGAGGCAGGGCTGCTATAGTCTCCTGGCAGGTAAGGTAGTGAGAATGCCTAAAATGTAAAGGGTCAGTTGAAGGCCTGTGTTTTTTGTTTAAAGCAGATCCACAATCTTAAACACAGAGACCACAGGTGTGGCAGTGAGGCCTTAGCAAGCTGGGGAGATGCCCTGCCTTGGTGCAAACACGTTAGCTGTGTATGATTGATAAGGACCATATTGAGGTTTTTTTTTTTTTTTTTTTTTGAAAGGGTTAGCAAGGGCCTGGTTATAGCTGGGAGCATTCAGTATGGTATGAAACAGCTCCCACCAAGCCAAGGTTGGTTACTGACTTGGCCTCATTTCACTGGCTGTGGGCACTTTCCTACAGCGTTGTGGAGGGGGCTGCCGCTTGATATTTGCTTGCTGGAGTGTTTGTGAGGCTCTCAAACCAGGGGCAGAGATTTTTAAAGCTAAATAACAATTGTGGAAATTCAAGAATACAAGGACTCTCCTCTATTGCTATGGTCAGAGGAGTGTGATTGACTTGTGGGATTCAATCAACCTGTCGAAAGATCTAAGCAAATACTGCTGTTGGAGAATCCTTAGCAGTAGCGAAGGCCTATTTTACTGAACTAGGCAGGAATGACAGACCCCGATTCAGAAAATCTGGACTATCTGGTCTTCTCTAAAAATCACTGATTCTGTTAGGTCTGTTTCTGTAACGTGTATTGCTCTGAGCCTTCTCATCTGGTGATCCAGGCCAAGAGGTCCCTGTTCGTAGGCTCATTGCTTAGCTTTGATGGCAAGCCAAACTTTGTATTCTACATGTCATGTATTTTGATACTCTATCATCTCTCTCTTCTAGGTGCTAAGGCTCACTGAGCTGTGGGCACAGCAAGTGATCACACTTAGTATCAAGAGGATGTGAGATAGGCAGGAAGATATCTAGGGACAAGCAGTGGCCTCATCATATAGTACTTGCCACTCTTAGACCCTAGCACTTTTCACCAAAAAAAAAGATATGAGCTACAGATGAACTGGTCCCAGTAGCATGATAGGAGATTGACTGTGCTGTAGGGAACGTTTGTCTTGTTACTCATCTAAGCAGGCGTACATTTCATCTCTGACAGCTGGTACGAATATATGTACCCTTTGCCTGTCTTCCAGCATCTGCATTGCTCTCATCGGCTTTCAAGCAGTACTTCCTGTTCAGGCTGGTGAAATGACAAGAATTGTACCACCAGGCTCCCTTATAGACCCAGTTGCGTGACTGTTTATCATGGTTGCGGCCTATGGTTGAAAGCAGTGTGTTCTTTAAGTTACTAAAGGAATCACCTGGATTAAAACAACATTAACGACTTGCTACAAATGGTTACAAGTCAAATTGCCCCAAAGGCCTGACCTTTCAGGAAGATTTATGTGTCTGCTCCTGAAGAACCCTTAGTACTGTAGACGGGCATAACAAAAACAAATGGCTGGAAATTTCGGCCTGACAAATTCAAATTAGAAATAAGGCGCAAATTTTTACAGTGAGGGTGATTAACCAATGGAAGAAACTACGAAGTGAAGTGGTGATTCTCTGTTGCTTGAAGTCTTCAAATCAAGACAGGGGTTTGTCTACACGGCTCTGTAGTGAGGACTACATGGGTGTGACTTGTAGTGCGCACCAAAGTGTTGCTGTATAACTGCGCCATGTAGACACTGCTAGGTCAGACTCAAAGGTATCTAGTTAACGTTAACATGGTCCTGTTTCTGATAGGATTGTTATTGTAAACTGAGCTCTTTTAGCTCAGGCTAGCAAGGTCTGTGGTTAAAGCGCAACACTTCAGTGCGCACTGCAAATCACACCCACGCAGTCCTCACTATGGGGCTGTGTAGACAAGCTCTGGATTACTTGCACTTCCTTGCCTTTCAGTCCAAAGGAGCCAGCATCTGCTTTTACTCCTGATAAAAAGAGAAGATGCAGAAATATCAGTAAGGGGAGGGGAAGGCTCACAACTGAGATCAGGATAAATATTTCAGGCTAAATCTTCATGCCAGGACCCAGACAGAGCAGCTGGGCAGGAGATCCAGGGAACCAGCAGATCCGCTCTCCAAAGGATATTTCAGGCCTCCACTCGGGCTGTGGCCATGCCCATGGTCTGCCCCGAGGCCCTGCCTCACTTTCCTGAAGCCGGGGTGGGCTCAGCTCCAGTTGGCAGCCTGGAGCTCAGGGGTCAGGCCAGCCATGTTTGGGGTGGGGGCAAGACCCTTGGGCAGAAGGGGCATGGCCAGGGGCTGGCTAGCCTCCCCAAAGAGGGGGGAGTCATCTGCTGTCCATGTTTCAGACTATTGGCTGATGTGGCCCTCTGCACCTTAGCTGCAGGGTGGAAGGCCAGTGAATTGAAGGAGCAGCAAATGAACTGTCTGCCCGCTGAGGCTGTCACTGCCCCACAGCCTGCCTCACTGAATCTTACCTCCTCACTGAGGGTTACTGCAGTGGTTCTGCTGCCAAGCAGCCCTCCATGGCCACAAGGGAGAGGCTCTGCCTCCCTGAGAATAAAACACTTTACAAAAATGTGCCCTGAAGGGTTCATCCAAATATTTACAAATCTCTCCTGGTATTTCAAGCACGTACTGCACAAACACCGTTATTATCTGTTCTTTGTTACTTTACCTTTTTGCTCTGCTGGCCCCACCTTGCCTGGGATCTTCTGAGCAACACTTTCTCTTGAAAGGCAGATGAAGACTTGAATATTTTATATGATGCTTGTGGTATATTGAAATAATTGCGACCTATCACTTTCCAGGGTTTTCCTGGTCCTGACATGCTCTGTAGGAAAGGGTGCAATCTAGGCCAAGCAGCAGTCAGCTTGCAGGTAGACCACTGAAAGCAAGGTGGGGTGCATTGTGCCTCTCTTTTAGGGAGCAGCCTGATTTGTCTTTCTCTGTTTCTGGGTTCTTGTTGTTGTTTTGAATTCTTAGAAGTAACATAGTGATGTTTCAAGAGTCTCTTATGTTTTTTATCTAGTTCTGTGTGTAAGCTGTGGAAAATAACAAAGGTGAAAACTTTACATGTACCAACTGAAAATGAAGCACGCTCCCACATCTGCTGTCCCCTGGCCTCACTCTGGTTGTCTTTACCCAGTGTAACTCCACTGTAAAAACGTGTGCAAACCACTTTGTGAGCTAAGGATGAGCCCCTTTAGCTGAGAGTCCTACAGACTAACTGCTATGAGAGTCTCTAGCAGACTGGTGACATTTCAGTACATGCTAATGCTACAAATTAAAGGCACAGGAGAAGAGCAGGGATGTATGTCTAAGACTGAAATATAGTAGATGTGGGGAAACAGCCCCTTTTAAATGAGCAGGTTGGAAAATGGTAAATTAATAATAGGAAATGTTCTTCACAAAAGGCACAGCTGTTAGCACATTTGCGCAACTAACTTCCTGTTTTGTCTAGTCTTCTGCCTGGTAACTTGGAGTTTGAAGATTCCTGCCTACATAGGTTGCTCTGAGAACCTTAGCCAGAGTGTTCTGGCTTCAGATACGCAAGTAGCCCGCCTCTAAGCAGCACCCCTCGTGCTTCTGTTGTTCTGTGGAATGATAAAGGAACGGAAACAGACAGTGTTTCGGAGCAGGGTCATTGTGCAGTTGGTGTTCTTCGCTGCAGGGTGAGAGAGGTTTGTGCTGTGATCAGGATGTTTTTTAGCATTCCCTGCACATCTTATTTCCAGGGTCCTTGTGAGGTTCTCTGGATAACTTGTGTTAAATGGAGTTCCATGACAGGAGAACTTGATATCGGCATTCTGGGATCCGGCCTGGCTTCTGGATGGAATTCAAAGTATGTGTGTGTATTAACCCATAAAGTCCTGAGAGGTCTGGAACCTGGTTCCCTGAGAAACTGTCCCTCCACTGGGCCTATTGCCATAGCAGAGATCAGCCTCCTCCCCAGGAGAAGGTAGGAGCTCTGGGCAGGCTCTCAGAATCCCTCAAGTAGGGGATTCACCCTCTACCTTGGATTTGTTAAGCTCTCAGGCATGCTGCAAACCCTCTCTCCCCCAGGCTTCTCGGGAGGGAGTGGGCTGTGAAATGGAGGGGTTGTCAATTTACTTCAATTATCCTCCTCAGAGTGTTCGTCAGGATGAGCTTGATTTGAAGCAGGGACTTGAGCTCGCATCCCAGCTGGGATGCCTTAATCAGCAGGCTATTCTGGGGTAGGCCTCTCTCAACCTCTCCTGTTGGCGCTGTCCCACTTTGTATGAAAAATTGCACATTAATTGGAGCAGGGACTTGAACCTGACTCTCTCCTGTCCTACCTGAACCATTGCTCTGTAGAGACATTCTTGCTCTTTGGGCCAATACGTATTTATTATCTTATACAAAGTGAACCAGCAAAACTGACACCACTGCAGTAAAGCCAGATGATTAGGATGCTCACTTGGGATGTAGGAGACCTGCACTCAAGTCTCTGCTCCAAATCAAATCCCTTTCCTGCCTGAACTTAGATCTCCTACCCCCTGACTACTAGGCAAAGGGATGGATGGGAGCACCAATACCCCAGTGTTCTGTGTCTGTGAGGTGTACTCTGACCATGCCTCTATGACTGGGCCCCACAGGTCAGCTGTGGGGGGACCTTCTAGTGTGAGAAGCTGGAGAATTCCCTTGTTAGCTCTGGGGAGGCATTGATATTTGGGTGGCTTTGCGTATGATTACTGGTGGCAGCTTAAGCACTTTGAGGGCAGGCAGCCACTGAGTGGTGGTTTTGAGGATGTCAGTGGCACCTACATGGTGGATTCAGGTGCCTTTAAAAGGCAGTTAGGCACCTAAGTACCTTTGTGGATCTAGCCCCAACTGCTGCAATTGTCTAATTCTCACTCAGTGCCTGGGGAGGTACCTCCTCCACGTTTACAGCTCCAGGTTCTACTTTGGGACCTGCAGCACTGGGTATCCCACGGCATCTGTGAAGACCAGAGAGTTTATCAGGACACTGAGAGACCCGCAATCCTCACCCCTCCCCCTCTGCCCAGGGAAAAGAAATGGTACAGGAAGGGTTGCAGGAGTTGAAATAATCTCAGAAGCAAGCTTCCCTTTGTCTTGTTCATTGGCTATAAATCTGGTATAAGATCTAGGAGTGAAGTTTGTAATATACAAACATCATGATTATAAGAATGAAGGCAATAAGACAAAACAATGGTAAAGGTTTTAGGATCAGAAATGTTTTGTTAACTCCCTCGGGGCAAGGGGGACTCAGTAAATTAGAACTTACACGTTTTTTGGCTGCTTATGAGTGCTACAGAAGTTGACTGGAGGAGGAGCAATTAGATGAATCTTCACAACTAAATGAGCATTATTGCCATGTACCATTGTGCTAGGCACTGTACATACACACAATAAATGGGCAGTCACTGCCCCAAGTGTGTTTAATCTAAATAAAAGAAAAGCATTAATATCCTCACATTACAGACTGGGAACTGTAGTGGGGCAACTGCCCCACTCTGGTGTGGAAGCAGTTAAAGCAAGCCAGAGAGGGTGTGCATAGCCCCAGCCAATCATGGAAGGGTTTATTGGGAGCCAGTGAAGTGGAGACTTGAAAGCAGCCAATCGGGGCCAGGCTGGCCCCTATAAGAAGGCTGCAGGGCAGAGGAAGGCAGTCTCTCTCTGTAGGGCAAGGGAGAAGAACTGGCTCTTACAGAGTGAGGCACCTAAGACAGAGCAGGGCTGGTCAGGGTCAGCTGAGGCTGGGGAAGCTCTAGGCTGATGACTGCCAGACTGGGGCTCTGACACAATGGGGCAGAGAAGATCCTGGGGCAACAGAGAAGTGGCCCAGGGAAGCAGGCAGTAGAGGAGAGTTGGAGGAGGGCAATCAGTGGTTGCCACTAGAGGGTCCCTGGGTCAGGGCCCGAGTAGGGGGCAGGCCTGCCTCCACCTCCACCCCCGACTTGGGAGTGACATGGGTCTCACTGTGAGGATGGTGGAGACTGATAGAGTAACAGTGAGCGAGACACAGCCTCTGGTTCAAGCCTTCACAAGCGATGAACCAAAGTCAGGCCATGTATTAAAGCAAAATACATGAATGTGGCAAAGTTGTTGCTAGTGTACGGCACTAGATACACCTCTACCCGATATAACGCTGTCCTCGGGAACCAAAAAACCATACTGCATTATAGGTGAAACAGCGTTATATTGAACTTGCTTTGATCTGCCAGAGCACGCAGCCCCACATCCCTGGAGTGCTGCTTTACCATGTTATATTGGGTCATGTTCTATCAGGGTAGAGGTGTATCTGTATTCGCTAGAATATATTTAATACATTTCAATTTAGTACAAATTTACAATTTAGTACAGTTTAAGAAAATACTGAGTAGGGATTTTTTTAAGATCTTAGGAACAAGGAGAGGTAACAAACAGTCTGACTCACGTAAGTTGTCTCGGTTTTTTGTCTTTGCTGTAAACAAGTAGAACTAGATTGCTATATCTGGCCTGAGACTGGTACTGGAGGATCTGCTCTTGAAAATTTTAGGAGGGTGTCAAATACTCTTTCAGGAGGGGGGGAGAGCCAGATATCTCAATCTCCACTGGAAGAAGAGTTTTCAAAGGGCTCTGCTCCGAAGACATTAGCTATTGAGAGTCAAACTCACAACTAAGGTGCTTTCCATGTTTAAATGTCAACAATCCCTTTGGGTGCTGATGAATAGCAGGGAGCCGAACTGACCACCAAAATGTTGCTGTCCAGTCAGGAGGTTGTAGCTATATGGAAAACTTCTTACTTTCATTCCTGTGGTTTGACACCAGAGATGACACGATTGGGGGGGAGGGATAGCTCAGTGGTTTGAGTATTAACCTGCTAAACCTAGGGTTGTGAGCTCAATCCTTGAGGGGGGCATTTGGGGAACTGGGGTAAAAAACCTGTTTGGGGATTAGCCCTGCTTTGAGCAGGGGGTTGGACTAGATGACCTCCTGAGGTCCCTTCCAGCCTTAATAGTCTATGATTCTATTATGATGATTATGCATAAAGCACCCAGAAATACACCAGGCCCTTTATGGAACAAATAAAAACAACACAGTATAGTTCCTTTCTGACAGATTAACAAACTCATTTGGGATATTATAGCCTAATTAGATACAGTTAAGTGAAGACAACTTCCTCATGTGCTATCATCAGTGCGAGGGAGGGAGGAGTCAGCAGGGCTGAGAACACAGGATAAATCAGAACAAAGGGGCAGGTTCACAGAAGGCTGCAGTTTTCAACCACTTGTCTCCCTACTTATCCTGTGCTCGTCCCTGAGGTGCCCAAGAGCAGTGGGCTGCACCTTCTGGCTTTTATTGCTGGACATTGAATCCAGGGAAAATGCTGAATGGCTGAGATTGTGACAGACTAATTGTTGCAAGAGATCATTTTGGGAATGAGATCTACCTACACTGACAGACAGGCTATCTGATGTTAAAACACAGTGCCCCTTATTTAATTGCTGATGGGAACATGGCAGCTTCTATGAAGCCCCTGTTCATTCCCTTCCTTCATGGGCCTTCAAGAGAAAGGGAAGCTGCATTACCCTCAAATATTCAGAACACTTGCAGCTCTGCACTAAGACAGCAACTAATCACATTTCATGTGTGAGAGCTTCTGTTGGCATCTTCAGGGGTCAGGAAGGGTTTTTCCCCAATATGCAATTGGCTCGATGTATTCTGGGTTGGTGTTTTTTGTCATTCCTCTGAAGCATCAGATTGGCCACAGCTTGAGACAGGCTACTGGCTGGGGTGGGTCAGTGCTCTGGGGTGGTACAGAGAGCCCTATTTCTCAGATCCATGGCTTGCGAGTCTTCCTGCTTGGGTTCAAGCTGATCACCAGAGTTGGGGTCAAGAAGGAATTTCCCCCAGATTGCCAAGCATCTTCAGGTATTTTCACCTTCCTCTGCAGCATGGGGTATGGATCACCACCTAGGCCCAGATGGGCCTATCTCACTTCATCAGTTCTCTCACCTACCTAATTCTCTGCCACTGCAGGGGCCTAGCTGGCATCATGCTCTCCTGTTCTGTGTGTGTGGCACTCCACACTTGAGCCTCCTGAGGGCTGAAATGCTTTAGTCTAACTCATGCTATTGGGCTCCACAGAGGAATAACTGGGTGACGTGTAAGGGCCTGCAATGTACAGGAGGTCAGACTAGAGCTAATAGACCTTAAGGCCAGAAGGGACCATGAATCTCTGAATATTGCAGGATTTGAGCTCAGCATTTTGAGGGACCAGGTGGCACCTACAACTAAAGATGTCTGGAGGGTAGCACCTATATTTCCTCACCATTAGATTGTATCCAGTTGGGTAGGACCCCTGAACACATTCAGAACAGTGTTACTTTCCCATCTGGCTGCTAGCACTTGCTCTGCTCCTTAGCTGCCCTGGAACCCTCTTGGAAGGAAAGGGAAATACCGATTCAAAAGAGTTGTTTGGCATCGTGTTAATTGTACTTTCAAATATGGGGGCTTCGGATTCTCTTCTTCCTTACACATGAATAGATGCATGGGTGGAGATTCCCAAAGCTGATTTAGGCTAAATCCACACTTCTGGCAGTGTGCAGAGAACAGACGCCGCACAGCCAGCTAGCACGGGTATAAAGAGCAGTGGAGCTGGTGAGACACAGCTTAGTAGAATGCCCTGTGCATGGGAATCCCCAGGGTATGTACCTTACTCAGCTCTCTACACACCCCAGCAGTGCTGCCCCACATCCACATTGCTCTTCTTAGCAGTGTAGTGTCCCACTGCCTGCCTACTGTGGGAACCTTTCTCTACTGCAGTGAAAGGCTCCAGCGGCAGGGAAAGGCTCTCACATCTCCCCATTGCCTGAACTGTTCACTGTGCATAGTAGGTTCACTCTGCAGTGACCAGTGTGGATGCAGCCTGCTGTTCACTGCAGCATGTGGCTACACATGGGGAGCCTGTACTTCACACTCCACCATAAGTGTAGACATAACCTAAGCGATTTAAATCCACAACTCCCATTAATAAAAACACAGCACAGCACCATTTCCTACAATGCTGATCTATTTGGTTTACATTAGTTACAAAACTTGTCCGTGTAGCATGTAATTTGCTCTCACTCTCTTCTGTTTCCCAACCGGGGGGTGGGTGTACTTCTTACACCTTGCATAAGGGAAACATTCCTAACATGCAGCTGCAATGATCCAGAAATGACTCTCTCTCAAACCAACAGCATCAGAAACACTAACTCTATAACAAGGAGCAGCTCTCAGGCCAGAAAATCTCTGTAGGTTTATATCATGAGGATCAGGGCCAGGAAACATCAGCCATATAAAAGTGAATCTTGTGTCCTTCTTTTTTAGCATTATTTCAGAAGGGAAAACTCATTTTTCCAGCATGGCTTCAGCTGCTGAGCCCAGCGACCCATCCAACGTGTGGTGGTACACAAGAGGTAGAGTCTGCTATGGTGGCAATGGAAGGCCAACAGATACAGGCATCAAGACTTGTGTTTCGGGGCTGCTTGGGGACTCCCACTCTTAGTCAGGGAGGATTAAGTTTATTGCAAAAGGTGATGTGCTGTGTCGCTCTCTCCATAACTCCCTCTAACATCTCACAAACTAAGATATGGAGCACTTGCTGCTCTTGAGAGTCACAGCAGAGTTGGTGGGAGAAGGAAGAGTGGGTGGGAATTGACCAAGGGAAAAGGTATGATCCTCAAATGAACACAAGGGCAGGCTGTGGGCTCGGGCAAGAGCAAAATAATTAACAGAGCAGATGGAAAAGAGACATTGGATACAGCATGGAAAGGACACATACCAAAGTAGGCTTGCTTGGATCATGCCACATGTCAGCATGACTGGCTTTCCTGTCAGGTGCCACAGGCCTGAATGTCCTCTCTGACAGCCTGTGGGAGTACTCGTACCCTTTGCCTGTTTTCCAGTTCATGCTGTCTGCATTGCTCTCATGGGCTCCCAGCCAGCACTGCCCATTTAGGCTGGAGAAATGACAACTGTTGTACCACCAGGCTCCCTTGCATCCTGCAGCGCAGTTGCTGGAATTGTGATCGTTGTAAATGGCATGTTACAGCTGAAGGAATCTCCTGTATCAAAGCAATTTTGCTGATCTAGTCCAAGTGGCCAGTTTCATTCCCAGTCCTGCACTGGGATTGTCCATTTCACTGAGCTCCAGGAGTTCCTCACAGTAATGCAGAGAGGTTGCAGTTACGTTTGAGTTCCTTTGGGAAGGGAGGATAAATTCTGAAAGTACGAGGCAGGGAATCATTTTAAAATGCATCCCCCTCTCAGTACTGGGGGTTGTGCTTGTAAAGCAAAGAGCCCAGAAAATGAACTGTGGATCTCCCAAAGGAGGAAGAGCTGGAAACTTTGCTTTCAGTGATTAGATAAGATAACCGAATGGCACCACATCTGGGTGAGATCAGCACTGGGATTACATCACCAGGAACACTGCTTGGGACCCTGCTGCTGAAGATTCAAATCCATGGGTGTAATTTATGTTAACCCAGTATGGAGTTTTGACCCCCCTAGTGGCTGGGCCTTGTACACAGGTTTTTGAATTTGCTGTTTTTCTCCATGCTTTCAGAGCTAACTCTTTAACTCTGGTACTGGAGGCTCATGCTTTTAGATCCAGAGATCCTCCTTCCAATCACTACAGACAATCCTCCCAGGAGTTGTCACATGTCGATGATGCACTTTCCCAGTGCACTGTAGGGAACTGAGTTTCCAGATGCTGTAATGTAACCTAACCTGGTGCATCAACTGTGTGGCTTTTCCCTTAAAAGTTTAAGTACATAGATTTGCAGAAGGGGAGGAATCGTATGGCGCTGTTGGCCTTGCCTGGCTTTTTTCCCTGATGCTATAAAAGGTACAGAAGTTGCCCAGGACCTACCTGCAACCCCACCAACAAAGTCTCCAAGAATGAGCTTGTATTTCTCAGTCTCCCCTGAAATCCTGAATGACTTGTACTTGACAAACACATGGTTGTTTTCAAAGTCTGAGGTCGATGCACAGCTCGTTTGTCTGGCTTGACAAAGCCCAGGCTGGGATGATTTAGTTGGAGATTGGCCCTGCTTTGAGGAGGGGGTTGGACTAGATAGCTTCTGAGGTCCCTTCCAACGCTGATTATTCTATAAAGATGATAACAATAAGGAAAATGGATTGCTATTTTGCACAACAGTTGGGTTCTTTATTGGGGAACCACAGAGATTTGGCCTGGGGCTAGCAATTACCACTTCAGAGCCTTACTATAACAAACTCAATCCCCCAGTCTCACCTGGCCATTAATAAAGCATTTTGTCTCTAACTAAGAAGAGAGAAGTTTCATCCCCCTCATGATACATTGATAAGGAGGAGACACTGTCCTGGTTCCACTGATTTAGCCAAGGATCATTATTGGCTACTGCCATCAATGCACATGACACTTTACAATACAGATCCCAATGGATGCCCTGCCCTGAACAGCTTATCTAAAGGCAAGATTGTGCCTGTCCCTTGTGCAGATGCTTGGTGGGGACATACAAAGGCCTGTCACCAGCACAGCCCCTCTGCTTAGGGACTGTTCACTCTGTGTGCCCTGGGAAAGGCACATTGCTCCAAAGGAACAGGAAAACGTGGGATGGACACAAGGCCACTGTCCAGCCTCAGTTCTGACCCAGCTGCGCTGAGCAGGCTGCAGCCACCCTGTCTGCTGATGGTCTCAGGCAGAGATTATGCTCCACTCACACTCAGGTCATAGCTGAGGGTAAATCATGCAATTGGGGGCCCAATTCATCCCTCTGCCAATGCAGAGCCTGACACAGGGAAGAGGGGCTGGGTAGTGCTCCCCTCCCCAATTCTGGAACTGCCAAGGGGCAATTCAGCTCCCAACTCTAGCCAGGGATGCCCCAAAGATTGCCCAACTTGTAGCTAGCTTCTCAAGACTTTTTTTTAAAATGAGCTTTGCAGCAGGATTATCCAGGGAGCAGGACCATACAGGGCCCACCCCTTCCCAGCCCCGGAACAGGCCCCATCCAAGCCTGGCATGCCCCATATCATCTCCTGCACCAGGGATTCTTGCAGGGGGCCAAGAGCTGGCCATCTGCTTGGCCTAGAGGATCTTCCCCCATTGGGCATCTTCTCCCAGGAGGTGTAGGACTGTTCTGCAGTCTTTGCTGGGGTATTGCTGGCTGCAGTTTCAGAACCACCACTGGACTGTCTCACTCAGTCCACAGGGAGAACATAAGGAAAAACAACAGTAATTTAGTTAACAAACTGTTAACAGCTGGATAGTGTTGTCCCCCAGCCAGAATTCTGTCAGCTGGTTCCCAAAACCTCTCTGTACTAGTTCCAGTCGGGGGGGGGGGCGAATCCCCTGCCCCAACTCTGGAAAACCTGCAGGGAAAAGAGCAGGGCTCAGGTGGGAGACAGCACAGTGATTTGGATTCTTAATAGGGAATAAGCACATTACATCATGTTGTTGAAATCCATTTCTTTCCCATGACTGAAGGCTCAGCTCCCCTGGGCTAATGGTCAGTGTAGTAGCATAGCCCAGAATTGTATGGTCCCCATACACAGTGGTGAAAGCTGCCCGTATGATACTATCATCTTTTACACCAGCACTCTTAGAAGGAGGAAATATAACTAAAAGTCTGACCAAAAGTAGCATTCACAGTAATTGCGAGGGAAAAAATCTTTGCTAACCTGGAGCTTAAATTAAGGGGACTGGGTGGGGGAATCCCTTAGGAGAACACTGTGGTTTTCTCAAACTACTAATGTTCTAAAACTCTAAAATGCAAAATCTACATTCAAAAAGGTGGAACTGCACAGTTAACATTAGTCACCCTAGTCAACATTAAGTCTGGTCCACTTCTCTGCTCTCCCATCATGCTGTGTAGGGAAGGTGTGTTACTTGTACTTTTGATAAGGTTTTGCAAGTATCCATTAAATCCACTCTATTCAAGTTGGACCATGGAGTCCAGGCCCACTGTGATACACTCTGTAAAAACATGTGTTCTTCAGCTAGCAAAGATTGCTACTCCTTCTCTGCTGAGATTGCTCAATGGGAGCATATGGTCGTTCTGCTCAGTCATCTGTGCTGGGCAGTTCATTCTTCTATGGGTGCAATTAAAGGTGCTGGCCCACATCCTCAGAGGTACATAGGCTTCTAACTTCCACTGACTTGAAGTAGGTAAAATCTCATGGAAAGCAAGTTTAAGGGGAAAAACAATTGAAGACACTTGGCAGTTTTTCAAAGAGACATTATTAAGGGAACAAGAGCAAACTATCCCAGTGCATAGGAAAGATAGGAAGCATGGCAAGAGACCACCCTGGCTTAACCAGGAGGTCTTCAATGATCTAAAACTCAGTCCTACAAAAAGTGTTTATGTTAATCCTTTGTAATTTTCCCAAATACCACAAATATGTAGGGACAAAATTAGAAAGGCCAAGGCACAAAACAAGATTAAACTAGCTAGGGACATGAAGGGTAACGAGAACTTTCTACAAATACATTTAGAAGCAAGAGGAAGACCAAGGACAGAGTAGACCCGTTACTCAATGAGGGGGGAAAGACAATAACAGAAAATGTGGAAATGGCAGAGGTGCTTAATGACTCCTTTGTTTCAGTTTCTACCAAGAAGGTTGGTGGTGATTGGATGTCTAACCTGGTGAATGTCAGTGAAAATGAGGTAGTATCAGAGCCTAAAATAGGGGAAAAGTCAAAAATTACTTAGACAAATTAGATGTCTTCAGATTACCAGGGCCTGATGAAATGCATCGTAGAATACTCAAGGAGCTGACTGAGGAGATATCTGAGCCATTGGCAATTATATTTGTAAAGTCATAGACAGGAGACATTCCAGAAGACAGGAAAGGGGCAAATATAGTGACCACCTATAAATAAGGACAACCTAGAGAATTACAGACCAGTCAGCTTAACTTCTGTACCCAGAAAGATAATGGAGCAAATAATTAAGAAATCAGTTTGCAAATACCTAGAAGATAGCTCAGTGGTTTGCATATTTGCCTGCTAAGCCCAGGGTTGTGAGTTCAATCCTGGAGGGGGCATTTAGGGATCTGGGGCAAAAATCTGTCAGGGACAGTACTTGGTCCTGCTAGTGAGGGCTGGGGACTAGATCTGATGACCTTTCAAGGTCCTTCCAGTTCTATGAGAGATGATTTTATAATGAAGTGATTAGTAACAGTCAGCATATATTTGTCAAGAACAAATTGTGTCAAACCAACCTGATATCTATCTTTGACAGGGTAACAAGCCTTGTGGATAGGGAGGAAGCAGTAGATGTGGTATATCTTGACTTTAGTCAGGCTTTTGATACTGTCTCGCATGATCTTCTCATAAACAAACTAGCGAAATACAACCTCGATGGAGCTACTATAAGGTAGAGGCATAACTGGTTGGAAAATCATTCCCAGAGAGTAGTTATCAGTGGCTCACAGTCATGCTGGAAGGGCATAACAAGTGGGGTTCCTCAGGGATCGGTTCTGGGTCTGGTTCTGTTCAATATCTTCATGAATGATTTAGATAATGGCATAGAATACACTTATAAAATTTGAGGCTGGGAAGGGTTGCAAGTGCTTTGAAGGCTAGGATTAAAATTAGAAATGATCTGGACAAACTGGAAAAATGGTCTGAAGTAAATAGGATGAAATTCCATAAGGACAAATGCAAATACTCCACTTAGGAAGGAACAATCAGTTACACCCAGAAAATGGGAGATGACTGCCTAGGGAGCACTGCGGAAAGAGATCAGGGGGTCACAGTGAATCACAAACTAAATATGACTCAACAGTGTAATGCTGTTACAAAACAGTGAACATCATTCTGGGATGTATTAGCAGGAGTGTTTGTAAGTAAGACACGAGAAGAATCTGAAACTCACCTTTTTCACGCAGTATATTATCCATCTCCATCTCTCTCCCCCTCCCCTAGGTAGAAGAAAGAATACAATGAAAATGTTAATGGTGCTTTTTGAGGTCCATATTGTAGCTGAACTTAATGTTGTGATGCTGGGGCATAATAGTACATAAAACAACCCCCTGTGTGGTTTCCTCTGATCCTGGTGCAACAGCAGCTGTGCACCCAGTATTTCCTGCCCCACATAGAAGAGGGAAATGGACCAAGGTTGATTATACTCCTCCACATCACTGGAGAATGGAGATAAGCCAGCACCAGGGATGGAGGAAGATTCATCTGAACCTAGTAAAGGGGTGGCACAGTTTGTCCCACCTGGAGCAATCCTTTCCCTGGGCTGCTCTTGGAAGGGTAAATCTATGCAACACCCCATGCTCAAAGCTGGAAGCAAAGACTTATTTTAGCCTCAAATGATTCTCATTTTGCATCTTTCTTCTGCCCTGGCGGATAAGTTCTCATTCGCAGAACAATTCTCTTTCTAAAGAGAGAGAACCAATTATAGATACAAGGCAGGAAATACTAAAAGGAACTGAAATCTCAAGGAAGCAGGATGCATTGACAGTGTTCTAAGAATCCACTCAAGCGGGGAAGAGCAAAGGTCACCTGGAAGGTAAAGGATCTAAAAATAACGCTTAAAACTTCTCTAGTGTCTCCCATGTGACAATGTCAAAGTGCTTTACAAACTTTTTAACCTCGCAAACATGTCTAGTAGGACACTATTCCTATGGATCATCTCACCTGCACTTTGTCCACTAATCCATGTCCCCCACGACTTCAAACCCTTGTGGGTTTTTTTTTTTTTTTTTTTTTTTTAATTGTTATCTAAAAAAACCCACTCAAAGGAAAATTTTCCTTCTCCCCTCAATTATGGGGTATTCTCCAAAGTTACACAAGCATAAGATGCTCAAAGGCCACTACGTAGTGCAAGACACTTACACTTTTAAGGTCCAATTATCTTGGGACCCATCAGGAGTAGAAATGGACCACTGGAAAAGAGATTCCTCATTTATTAATGGGGTAAATGGCATTTGCTGTTAAACCTGGAAGTTCCTGAGTTCAGACTTTGAAGTTAAAACATTGATATACATGAGGAAGCTATTTTAATTCCTCTTCAGAGGTTTTAAAATGTTATACAATTTCTCCTTCTTTCTGTATCAGTTATGGGAGTGCCACTGAAGAGAGATTTGCATCTAGTGTATGATATGTAGATAGTTAATCTAAAGAATCCCATTTACTGGTATGTAGAAATGTATAGTAATGTTCCTCAATAAGGAGGCTGAATAAAGTTGTTTTTGCACTACAAACAGCTTCCTCGATCTAGCTTGTAACATTGTCAACACTACCGCTGGTTGGGAATTTTTCAGTGGACTGTTTTTTTCCATCCAAAATATGCAGCTTTGCTGAAGCCAAAACTTGTCCTGAAAAAGGGTCGGTTTTGATGAATTTCCTGTTTGTTGTTTCCAAAAGTGTAGCAACTTTCAGTGTCTTGTTTGCACATTTTTGAGAGAGTTGAAATTGAAACAAAATATTTTGGAATTATCTGAGTGAAACATTTTAATTACCCTACAATGCAAACCCTCTGCAGGCCCAGGGCTGCTTGCTCTGCTGCCAGGACTCACCCCTCCAGTGGAGCTTGCAGTGACTCATCCCACAGACTTGCCACAGCAGCTTACCCCTGGGTAGGGCCCGAGTGGGATGACCCCCAGGCACAGATATTTCATGGGGTCTGCCACAGCTGCAAGTTAGTCAGTACAATAGCACCATTCGGTCACAGACCCTCCTCTTGCCTTGTGGTGGTACAGACACCCCAGGCTTACAGCCTGTCTGATCTGGTTCTTGTTCCAACCTTGTCGATGTCCTGCTACAACTCTGTTCCTGACTTGCTTTTAGGGTTGCCAGGTGTCTGGTTTTTGACTGGAACGCCTGGTCAAAAAGGGACCCTGGTGGCTCTAGTCAGCACGCAGGCTCCCTACCCAGTTCCACGTGGCTCCCGGGAAGCCACTGGCAAGTTCAGCTCCTAGGCGTAGGGGAAGCTATGGGGGCTCTGTGCACTGTCCCTCCCCCAAGCGCCAGCTCTGCAGCTCCCATTGGCCAGGAGCCATGGCTGATGGGAGCTGCAGGGAGCAGTACTTGTGGGTGAGGGGTAGTGTGCAGAGCTGCCTGGCTGTGCCTCCACCTAGGAGTCAGAGAAACATGTCACTGCTTCTGGGGAGCTTCCTGAGGTAAGAGCTTCCCAGAGCCCACACCTCTCGCACCCCTGCCCCAGCCTGGAGCTCCTTCCCTGCCCCCAGAACCCCTCCTTTCTGGCCAGAGCCCACACCCCCAGCTCGAATCCTCACATCCTCCTGCACCCCAACCCTCTGCCCCGGCCTAATAAAAATGAGCTAGTGAGTGAAGGGGTGGAAGGAGAAGAGTGGGGGGGGAGGGAAGATGAAGCAGTTTTCTGCTATTAGGAAGTTGGCAACCCTAAGGCTCCAGCCTGCACCAGCTTCCTGACCTCAGGCCCTCAGACTGACTCCACCCCAGCTTCAACCTTCAGCCTGCATCTAGACTGACTTCCATCCTGATTCGATTTGTCTATAGACTCTGGCCTTGTTTCTCACCCACGGCCAATCCTCGGATGGTCCTTGGCCTGGTCCTGACTCTACGGCTGGCTTCAATCCTTGGTACATGTGCTTGACCATGGCTCCAACCACCAGGCAAGACTACCTAGAACCCAGAGCCTGGCAGTCCCTAACCAACTCTTACAATTTTTTCCCCCACAAAACTGAAATTCTGAGATTTCAACTTTTCATCCCAATCTGGGATAGGAAATTGTTTTCTGAAGCCTCAAATTTTCATGGGATAGGAAAACTGTTTGCCTACCATTATACTTCTCGTTATGCACCCGCTGCCCCCCAGTGGTGAGAGCACTAATGTAGAGAACCTGCGTGAGAATTCTTGGCACCATGTCTCCTGACCCCACTCAGAACCTGTCTAGATAACCCACCGGCCATGTGCAGTGACCTGTGTACATAGTGCTTCCACTGCTGCTTCTACTGGTGAACCCACATCAACGGGGAAAGTTGAAGAAAAAAGTGCACTGTAAACAAAGTGCCTTTAAGCCTGGTTATTTGGACTTAAGGTCCCAGTTGTACCCCTAACTTTAGTAGATGAGACAGATCTACTGGGCAGATCTCTTTTGCCCTCTGAAGAGGGTTAGGGACAGCTGATTGCAGCATAATTTAGCTTACACTAGCACCTGCCTGCCAGCGAGGTGGGGGATCGAGGGCTGGGGAAGAGGTAGGAGATGTATTCTCTCCACTGGGCACTAGCAGAAAGTAAATGCAGTCTCAGGCTGCATTCACTAACTGCCCCATACCATCGGTGCTGTGTGGGAGGTGAGGTTTACCTGTGATAGGCTTGTAAAATACATACATCCCTATTGTGCCATATATCCTGTGTAGCTGGTGTTTGTTACATTCTAGCTTACCCTGACATGGGCCAAATATAACCTGTGAGCAATTCTTGCAGATGTTGCGTTATCTGCACAGCCCCATGCTGGTATATCTTTAGTCGGTTCAAGAGTTTCATCGTTCAGGAAAAATATCACTGAGGGGAATAGCAGAAAGAATCGTGTATGAAGAATGTCCTGTTTCCATGTTACTCTAGTGCTTTAAAAATGAATCTTAAATAGCTCTCTTGATATACAGGTGAGGGCAGAGGTTCTTATCTGTAGCCCCAAGTATTCCAGGGACTCCTTTATCTCCTAAAGAGAGATAACAGCCCGAAATCCTTGTTGGATGCATCAGTCACACTTTGCTCATTGTGCTCATCTTGGTGCTAACCTTGTCCTGGTGTTGGGAAAACCCAACCCCTCTATCATAAGCATTTCTCTCAAATCTGGACCTTAGCGTCCAAAATCTGGGTGCTTAGTATGAACCTCCAAGCTTAATTACCAGCCTGGATCTTATCTCGCTGCCACCAACCAGGAATCCGTGCCTGGTACACTTGAGCCCCCCAAAACCTTCCCTGGGGAACCCCCAAGACTCAGATGCTTTGAGTCTCCCAACCAAGGAAATAAACACATCCCTTCCTCCCTCTCCTCCGAGACTTTCTCTCTGGGCTGAACCCTGAGAGATTGAGCAACTCTTTACACACAATACCAAGAAAACATGTCTCCTTTCTTCCAACAAAGAGACAAAACCAACTACAAAGAAAACAGAGATGATCCTATCTTCTTCCCCTCCCACCAACTCCCTGGTGCTGCCGAGCTTACCCTCCCGTAGATCTAACACAAAGAGAATTCCTTCCCCTTGTTCTTGTAACCTACCGAGGAGAAACTCAACATCAGTCTTACAAAGAAAACTTTATATTATAAAAAAAAAAAAAAGAGAAAAGACATAAGAAATAAACTCTGCATCAGATGACAAATCAGGGCTTATGTGCTTAAAAATAATGAATAAACAGCTGATCAAAAAGAGATCAATTTGAAACATTCCAGCAAGTTACACACATGTAAATAACCAAAACAACATAAAAGCCATTATTGTTTTTCTTACTGTACTTACACAGTTGGAAACAGAAGATACGATAGAAGAAGCTTCTCATAGCTGGAGAGAAAAACAAAAGACTCAGATCCAAAAATTCCCTCCCTGACTTTGAAAAAACCAGTTTCTTGATTGGTCTCTGGTGCAGGTGTTTTGGTTTCCCTTTGTTAACCCTTTACAGGTAAAAGAAAATTAACCCTTAGCTAACTATTTATGACACCCTCCAAATCCATTTACTAGGACTCCAGGGGAAAAAAGAATCCTGCTAATTCGAGAGCAGGGTGCCTTTGGCCAAAAGGATCTAACTGATAATTATTTGTTCAATAAGAGTGAATTGTTGGCCGCTTGCCTGGGGTGAAAAGGTCCAGGCAGAGCTTGAGCCCACTAAATAAAGCTGAAGCAGGATGTAAGTGGTGTATAGACCCTTCACTGACTGCCTACACGAGGTGAATTTCACCTGGAGGGCATGATCCAACTCCCAATAAAATCTTCTGGAAGAATCCCATTTATTTCAGGGGCAGCTAGACTGGGCCCTAAATCAATATGATACTCAGTACACTGTGTAAGAACACAGGCACTGCCTGACTGGGTCAGCTTGGTGGTCCATATAGTCCAGTGTCCTGTCTGATAATGACCAGTACCAGATGGTCCAGTGAGAGGTGCAAGAAACCCTGCAGCAGGCAGAGGTGGTATGGTTTGCCACCTTAGGACATCTCTCCTGATCTTGAAGCACTAGAGATTAGTTTAAACCCGGAAGCAGGAGGATTATAACCTCCTCCAACTTTGTTTAAAAACATTTACTATTACAGCTCTGAACAGCCTTTCAAAAAAGAAGTTAGGGCTCAGAAAAGAGCTACAAGAATGATTTGGGGTCTGGACAGTACCTACATGAGCAAGGGTTTGTGGATAGTAGCCAGCTCTTTATTCTAGCAGAAAAAAAGACAATGAGATTCAGCGATTGGAATCCAAAGCTAGACAAATTCAGACTAGAAACAGACACTTTTTTTAAAAAAACAGTGAGGGTAATTATCCATTGGAACAACCTAGCTAGGGACATGGAGGGTTCTCCATCACTTTACATCGAGACTGGCTATCTTTCTGAAAGATCTGCTAATATCGATGTAAGCAGAGTCAGGATGAGCTCTACCCTGACATCTGGTGGTGAATTAGGGGAGTGTGGAAAGGAATTTTAGGTATTTGCATTGGCACACCCTCCCCACCTAGCATAGCCCACCACAGCCTGGGATGATTATTTTGACAGCTCTGGGATCCCCAATTTCTTTGTTATTGAGGCAGGGGAAAAAAAGTGGTGTCACCCTGATTATGTGAATGAGGAAGTATGAGACTGCTTTACGACAGAGATGACTCAACCTCAGTTAAGTAGTACTTGCTAGAAAAGGGTTCCAAAACCCAGTGAATTGAGAAAAGTTGGGGGGGACTGGTGTGTGTACCTGATGGTATGGGCCCCTTTTGAGGGCCTGGAACACCAATTGCACATCCTCTTTTTATCCACTGTTGAAGAGTAGAGCTCATTTTGATTCCATTAGAAGTCCATCTAAAGGCTGCTGAGCTGAATTCATGTTGGGCCAATGGTGCACCAGGGCTCCCCTACTACAAGCTGAAATTGCTAAGAGCTGAAATCACTGAGTGCAGTGTTAGCTAGTGGGGGAGCCTGAAGACCTATTGCTGAGTGGCTTGCGGGTCAGCTGGCGGAGCGGCACAGCTGGTGTAGTGGAGCTGGTCATGGTGAAGGCTGCAGCAGAACTCTCCCCCCCCACCCCCCTACCATTTCCACCCAGGCTGGGGGGCAAAACTCTGCAGATAAACTTTTGAACTCTGGGATGGCACTGACCAGAGACTTTCAGGTTGTCGGACTTTGGGGTGATTGGACTTAAGACCCTAAGGAGGAAAGGACATTGCCAAACGTACTTGGAGGTGGGTTTTTTGCTTATGGTTTGTGCTGTAATCCTGTTTGTGGTATTTCTCCAATGTGATGCTGTATTGTTTCCCTCCTTTATTAAAAGGATTTTGCTACACTCAGACTCCGTGCTTGCAAGAGGGGAAGTATTGCCTCCTAGAGGTGCCCGGGGGGAGTGGTATGTAAGTGTCCCAGGTCACTGGGTGGGGGCTTGAGCCGGTTATGCATTGTGTTGTTGAAACGGAACCCTGGATACTGAACCTGGGCCTTGTTGCTGCCAACTCAGAGGGACAGAAGGGTTACATCTAATCTCCTGCTCTCCCCACGGCTGGCGCTGGTCTCAGCAACAGCAGCCCCATTCACCTTTGCCTTGTTCTGGTCTCTGCTTTGGCATTTGAGTGCTACTTTGTGTATTGAGCTTTATGTAGCCGATGAGAATGCAACATTCACTTGCACCTGTTAATTCTTAGCTCTCCCACTCGGTCGCCGCATTCTGTTTGCTGTGAGGTTGCGCTGTGGAAAACTTAAACAGATGCAATGGCCCAGGAGGGCTGCTCATATGCTATTTAGAAATCCATTTTCTTACGTAATCTGCCTGGGTTTCCTGCATGGGGTGTTCCAGTGAGGCTACCTTTAACTCAGTTTCCCAAAGCCATTTATCTTTAACCAGGATTGATGTGCTGTGTCTGCGCTTGTTAAAACCTCATCCAACAAGACGACATAAACATCAGCCACAAGTGCCTGTTTTGTACAATACACATTGGCTGTGCCTTCTATGGGAGAGAGAGAGAAATGACCATAGGACTCATGCAGAATTGAACGTTGGCCATAGTAGGACCCCGGTATACTTTTAGCATTGATGTTGTCGTTGTTGTTGTTGTTCACCTTAGCAAAGTGATGTCTGATGCTTTTCTCAATGGCTTTTTTTCCCTTTTAGACTGAAATGCAATAACTTTTGAGCACTGCATCCAATCAATTGCAAAATTTTGGGGAAGGCAGACCCTCATTGATTTTTTTTTTTTTTGGTGACAAACGGGGAAAACCAGAAGAGAGGAAATATGAGGCACACAGGGCCCCTAGCATCTGGTTAGCAGACCCCCCAGCTTCAATCACCCCAGTAAATGTCTACAGATTTGAAAAAATGGTTGCTGGCAGCCAATAGCACTATATCATAATAGTACCCCCCGCCCCGCATCTCAGCTCTTCCAAAATGTCGATAGGCAGAGTGACTGACTTATAGCCTAGGCAGAAAGAAAAGTCATAAGAATGGTGGGAGTGGGAAGGAGGCAGGAAGGGTGAGTGGAGGTGCATACTGAGCCCCTGGCATGGAGGGGAGAATGGAGGACACTGGCATGGGGAAATGGACAGCGCATGGAACCATTGTTGGGGTGGGGATAGGGGGAAAGGGTGCCATGGGGACACAAACCTCCTGGTGTGGGGCAGAATGGGGACAATGGTATGAGTGTAAAGGGTGGGGGGGACACAGAGCACCTCACATATGAATGGAGGGGTTGCAGTGAGTCCATGAAACAGGGCTGCCAGGCTGGCATGCAGGGAGCTTGTGTGTGTGAGGGGAGAATGGAAGGATGCAGAATCCCTGGTGTGTGCAATGCACTCGGGTGACAGACTGAACAAAGCGTACAGCCCTCGAGTATTACTAGTTAGCACTTCTATGGTATTGTGCACATGTGATTGGATATGTTGCTTTGCTGCAGGTCTGCATTTTGGTTTTGGCTAGAGCCACTGGATGTACTGTCTCTTTCTAGGGTGAGACTAGAGGTGCCAGGATGCTCCTCAGGAACATGCAGAAAAGGAGATTTGATGTACAATACCAAGTTTTATTTAGAGTTTAAAATGATCAGTGATATGGCACAGTCAGGGTGGTAGGAATTTCCATTGTTCTCACTCCTTGCCATCCCAGCTCTGTTTCCCACAACACAGTGATGGCTTCTGTGGCTTTGGATGAAACATGAAGAAACACCCCAGAATGAAGCAGCCGTAAATTACAGCTGTCATTCAGTGGGGCAGCAGCCCCTAGGCAAGAGAGTCTATACAAATCTTGCCATGCTCCAGAGGGGTCTGGATGGAACCAGCGCCAACATCAGCAGGAGCCGGAAACAGTAGAAAGGTGCTCAGAGAGCTGCTCCCAGAGCAGAGACTCAACTCAGCTGTGATCTGTGTGAGGATTAATGCTGGAAAATATTAACCAAGTTAAACCCTGGGGTAGCTGGAAATGCTTGGATCCCATAGTGATGGGGTGCTCCATAAATAGATAAACTATGATTATTTTACAGCCTCTTTTCTCCTGCAGAGAAGACTCTCTACTCCCCACACATGCACTTGGCAAAGGCTTATTCAGAAGAGAAGTGGTGAGCCAGCATCTAAGGGCCCTGTCTCTCCAGTGGTAGGGGGAGCAGGCAAAGGCAGAGGAGGTGTGGGTCTGGGGTTCAGAGAAGTCTAAGGACTCCCATTATTTGCATTACAGGAATGTGGAATGGGGACCCCCCTTGCACACCTGAAAAGAGTCCCTGCCCCAAAGAGCTTGCAAACTACACAGACAAAGAGTGGGCAAATGGCAGCAGTACAGTCCTCATGTTGCAGCGAGAGATTCTGCACTAGAGCTGGAGATGCACTTCCCAGCCCGGGAGACATCCGTGCTGTAGCTCTGATCGAGCTAGTGCGCTAAAAGTAGCAGTGTGGCTGTGGCGATGCGAGCAGAGGTTCAGGCAAACTGCACAAGTACAACTTGTGTTGGTGAGAGAGAGAGAGAGAGAGAGAGACGCTTTTGAGTGGATCGGAGCCCTGCCCTCAGGTGGCTAGCCCAAGGTGTCACAGCCAAACTGCTGCTGATCAGAGCTAGTGCATGTACGTCTACCCATGCTGGGAATTACACCTCTCAGCTGTGGTGTAGTCTCCTACGTGACTTACCAAAGATGACAAAGGAAATGGATTGCAGAAGCAATACCTGAACCCCCATCTCTGGAGTCCTAGCCCACTCCCTTAATGACACGAGCTTCTAAGCCCAACTCAGTGGAGATTAAGCTTGTTGCTACTTAGTGTCTAGAAAGAGGTGCCACTTTGGCTCATACCCCCGGCCATGAACCCTGTAGCATGTGAAGCAGCTCTGTTAGTCGGGCAGCCAAGGCAGTCACAGGTGGGAGCCAAAGAAAATGAATGAAATCGGTGGTACCATAAGGAGGATCAGAGCATTAGCCATACTTAGGACCCAGGTGCTGGAGGGAGAAAGGAGAAGGCAGTGCCAGGAAAATGTTACAGGCAAGAACCAGAGAGCAGTTCTTCCATCGTGTGCCTGCTGGCTGAGCTAGACAGGCCTAAATTTCATCTCTGATTGTTTGTAGGAATAATTATATCCTTTGCCTGTCCTCCAGTTCACGCCATCTGCAAAGCTGGCATGGGCACCGGCCAAGTACATCCCATTCAGGTTGGACCAGTGACAGTCCTTGTACCACCAGGCCCCCTTATAGAGTGCAGCACAGTTCTGAGCATTTGAACCCAGGTCGTTGTCATGGTCTCTGGTTGAAAACTTCATGTCCTTGTGCGAGGTTAGTGAATCACCTGTGGAAAAATAGTTACTTTGTCACAAAGATGTTAGTGTTTCTTGTCTTGCCAGGGCCTGATCTCAAGCCATTGAAGTGGATTTGGGGCGGGGGGGGGGTGTGTCTTTCCAGGGATTTCAGGCCAGGGCACTTGGCATTATAGTACCATATGCTGCGCTGTCTCATGTGATCATCTGCTTAGTTCCCCAAATCCCAGCCAGTGCGGTCTGCCACAGGATGGCTTATTTCACTACCAGGCAGCAGGAAACCCTTGCTGTGCAGGGGAGAGGCTCTTATGCTTAATGGAGGAAGGAGGAGAAGGCAGCACATACACAAAAACGTGGGTAACGCCAACAAACCCTGGTCATCAGCACTGAACCAGGGACCTCTGGAGCTTAGTGCATGAGCCTCTATCATGAGCTAAAAGCTGACGGCCTGTTAGTGAAAGGCTGTAGCACAGATTCAATCTCTCTCTCTAAGTAGGGTGACCATCCATCCTTTTTAATGGAACAGTCCTGTATTTAAGCCCTATTGCAGGTGTTGCCTTTTTTAAAAAAACAGGCAAATTGTCCCCTATTTTCTGCTGCCCCGGTAGGTCAGTCAGCGCAGCCCTGGCCGTGTCTTGTTTGTGGCTGGCGAGTGAGTGCAGGCAGGCGGTGGCTCATCAGTGAGAGCATGTGGCGGCCTCAGGCCGGGAGGAGAGGCAGGAAGATGACACCTCATGTAGGACCAGAGGCAGCCCTGTGTGTGAGAGGCTGGGGTGTGTCACCTCTCACCACGTGAAACCTTAAGCTGGAGTTCTCAACTGGGATCTGCAAGCATTTTCAGGGGGGTCACTGGGTGCTGATGCTGAAACCCAAAGCCTGAGCCTCCCATGGGGCTGCAACCCTGGTCCCTGGCGCCCGCTGTGGGGCTAAAGCTGGAGACGTGGGACTGATGCCCCAATCACTGGCTCCTGCCCCCAGGCTGAAGCCAGAGCTGCAGGGAGGCTGGAACCCCCAATTCTCAACACCCACTCCAGAGCTGAAGCTGGAGCTGCGGGGAGGCTGGAGGCCTCAATTCCCTGTGCTCACTGCAGGGCTGAAGCCAGAGCCATGGGGGAGGGGTGGTTTAAAACTCTGGCCACGTCTAGACTACGCGCCAGATTGGCGCGTTAAAATCGATTGCTCGGGGATCGAAATATCGCGTCTGGTCTGGACGCGATATCTCGATCCCAGAGCGTGCTTAGATCGATTCCGGAACTCCAGCTAGACGACCGGACTTCCGGATTCGACACAGCGAGCCGCGCGGATCGATCCCGCGCGGTGAAGACGGGTGAGTAAATCGATTTTAGATATTCGATTTCAGCTACGCTATTCTCGTAGCTGAAATTGCGTATCTAAAATCGATTTTATCTCGTAGTGTAGACCTGGCCTCTGATGTGCAGCACCTGCCACAGGGCTGAAGCCAGAGCTGGGGAGGGAGAGGGAGACTGAAGCCCTGATTCCTAGCGCCCACTGTGGGACTGAAGCTGGAGCCGTGGGGCTGAATGCCTGAGCCCTGGTGACCTCAGCGAGGCTGAATCTTTGGATCCCCAGTGCTCTCCATGGGGCAGAATCCCCCTGAGCCAATGGGCAGAGTTGGGGGCACCAGGAATGTTGCCACCCCAACAGCAGTGCATGTGAAGAGGTATCCCGGGGTCAGAGCCACACCTCCCACACACCTCCTTCTCTCTCTGCCACCTGGCCAGTTCGGAGGTGGGAAGCTGGAGCTGGGCAGTGCAGGGCAACTGCCATGGAGCAGGTAGCCATGGTGTTCTCTCCTCTCCTGCTGGCTGCTCCGCAGCTCCCAGCCCCCCCGTTTCTCACACAGCTGAAGAGCTGTGGGGGGAGGGGGCTGGCCAAGCCCTCAAGGAACAAGGACTGCACCCTGAGCTACCCCACTGCCTGCACACAACCCCCAGCTTCCCCCTCCCTACATCCTGAGCTGTTTTCAAACTTTTTGAGCTGGACCCCCCCACCTTTGAATTCTAATTTTTGGTTGCGCATCTCTCCTGTCACAGCCCAGACAGGCTGGGTGGCCTTCTGAGGAGAGTCAGGGGGTGATGGTGGAGCTCCCTCCCTGGACCTGCAATGTGGAACTGGCTGGAGCCCTGCTGGCCCCTGCCCCCCAAAATAGAAGTCATACTACACCTATGCCCAAGGCTGTCCCCCAGACACTGAGGCCCCCTTGCCCTGCTGGGCTGTGGAGTTTTTATAGCATGTTGAGGTGTGGGGGGGTACTGCATAGCTCTGATTGCTGTTGAATACGAGCAATTTTACAAGGTGTCTCGTATTCAGCATAGGGCAATATAGTCACCCTATCTTTAAATGGTCTTGGTGCCACTCGATGGGACAGAACACCACACCCAAGGAGGTGTGCGGGTTACACGTACTTTTAGTGGGGATTGTGCTGGTAACTCAACAACTCTTCAAAAAATATATACTCATCTCAATGGGGTGAAAGCTGGGTCTTCTCACTCAGCAGCATGACCACATTGCCCTGTGATTTCACACCATTACAAGAGGTGCTTTGGGAATGAGGTCACTAGAAGAACGCAGTGCTTTGGGAATGCTATTGCATTGCATCTCTTCAGCGCATCTGTGGTGGCAGCGGGAGTACATGAACGCTGTAGCTTAGAGCAGAGACTCGACTGGCCTCCCACCTCACTACCTTAAGGTTTCTTCTCTTGTGCTCTTTAAGGACAGGCATCTCTAATCAGACAAGTGGTTACTAGAGCCCTGGTGGAATTTCACATCAATGATGTTCAAATGGGTTCAGAATTCCTAAAATTGCAGTTGTCGCTAGTGAAATCAACTTAGAGATTTGGAGGCTAAAGTACAAAAACAATGGGCCATTCTGGTGCTGGTTTACAACCTCTGAGACCCCTGATTGCACAGTGTTAATCAACACAGCATTTGTTGCAGTGCTATAGGGAAGATTCCTGTTCTCCAGTCCCTCTGTCAGTTTTCCTTGCCTGGAACTGAGTTTCCAGCTGCTGTAAATAAATTTGATCCTGTGTCTTAGATGCACATTCCCCCCAGCCCCCAACAGATTAAACAGTTATTACAATCAGGGAGGTATTTATTTTGCTTTTGCCACAAGATGTCCTCTCTCTGTTGGTTGGGCCTGTTTTTCTTGTGCTATGAAAGGTGTAAGACATGCCCAGAACCTACCTGCAGTGCCTCCAATAAAGTCTCCAAGAATCAGTTTGTATTTCTCCATCTCTCCTGCAATCTTGAATGACTTGTACTTGGCAAACTGTGTGTTGTTTTCAAAGTCTTTGAGGTCAATGCGGAGTTCATGGTTTCCTGTTTAAAAACAATGTGATCATGAAACACAGTGCAAAAGCAGAATGTGCTCAATTTTCTTGCACCTGAATCAGCCCGATATTTGCAGTAGGGCTGGCATTACCAAACTGACTTCTACCCTAGTAGCAAACAGTGCAGCAGCATCTGACCCCTTGCTGAGAAGAGATTTTTTTCCATCACTTTGCCCCTTCTGTAACCATTTACACCTGTGCAAGTCAGAACGAGAGAATTTTACATTCATTTTTGCATTGCAGAGCAAAGAAGTCTGCCCCGGAGTATCCAGAGCCATCTCCTTTCCTGAAGTTCACTAGTGCCACTGCAGGCTTCAGCCATCAGACGGCGGACAGCCTGTTTAAAGACCTTTCTAGGTTTTACATGATCCATCCTCTCTTTAGAGATACAGCGTTCTCTGCTCCAGCCGCTTTTCCCAGAAGGTTTGTCAAAAACAGGCTCAGTCCCCTTATCACTATTTTCACCATTCTTAGTGTGTCTCACTGTTCCCTTTAATGAGGAGGGATTAGACTGAAAAACTACATCAGTGATTTCTTACCAAGGGATGTCAGCAAGTGGATATTGTCATTCCCCAGCCAGAATTCTGACTGCTGGCTGCCAAAACCTCTCTTGTACGAATCCCAGTTGCGGAAAAAGTTCTCAGATCCATCTGCCCGTTTTTGGAAAACCTACAGGAAAAGGAGATGGGCTCATGTAGGAAACTGAAGAGCGGTGTCTGCCTTTAATAAAAGCTGGGCAAAGGAGGGGAAAAAAAGACCCCTCCCCCAGTCTCCAAGGGTACATCAAGTACTCATGTAAATGGCTTCAACCCATTTCAGTCTGAGGTGAATAACTGCTCAGCCCCTCTGGGGTAAATGTTCACTGTGGAGAATGGTGCATCTAAATCCTCTATCCACAGCATTGAAAGTATATCTGTGACAGAGTGAACTGTCACATGATGGTGAAGGGAGGGGGGGAACCTAAGACACTGATCCAATTAACCAATCCCCTCAGACTGCTGGGAGTAGGAGGGGTCTAGGTCTATATAACCCAGACCCAACTAATCTGAGAAGTTACAATGCCCAGGGGAATTGGATGCTGAAGGAGTGTTGCAGGGAAAACAGTCTCAGAGAGGAGCAGCAGGAGAGGCAATTGCCTTTGGGGGGTGGGGGGGCAAGGTACTAAGGCTGGGGAGAGCTGGGTACAGGCGGGGGACTGCTTCCCTAGGGAACTTTGGACTAGCATGCAAGGCAAGAGAACTTATGGGGAAAAGGAACCAAGGACTTTTGGTGTAGATGATGATAAACTAAATATTGATACAGCTCCTATGTTTTCTCTGGCTTCCGCCCCCTCTGGTGGTCAGGCCACCGTGGCCCACCAGGCAATAGCTTAGTGGCAGTATTCAATAACTTCAAAGTCCTTTGCATCAGCTCTTACGAAAAGGGTGAATTAAACTAGTCTCTTCAAAAGAATTTAAACCTAACATCAGTGAAACCTATAGGAATGTAATTCAGTGTCATTAGCTTGCAAAGAACCTGCTTTCTCTCATCCTGGGACCCTCCTGTAGAACGAGCTTGTGCCTCTGATAGTTGTGCACGCTTTATTCTCACTTACAAGCCATCCCCCACCATCTGTGTCCATGTCACACAACACAGTCCTGGCGTTACAGTCACTGGGGTAGATGGTGTACCAACCGCTCAGGGCGTTCCCTCTAACTAACAGCTCCTTGCAGTTTTTTGCTCCTAGACAAAACCAGAATTTAAAATACTTATTAAAAGTCAAAATGATTGCAAGCTGTCTAGAACAAAAACCGGCTAAAGAGATCTCACAAAGCCCACTTTACTGGAACTAAACCTCTGTGACAGAGCCAGGGATTGAACTTGGATCTTCTAAGTGCCAGTCTAGTGTCTTAAGAGCAAAACCAGCTGACGAAGGGCAGAAAAATCCTCAATTTTTAACTGTCCGGGGGCCTGGGCATCAATCTAGGCAACCCTCCCATTGAGCAGCATGATGTCTGTGTATTGTAGCCCTCACAATGGTGCTGGCTTTATTAGCCTTCTCATACATTGAGTGAGTGCAATAACCGAAAACTCCATTCAGTGGTTTTAGCTCTGAAATCGAGGAAGGTTCTTTAAAGACACTATCCATTTCAAATGAGCTTCGCCATTGGGTATGTGCGTTTGTCATGGCCAGGGATATTGTGACAAACCCTACGACAGCTGGGGGAGAATCAAATGTGACTCTGCATTCTGAAGCAAGGTTCCGTGTCCCCAGAGCAGAATGAACTGACTGACCAGAAATTCCAGGAAACGCTCACCTTTCTTACACTGGACACTGTCCAGCTCTTGCTCTCCTGTGCAGGAAAATGAAATCAGAAAGGAGTGACTTGATAAACTGCTCATAGTGTCTAGCATAAAAATGCTTGTCAATTATGACTATGTGCCTCTGGGTTTGAGATGCACAAACAGTGCCATAAGATCAGTGTTAAGTTTGCTGGATTTGTATTTTCATGAGCCATGATTCCTTGGTGGTTCTTTCACTGTCGACTGGATGATGCATTCCCACCAAGGGAGAGGAGTTGCAAGACGCCTGCCCTCCTTAGATGAGAAGGGTGTCTTATGGCCAGGCAACAGCCAGGGTCAATTTTAGTCTGTGCACTTGTGGGAATTCTCCACACACACACACGAGTACTTTGAAGGTGCAAATAGCTTCCAATGCGCTGGGTAAAAAGCAGGCACAGAGCTCATCCTCTTTGTTTTTGTTGGACCATGAAGCAGGCCAGCCATGAATGGGAAAGCAGGTTGCACCAGCCCTCCTCCACCCGGGACCCTCAGAATGTAGCATCCTTCCCCTGTGCACTAGGGAACGTGGGTGGGGTGTTATAAGAATTTAGATCTATTAATTACTCTTCGTAATCTTTGGAGGTAAGGAGCTATAGGGGAGCAAAGGGTTATTAGTCATCCCATCTCTTATAGATGGATACTTCTTTATTTAAGCAGGAAACTGGCCTTTCCCATCCTCATGTGAATCCTTGGAGAATTATGGGCTAACTGGGTCATTTTAACTGAGACCCCTATGCAGAATGGCTCTGGCTCAAATCTGATTAATTTGTACGTTAGAAATATTCCTGGTACTTGAGTTCTGGCACTGGCCAAAAAGTCATCTGTGTGTAATTAGGGGAGCTGTTGCAACACTTGGATGGCCACATGTTGACATGTTTTTGTTACGCTAAAAAATGTTTCATTCTGCAGGCTTCACTTCAGTTATGAATGTTACAGAAATATTGTGGGGGGGAAGGGGAAGGGGAATCAGTTTGTTTGTGTCCTGTGCTTTTAAATGTAGTTCTACTCTGAAGAGTGACTATGTACAAATGGCCCTTTCTGACTCTGTTAACACTTCAATAGCTATTATTCTGGATACACAAACTTCTTAAAATTGCTCTTTATTCAGGTTACCACCTCTGTGGTACAGTATGTTAGACTCTTCTTCTGGTGTCACATCAACAATACTGTTTACTAAACTCTGATCACTTAGAATTGTGTAATCCCAACAAAATCAATAGGACTGCATAGCATTTATTAAGGGCACAACTTGAACACTATAGTATTCCCCAGGTATAAATGAAGGCACTTGTTACTGGTGGTGATGAACAAAAAGGGAAGAATCCAGCATGACTCTCAGATCTCAGGCTGAGTTTGCAAGGCTGGTAAGGGGGGAAACCTTTTACTTGTAAACTAATCAGATTTCTAATGGAACCCTTGAGAGATGGGACCCCGCTGTGTTACTTCAAAGAAATTCCTTTTTAGCTCAGAGCTGCACTTTAAAGATGAAACTCCTAGGGCTCTTGGCATGAAAGGGGGCAGAGGTTCTCACCTAGTGTTCCAGGTGCTCCAGGAGATCCTTTATCGCCTAAAGAAAGAACACAGGGTCAAATCCTTGTGATACTTGGAGATGAAACCCTGATCTGTGTAGTCTTAAGCAATGCCTCACTTTAAGGCATCCAAGCTTGGAAATGTGGCCCCAGTGTATGACATGGATGTGCTATGAATGGAATTACTGAAGCAAGATACTTCAGTAGGATTCTGCTGAATGTGTCCACCAGGAAGGTATTTCAGAGGGCCCCCTCTGCCTGCCTAGGTGCTGATGTCAATCTCCAAAGGCAGGACTTGGAAGGCCTGGCACATACGATAATTGGGCCCATCCTGGACTCTACTAGCTGTCACAGTCCATCACTTTAGATAATGTGGCATCATAAAATCAGACAAGAAGAATGATTTGAGCTCTCACCTTTTGGACCTGAGGGACCAGCAACACCTCTGTCCCCTGATAAGAGAATGGAAAGGATTAGCAGAGTTGCATGCATCTCAGAGTTGTGAGCTAAGAGCTGAATTTCTTTTAGGATAAACATCTGAAGGCAAATCCTTTTCCCCTGATCAAGACCTATGGCAAAGGTTTGGCTTAGGAGCTCACTGCATCCTTGCCAGGCCATGGAGTGTTCTCTGATCACTACTGTGTCCTCAGACCAGGAGCAGTCTCCAGTCCAGCTGTTGCTCCTCCTCTTGACCTGGGGAATGGCCAGTGGTTCCACCACTCCATTGATCTGCTAGATCTACCTTCAATCTTGCCCTTGCCCACACCCTCCCTGTCCTGTCCCTACTCTCCCTCCATAGCAGGAGAGTCTCTGGAGCAGGGTTCCATGAGGCACAGGTGATTTATAGCCCTGTGTGGGTTCTTGGTATTCTGCCCCTGCTACCTGGGCAGAAAATTGCACCCATTCATTTTTGGGCATGGCCCTTCATGGCTACAAAAGAGGGGCTGGGATTTAGCCACTTTGTACAGTCAAAGGAGTATAAGAACGGCCATACTGGGTCAGACCAAAGACCCATCTAGCCCAGTATCCTGTCTCCTGACTGCGGCCAATGCCAGGTGCCCCAAAAGAAGCATATACTCCTTGGAGAGAAGACACAAATGCTTTTAGGACAGAGGCTGTTATCTCTATCACCTTCCAAGAGCACAAGGTTTTCCACTGGTTACTTTACCTTTCAGCCCCTGTGGTCCTGCCTTCCCAGGGATTCCCTGTGTTCCCTGAACACCTATACAACACAGAAAGAGAGTAAATATCTTACAAGACAAATGTTGACATGTTACATTTGGGAGTTCCCTCTTTGTGCTCTGCCTTTAAAGCCAGAGGGTGTAGGGAGAAGTTGCTCGTACTGGAGACATTAATGACCTTGTTAAGCTATGTAAACTGTCCCCAGGTACCATGGTGATAGGTGCAATAAAAAAATGAATTGAAATGCTATATTTGCTATTTTTGGTCAAATGACTGCCTGAAAAATGTTCTGGCAGCAAAATTTTTGATTTCACAGCAACACTCCCACACAGTGGGAAGTTTGAATAACCCTGAAAGTTTTAATCTTGATGGGCTAAATTTCAAAATAGCTCACATCCAGCATTCCAGGCTTTAAAAACAAACACTTCCACCCCACCCTTGACCACTTAGTTCAATACCTTAGTGATAGCTGAGTTCTTTTGTAAATCTGACCCTATGAATATCTGAAATTTAGTGGGTTCAATATTTATTGCCTAGAGTGTTTCTTGGGGACATCATTCATGTACAGTATATTGTCCCCACCATGTGGGGACCTAGAAGACAAACAGTTCATTTCTCTATACATGGCACCCCTTGTGTTTCCATTGTGAACTGCCAATCGGGGGAAATGGACACACTATGAGAACAGAGTTCTTTTAAGTTCATGTCTGTTGCAGAGTGAGTATCTTACCCCCATCATAGGAATTATTGCCTTAACTTCCCCGATTACAGAGTATCTCCAAGGACTGAATGTTTATTATTGTCCTTGGTGGCCTCAGTGGGCAGATCCATGCTAACTCTAGTGTGCTGGCTCAGGATCCCAAGGCTTCCATGACATGGACTATTACACCAGATGGTTTGGGGGCTAAACTCTTCTTTACAGGCATGCTCTGGATGCTGTCTTTGGGATGGTGTTGGAAATGGAGGGTGACACCATTGAGGGTCAACATAGCGCCTCCAGTGTGATATGGGGGGGGTGGGGTAAGGGGACTATTCCCATGCCACTTGTGGTGGTGTACTTCTGTGCATGGCCTGATATCAAAAGTTGATGGACCAAGCGGGACTCTGTATTATTCAACTATGGGTCAACACTGCCATCAGCTTAGCAAGGAATGATTATTGCTCTGGTGTCCAATCATTGACAGATTGTTGCCAAGAGGTCCTCACAAGTCACCATGGGGCTCATGATGGATGTACTAGAAGGGGAGGTGATGACAGTGCCTTTAGTGCTGGACCCAGACTGCATCTAACAGACTGGAATACAGAGACTTTTGCATTTTCTTAGCTTCAACCACAGCGCTAGCAAAAAGAAACACTTCTCCTCTACTAAAGCATCCAGGAGACCTCAGCCAGCAGGGTTATTCAGGGTGTAAGGCAGGTGAATACATCCAGAATGCTTTCCCTCTGGGACAGAATAGCACTTCTTCCAGGGTGAGGACTGTTCCATCTGTGGAAATCCATATCAAGAGCATTTGGCACATGCTCCAGAGTCCATGTCAGAGCAGGAGATGACCATGGGCATGGCTTATCTAGGACAGTGTTCAGTTAAGTCACTCTTCGGGGTGGAAGAGGCACTGAGGAAGTTGGGCATGATCACCTGTTTACTGGGCACAACTATTTGTCATTACCCTAGGCTGAGCCACAAACGTTTGTGGAGCATTTAGACTAGTGCCCACGTTGGGCTAATTGCCAGTTAACTGCTATTAATCAGTTAACTCTACTTAAAACAGGACCACAGTCTAGCGTTGGCAAACCTTCTGTAACTGGCTCCTGCCTTTGGAAAGCAGCCTTCCTCAGGGGCTGTGAGATATGCAGGCTGGTAAGCTTCAGATTGTGCTGTTGGGCTCAGCCAGCCAGGTTATTGACTGGAGTTTGTACGTTCAGGGTTAGCTGAGGTTTCAGGAAGGTCGAGATGTGGGAGGAGTTTGGTGTGACTGTTTTCTACACAGCTTGGCTACTTTTGTTATAAACATCCTAGTTAGGGTTGCCAATTTTGATTGGGCGTATTCCTGGAGGTTTCATCACATGACCATTTTTAATTAAAGATTAATCTTGATTCCCAGAGACTCCAGGACAATCCTGGGGGGCAACCCTAATCCTAGTGCTGCTACTCTTTAAAACAAACAAAACAGTGTCCAAAAGAGAGCTGAGTTACAGATAGTGTTGCTAAATGCTGGTCATGAGAAGACATGACATACAATAGATCCCTAAGTAACCCAAACATCAAATCACAGACATCTCAAAACTAAGGTGACACGAACAGTCCTGATACCAGCCTTCTCCGCTGGTTCATGTCAAGAACCTATTAAAATGAAGAAAAAATAGAGAAATCATTCACCCTTCTATCCATCCTCCTCATCACTCAAATCAGGTTCTTATTCAGTGCCTGGAAATGTACCTTTCATTCCTGCAGCTCCTGGGTCACCTTTGGGTCCTGCAGCACCAGCCATGCCAGGGCATCCTTGGAGAACGGCAAGTTTATCGGAACCACTGAGTCCCACTATCCTCACTTCTGGAGTAACAAATCAACAAATGACTCCTGTAAGAGTCTCCGGAGCTGAAACGGTCTTCAAAGGGTGGCGGTGGTGGGGAACCTCATCAGATACCCATTTCTGGGTACTTGTAGGGCCCTATTGCCCCAGCATCTGAGCACTTCAGTCTAATATATTAATCCCCATGACCCCCATGTGAGGTAGGTCCTGCCCAATGTCACAGGAAGTCTGTGGCATGGCAGGGACTTAACTATGGTCTCCAACCTCCTAGGTTAGTGACCAAACCATGGGACCATCCAGCCTCCTGATCAAATCCTGATCAGAACCCACAGATTTCCTTTGTTAGCTATAAATGCAAAAATAATCATCTCTCTCAGAAATGAAATACATAATATACTGCTGTGAAGATGATGATGATAAAACTGTTCATACAGATCAATTACTACTATATCTACATGTATTTATTAAACTGGTTCTTCTTCAAAGATAGGCTGATCCTATGATAGCAGCGGGAGAACCACAGATCATGGGTGGTTCTCTGAAATGGATCAATCTCCTAGGTCCTGAAATTAAGCAAGAGCTGCTAAGATTTCTTGTACTCACTGATTTGGGCCAAGTCAGAATCTCACATGAAATAGGTTTTCTTGAGATGTCTTATTAATATGGCTTCTGGTCTTGGATGAAACCAGGAAATCCACTCAAACTTCAGAAAAGCTGGATTTGGTTCAAGAGGGGTGTGTGTATGTGTGTGTGTAAGTAAACTCAGGCTGGCTCTTATTTATCCAAAACCATGTGGGCCTTCTTTAACTTGCTGACATGTTGCAATCTTGAGGCACAAGAGACCTCATGAAGGATGGGATTTCATTCTGTGTTTCTCTATTGTAGCAATTCAAATATTATGGCATTTAAATGGAAGGCTGTGAGCAATTTTTAATACTGTTGAGAGATTCCACTTATATAAACAGCACTCTTCTGTTGATAGCATGTTCAAGATAGACATCAAAATGCCTCTGTATAGAGTCCCACAGATCTGTTGTCTGATACAGCATTCCGGCAATATGCTTTGAACAGCATTGTTGTTGATTAGAGAGGGTTAGATAACGAAATGCTGCAATTATACAACAACTGCAAACCACCTTCTCTTTAGAATTTATTTTTGCCCTGGAAAATCTGATAATTATTAATTCTATGTACTTTGGGGCCTCTCTCCTATCTGAAGAGGCCAGCCACAATAGAGAGAGGTTATAAAATAAAGTCTGTAAAGAGTCCATTCAAATCTACTTTGCTCTCAATAGTGCAAAGGAAGAAATAGGAAGAACCATATCTTTGAAAGTAGCAGATTTGTCTCACCTGGGCAGGTGTCTTCTGTCTTGGCAACCACTGCTGCTATGGAGAATAAAGTGATGAGGGTTTGCTGTGTCGCTGTCTCCATGGCAGATGCTTTCTCTGCTTCAGCTTTTCAGAGCAACACAAGCCTTATATAGGCAACAGATAAAATAGTAAACTCCACCTCCCAATGCCTCACCCTTTCATGCTCCATGTTCTCTTTCCCGTGAGATTGTGTCAGGGGAAAATGACACAGATGTAGTCACTCAATAGCCATGATGACCTAATTTTAAAACTCAGATGGCACTTATGTTCCTGTAAATCTGGCTTTGGGTGTGCTTTATAGGAGAGTTTCAGCTATGACAGTCAGGCCACATCAAACTTTTACTGCATGAGGGACACTTTCATGTGTTGTCACTATTACTAAACATTGTTGTAGTGTAATAAATGTACACAGTACTTTGCAAACCACAGAGTAAGATAAGCTCTCCACCCCAATACACTCACACTGTGAAACTGATAAGGAAAAGGTAATAGCGGGAACTAGCTCATTTAAACAAGAGTGTTGGTCTAGGAAGAGTTCTAAGGAGACTTCTGAGAACAGAGGGCTGTGACAAAGTGGGAATTTTCTGTAACAAAGATATGAATGATATGCATGACAATGACTCCCTTGACTAGGGATTGCTATCCGGTGGGTGCAGAAAGGGTTAAAATGCTCCCAAGGCAGAACAGGACACATGAGGTGCTTAAGTCATGAATGGGACCTTAAGGACTGGTGGAAACTCACCCAGATCCTTCGTTGCTATGGAAAGACAATGGGAACCCTCACCCCCACCCCCAGGACCGAACAAATGACCCCTAACAACTGGGAACATGTAAACTCAGCACAGGTTCTGCCGGAGAAGGACAAGGACCAAAAGGGATCAAGGAGCCGTGTGAAGAGTTTGCCTTTGGTGAGACACAGGGACTCTCTCTCCTGGCACTGAGAGACCCACCCAGAGGGAGACGGAGCTTGGCTGGAGAGAGCCCTGGTGCTGGCCAGTCTGAACACTGTCTTCACCTTTGTTTCTCTGTGGGCTTCCCTAAGGACTTCCCAGGGCTGGAGTTCAGTAACTAATAAACCCTGCTCCGTTTTGAAAGGCTGCCTGGTGTCCCTGCAAATATTGCTGAAGTGCATTGATCCTGAGACAGGGCAAGAAGTGTCTGAACCAGGCGTTTATCTCAGTTGGACTCTTTGGGCCGTGCTCATAGCGTGAAATGGGGGGTCTGGAGGCCAGAGGTTCAGCCTCAGAAGAACCGAGGCTGCACGGTCCACCCTTGCAGAACAGCGGGACTCCTTGTCACTCTGACACGCTGAAGGGGCTCCTCCAAGGGACTGTTCAAAAGCTGGGGTGTAGCACAGATCCTGTGGATCTGTGACACAGGCATTTGGTGGACCAGCAGTGGGAGAAATCAACAAAGCAGAGGGTTAATTTCTGCCACAACCCCCACACTGAAGTCAGTGGGATTGCACTGGCTGTAAAGGTGACAAATTTGCCTCACTGTCGAAAATTCCTGATGTTTGCCCAGTTCACTGGCTGGGACAATGTTTCCAGATACTGGCAAGAAACTTAATCCAGTTGCTTAATTGCTCATTTTTTGTTCTAAGATATTCACAGTTCTGGCAAACAAGGAGGACTCTCCCCTGACTCCCGTAACGGGATGTCTTGCATCATTGTTGGCTTTCCCTTCCCTTATGAAAGGATCAGAATGTGCCTAGAACATACCCGACTCACCCTTAGCAAAGGCTCCAGCTTGTATTTCTCACTCTCCTGAAGTTCTGAATTATCTGTACTTGGCAAACTATTTTCTGTCAGAACTCAAAGATCGATGTGTAGCTCACGATTTCCTGTTAACCGAAAGGGAGCCCAAATTGTTTAACATAGGTTGATAGCACAGGCCTATCATTGTCTTTGCTTTTACTGGCCCAACTGTCATCGTCTGTGCCAGCAGCAAATTACAACTCCCTTTGCATCAGATCAGCTGTGCTGGTCCCTATGAGGCCTCTGTTCTACCCATTCTTTCCACCTGCTCTGGCAGGACTGCGGAAGTAGCAGGAGCAGTGTCCAGATCCAGGTCGCCCATACAGAGATGTAAGTGATGGTGGTAGCTTGTACTCCTTCCTTGTATATCTCGTGGTTCAAGACACAAACTACCTGTACCTCTGAGGTTCTGGTTTGATCATATTTAGAATACATGTGCTGAAAGGTGTTAATGACTGCCATCAAGCATGACTGCTCTGTAGCTCAAAGACACAGTTCTGATAGAGCTCTTTCATTCGGGCTAAATGGATGGAACAATTCAATTTACCTTTCTGTTGTGATAGCTGACAGTATAAACCAGCCCTGTACCATGCTGCTGGTTTTCTGCCTCCTTTTCCTTGGCTCTCAGGACCGGTTCTCTGGCTTGCTGGTTTCCTTCTTACAGCTGGGGGGTCACAGTCCGTTTCTCTATTAGTCATTTCCATTCTTTTGTCCCACTCTCCCAGATTCCCACCTCTGATGCCTGTAACTCTATCTCGGCTAGTTTGAGTTGTGTGCTCACTGAGGGCTCTGTCTTTGCCCTCACTGCCTTCAGCATGTCCACTCACTTTTACACTTCCTTGGTTCTGTTTCCTCACCTGAAATAAACAGAAAATAACTGTAACCTTTCTGGAACTCTTCCCAGCCTCTGCCCTTGAGGGTCACGCAAGGCTGTCTTAGCAGTGCTGGAAGCGTAAATCTCTGTTACAATACCAAAGTAGCATTGCTGTCCCTCTGCCTCAGCAAGAGTAAGCTTTGTTGGAGATGAGGCTTGTCAGCTCCCTGCCGCTCCAGTTTGTCTTCCTCACCAGCAACACTCCTCAGGTTTTCTCCTGGCCCAGATGTTGTCTAGCAGGTAACAACCAGTGAACTCCAGCCCCTGGGTGCCTCAGATGTTTCTTTGCAATGCACAGCCCTGTTGTAGCTTTCCTACTCAGATTTGAACCTTAGCGTTCATAAACTGAGAAGCTAGCATGAACCCCTCTAAGCTTAATTACCAGCTTAGATCTGATAGCCTGCCACCAACCAGGAATTCCAGTGTCTGGTACACTCTGGTCCCCCCAAAACC
>NC_133792.1:6644742-6669677 GCF_003597395.2 Chelonoidis abingdonii
CTGAAGATTAGAAGCTTGAAAATAGAAAAAGACCCCTCTCATAGCTGAGAGCCAGACAAAAGACACAGACCCAAACATTCCCTCCCTCAGCTTTGAAAAATCCTGTTTCCTGATTGGCCTTCTGGTCAGGTGTTTTGGTTCTCTTTGTTTACCCTTTACAGGTGAAAGAAACATTAACCCTTAGCTATCTATTTACGACAAGCCCATATCACTGTTCATTCACAAATTGATATTACGTTTGCTGTTCTCTTAAAGGGAACAGCTTCTTAGCTTAACTGGGGTAAGTGCACCCTTCCCTTCAGGCACAGAAATGAGTTGGTTTATAATAGAAATAAAACAAATCTAGTCACAAAAGGACATAGGTTAAGTGACGCCAAGCAGCAGGGATACAGGTAGAAATGGTTATGAACATCTAAAAAGGAGACCATGCTTCTAAAAGCCAAACATATTCTAGCAAGATAGTCTGTTCAAAATGATTTCTCACCCGATTTCCTTTTCCAGCTTTTACTGGCCACGCTGGCCAGGATCCATCAGAGATCCAATCCCTTGATTCCGTTGTCTCCTAAGGTGAAGGATAAGGATGAAATCTGTTCCTTATCCCCAAAGGAACTGTCTTTGTCTTACAAGCCAGGAAAGCCTCCTGGGGATTCCGTCTCCTGTGTCTTTCTGGGTGCAGGAGCCATATTAATTCTCTGTCTCAAGTTTGGGAGCAAGAAGGGAACCCCTACTAGTTTAGCTTGCTGTAACTGAGGTAAACCCACTTTCCTTTGTCTAGGACAGACCTGTGTATCACCTTTATCTAGGTTAGTCCGTCTGGTCTTAAACATGTTCTAGTAACATCATACAGAGGAAATCTATAACTTCACATATAACGCTAACACATGCATTTCACAATGGCATCAACCTGTGAGTTATGAGTTTTAAAATGACACCTCACAAGGCAGTGGTGTGTAAGGTATGAATACAGGGGAGTAGGGGCCTAGGGTCACAGGCACCCAAGGCAAGGAGCTGCATGGCAGATGGTTAGCTAAGAGCTTTCCTGGGAACTGACTACAAATGCAGGTCCTGGGTGACTCTCTGGACACAGCTGTGTCTGTGTGTGCAGAAAGCCAGAGAATCGATGGTGAGTGGCACTAGAGGAAGCCAAGAGAACTTCTTTTGGGCACAGGAATGTTGGAAAACAGACCCGGATTTCTGAACAAGGAAACTGCCGGCAGTTTGATTCTGCTGTGTTCCAGGAAGCGGGGCTTTGTGTACATGCTCTGTAGGCAACCAGAACCGCACCAAAGAAATACCTGATTTGCATCAATCATTTCTCCTCCTAACAAAGACACTCCAGCAAAGCCCTGAGTCTTGGCGAACCGCTCAGGACAAAAAGGGGCAACAATATTTACATCTCTTGTGATGTGAGGCTCTGTGCCTGGAGCAGTATTTCATCTGTGGTGGCGTGTCCCGTGTCCTTTATCCCACTGTGGAGTGGAACCTTAAGTTGTCAGCTCCTTGGGGAAGGGATGTCTTTGTTTTGTGTCTGTGCAGCACCGAGTATGCTGGCTTCCAGGTCCGTGACTGGGCCACTGACGTGCACGGCAGGACAAATAACAATTGAGTGCAAAGTCACTGAACATCTTTAGCCTGCGTGGAGCCCCCCTAGCTTTTCCATAGTGGTATTTTTTTATTTAAATGGGAAGAACTGAAAGATTTCCACAGTCCTGGTTTAAATCTGAATGATGGGTTGTAAATTAGTGATATTTGTAAGTTCTAATCCTGCTGTTGTAACACTTGGCTGGCTGCACGTTGGCACGGTGATGACATTAAGCGTTGCACTCGTCAGGTCCCACATCGGTTATGAAGCTTAGAGACATGTTGGGAAAGCACATTGCAGTCAGAAGGGATTTTTTTCTGGTACACTCACGCCAGTGCTTTAAAACGTGGTTCTGTACTGAACATTGACTAGGTAGTGCCCCTTCTTACTCAGCAGCAGCTGTGCTCCGTGTGCGTATATCCGAGTGTCATCTGCTGGGTTGGATGACAAGTTTGTACTAGTGTTATAAATAGGAGGTTTAACCTATACACTCAGGGCTAGTCTACACGGCAAGGCTACATTGGCGCAGCTGCGTCGCTGCAGCACATCTGACGAAGACACGGCTTAAGTTGATGTAACTTACGTCGCTCGTCTGTGTCTGTGTGTGGCTTTTTCACACCCCTGAGCAATGTAATGACACAAATCAAATAACATTTCCCCCCGTGAGTTCTGTGCCTAATTCAACTCACAAATTGGACTCAAAAGAGACCTGATTAAGGTTGCATCTTAAATCTTGATGGTTACTGTTCTGTTCGTTCCCTCTGGGGCACCTGATTTTGACCACTGTTGGAAGACAGGGCACTGAGCTATATGGACCTTTGGTCTGACCCAGCATGGCCATTCTTACATGCCCTAACTTTGAGTGCTTGACTTTGCAATCTTCCAACAAATCTATTCCTCTTCCCCACCACTGCCCTCCCTTAATTTGGAACAATAAAATCTTGTTTGTATAAGAGCATGGGAGTTACATGAGCAACCCAGTATTGAATAGAATTGAATTTTTGTAATTGTGGGTAGATTTGGCTTTTCTCAACTTTAGTTTATACTGGCCCAAATCTTGAGATCCTCATTCAATATTAACTCGGCCAAATTACAGGTCTGTACAGTGGAAGTTTGCCTGATATATTTTTTAACTTGGAAACTCCTGAAGCAAGTTCTCACAGAATAGAACTAGAATATGCCCAAAGAAGGAAATTGAATAAGGATCTCAAGATGTGGCCCGTTGAAAATTCTCTCCTCTCTAGAAGAGCTCATGACAAGAAAGTTAAAATGATGGGCTGGGTAATTCTGATCGTAATATACATGTTATGAGCAACTTGCCCTGGAGGGACCTGAGCTGCTAGTCACAGAAAACAAAAATGAATGTGACTAACCTCTCACCTTTTTCCCCTGCAGGTTTTCTAGAAATGGACGGATGGGCCATTGTAACTGGGATTCATAGAAGAGAGGTTTTGGGAGACAGCTGCCGGAATTTTGGTTGGGAAACGGTACTAGTCTCATGCTGACATCACTTGGTAAAGAAATTACTGGCTTACTTTTTCTTAAGAGCTCCTTCCTGCCAACCGCTTTGTAACATGACTTAGAGTGATCACAACAATTCCTGTAGCTCTTAGATCAGGGGTCGGCAACCTTTCAGAAGTGCTGTGCCAAGTCTTCATTTATTCACTCTAATTTAAGGTTTCACATGCCAGTCATACATTAACATTTTTAGGAAGTCTCTTTTTATAAGTCTAAAATATTTAACTAAGCTGTTGTTGTTGTATGTAAAGTAAGTAAGGTTTTTAAAATGTTTAAGAAGCTTCATTTAAAATTAAGTTTAAAATGCAGAGTGCCCCGAGCCAGTGGCCAGGACCTGGGCAGTGTGCCACTGAAAATCAGCTCGTGTGCTGCTTTCAGCATGTTTGCCATAGGTTGTCTACCCCTGTCTTAGATAGTAATGTTCATTGGTAGATCTCAAAGTGCTTTACCAAGTATCACTACGCATAAACCAAGGCACAAAGACATGAAGTAACTTGCCCAAGATCATACAAGCAAGCCTTGCTGGCCAGAAGAGTTAGCACGTAGCTGAATATCCAGCTCCATTGTAGGATTCCACAAGGCACCCAGCCTTTGCAGGTCTGCTCAGCAATGTTTTGTCACCTTCCCTCTCCCTGCCCTTCCCCTTGTTCCTGATGGTTCCCTCCAGCTCCCATTTGACCCTGACATCCAGAATTCTGTCCAAAGCTCTGGTCAGGGAGTCTCATGTGAACCAATGGAACCAGGACAAAAACTGCATTTGTGTCTTGTTGGCTTGCCACTGGATCGGTGCTGGTGGAGGCCATAGAGGGATGGATGCTATAGATTCTGATCTGCCTGGGAGAAGGGTGTTAGATGTGGGTTCTGTTTGCTATTGGAAAGATGAGAGTGGGAGATGGAAACTAGGTTAGCTAAGGCAGTCCCACAGTCAGCACAGGGGTGACAGGCTGGTGAGTCAAACCCAGGTGGGTGAGGGTCACCACAAAGAAACCCAGCATTGTGCAAAGTGTTCATGGCATGTAGTGAATATTTCACATTACTCCTGTGCTCACCAGGAAATAACGAGCTGCGTCTTGACCTCAGGGACGTCGAAAACAGGACCTGCTTTGCCAAGTACGAGTCATTCAACGTTTTGGGAGAATCAGAACAATACAAACCCATTCGAAGGGACATGGAGGCAGGCAATGCAGGTTGGTGCTGGATGTGCTCTGATGCCCATCCAACAGAGACGTAGGACATCCTGCAGCAGAAACAAACCCAGTCCCACCCTGGTTCAAGGCTGCAGCATTGAGCTTATAAAACAAAGCAAAAAATGATCCTAAGTTAAATTAAAACATTGTCTCTCTAAAGGGACAATGTTCTATGTTGAAGTTAGAGCCTTAAATCTCCAGCTTCTCATCATGGAACTGGGAGGAAGAGGGAGAAAAGTGCCTCCACCTGTCATCTGAGACCCTCCAGACCACTTCCTGTTCCTGTTTAAATACTCGCCCTGTGTTTTATATCAAGTGAAAACCTCCTCACTCCAATCAGCAGGCTGCACAAGTCCTGAGGGGCGGGACAGGCCCTTGGCCTGATCCAAAACAAGTGCATGAGGGTCCTCAACCCAGTCTCCTCCCGCCCTAAGTCCAAAGAGCAAAGGATCTAGTGCAGGGATGGCCAACCTGTGGCTCTTCAGAAGTTTAATATGCAGCTCCTTGTATAGGTGCTGATTCCAGGGCTGGAGCTACAGGTGCCAACTTTCCACTGCTCAACCCCGGGCCCTGCCTCCATTCCACCCCTTACCCCAAGGCCCTGCCCCTTTCTGCCCCCTCCCCTGAGCCTGCTGCTCACTTGCTCCTCCCCCCTCCATCCCAGAGCCTCCTGTGCACTGTGAAATAGCTGATTGCAGCAGGCAGGAGGCAAGGGGAGGGACAGGGAGGTGCTGACTGATTGCCAGTGGGCAGGAGGTGGTGGGCGGGAGAGGGGGCTGCTGATGTTTTACTGTGGCTCTTTGGCAATGTACATTGGTAAATTCTAGCTCCTTCTCAGGCTGCTCTAGCATAAGCCAATAGGTGTTTGTGCTGATAAGGCCAGGGAACATGTCTGTCTGCCCCAGTCCTCTCAGTGCTAGTCTCCATGGTTCTCCTCCCTGGAATACCCAGACTCGGATCCTGGCAGATACAGCAGACAAGCATTTGTGGATACTCGGTGTGTGGGAGCAATAGGATGTCAAGCAGTATGCATGGGCTTTAGGGGAGGAGATGGCAGCACTGGCCTGCATCCTCTTGCATTTGTCTCTGTGGTGAAGCAATGCTGTTGCTTCACTGTCAGAAGCATATGTTAATAGGTGTTGGCTGATCACCCTCTTGCTGAGCTGGGGAGCTGGCTTATTACATTTCCAGATCTTTCTGATGTCCGTTTGATAAAGGAAAAGCAGGTGCAGTTTAAAGAGCTGCTGCTTTAGCTGAATGTTTGCTTGTAGCTTGACAGTTGCTAGCATTGTTCTAAATCATTTGGAAATGAATGTTCGGAGGGCAAAGGAAACCTGTTCTGAGGTAGCAGATCCAGGGCTTGATTCGTCACTCAGCTGCAGCCCCTCTCAGTTAGGCTGGGCTGAAGGAGACAGAAGGCATCCCTGGTGGACTATCCCCAGTGCAGGAGTGCCCTAGGCACACAACTGACGTTGCTATTCTCACATGCTGCTCCGGTAGCCCTGGGTGCAGGCAGGCCATGAGCAGAGCAGAGGTGGAGCATGGCTGGGGCAAATGCAGGAGGGAGTGGGTCACGAGTGACCTAGTCTCACTCTGGTGTTCTGGGGTGGGACAAACTTAGCACAGAGTTCCATAAAGGCCCTTTTGAAGTCCGGGTCTCCAAAACTATCCTGTTCCAGTCCCAGCACTCTGCCTCTGTGGCCTCTGTTACTGTAGAATCTGAGCACCTCATAATCTTTAACTAATGGCACATGGGAAAACAAAGAAACTGTACTCAGAGTGCTGTCAAATGCACAGAGTAAATGGGGAAAGAAACTTTTCCTTTAATGCCTTGCAGCAAGAGTGGAGGATAAATATGTTAATCAGTTTCCTTGTTGTCTGTGAGTCTTTCACGCTGAAACTGGGGAAACAAATTTTAAAAACTGGGACAGAGCAACTGTAAAATTACAATAATTTCCAGAGGGGATTCACGGGTGGTTATATGAGCTGATACTACCTACTTCTGGTTCATTTTTATTTAACTGACAGTGTTGTCAGTTCTCTCAATTTTATCTTGAGTCTTGTAATATCTGGTGTTTCTCTTACAGCCTCAGCTTCTGGAGTGCTACCATCACACGGGATGTCAGCATTAATTTTTATAAAAGAATAAGTTTCTAGTCCTCACATTTGCAGAGAAAAGCTCAAAAAATGTGGACCCTAAAGTCTCAAAACACAAAAGGCAAATAAAAGACCCTCAAATGTATTATTTTTGTAAAGAAGTTGCATGATTGGCTTAAAGTCTCATGGGTTTTGGGGTCTTGACTTTTTTTTTTCCTCCCCACACATGGGGCGGGCAGTACAGAACTGAGCACGTTTCAAATGGTCAGTGTCCTTTTAATATATTGTGACACTCAGACAACAAAAATATCCCCAGCAAAAAATATGAAAAGACTTCACTTTTATGAAGCAATATAATGGTGGGCCAGCAAGTGCTACTGTACTTTGTGAAAAAGTATGGGTCAGCTTGGCCTTTCCTTGCAGCAGTTAATATGCTGGGTGCTCCTAAGATCTGGTTAGCACTGGGCTACGTACTGTAGTTTATATTTTTGCAAGGCCCCAAAACCCTTGGGGCTAAACTTTTGATGCCACAAGTCAAGTATTCCCATGATGATGAAACGACGAGTAACAAAAGGGTACTAGTCTAGTAATTTAATATGTCGACTTACGTCCCACTGAAGCCAGCGTAGCTGGCGAGGAGGCAGAGGGAGGGTCCCATGCTCAAAAGTGACTTCTGCGAAATGTGGACAAAATTCTTTCATTTTTCTAAAGAATGTCACAGTGAAAATTTAAAATCTTCTGTGTGGTGTCAGTTAGATGCTTGGCTGTTTTTCAATGCGGGTATTTGCTTTTTAGTTATCGATATTAGGTCACCCTAGTATTGGAGCAGCTCACAATCTTTTCTTTGCTTGTCTTAACACCATTCTGTGAGGTAGGACAGGAGGGATAGTTCAGTGGTTTGAGCATTGGTCTGCTAAACCCAGGGGTGTGAGTTCAATCCTTGAGGGGGCCACGTAGGGATCTGGGGCAAAAATCAGTACTTGTTCCTGCTAGTGAAGGCAGAGGGCGGGATTCCATGACCCTTTAGGGTTCCTTCCAGTTCTAGGCAAAAAGTTAAATTAATGGAGATATATCTATCTATCCCCATTTCACAGGCAGGGAACTGAGGCTCAGAGAGACTAAGTGAGTGACTTGCTCAAGGTCACACAGGAAGTCTGTGGTGAAACAAGCAATTTAACAGAGGTTTCCTGAGTCTCAGGCTAGTGCCCTAACCACAGGACCATCCCTCCTTTCCCAGGAGAATGCTGGAGTTTGCCAACAGCATAGAAAATGTTACTCCTGGGGAAATTCTGCACCAAAAATTAAATTCTGTGCACAATATTTTTAAGTTTCCACATGATGTATTTGTCAAAGTAACACTATAATCATCAGTTACAATTATTTTGGTAATTTATTTCAAAATATCTAGCAACAAGTATGCCTATAACAATACAGACAACAAATAGATTCAGGAAATGTTTTTGACAGATTATTTACTAGGCATGTTAATATTTCCCACACCCCTCCAAAGCCATGCAAAGACTTCGGGGAGTCAGGAGTAATGAAGGATCTGAGGGAGAGGGAAGGAGCCTGGGAGTGAACCTGGAGGGTTGTTGTGTGTGGCTGGGAAAAGTATGGAATAGTGGGTTTTTTTAGGATTAGGATTGTTAGGGAGTGGGGAAGCCTCCCCCATGCAGACCCAGGCTAACCCCTATCCTCTCTCATTCAGTCAGGCACATCCGCCCCATCTCCTTGTGTCCTTGCACCTGTGCTCAGCCACCCTCCTCTCCCCATGTGTCCCTGCATCCGTTCTCCCATTCAGCCCTCACCCCAGCCTATGAGCCTCACGCTGTCTGTCCTCCCCCTATATCCCATGCCTCCTGACCTGACCCCTGGGCAGGGCCCTGTGAAGAACACAGCCTCTTCTCTTCCCTATCCCTAGCTGAGGTTGCTCCCGCCAGGGAGTGGCTGCTCTGTCACTGTACCACAGCAGCCTCTGGCGAGCGAAAGGAATACCCGCAACACTTCTCTGGCAGAATTTATTTTTGTGGAGAAAAAAATCTGAATCGCACATGAATTCTGTACGTGCGCAGTAGTGCAGAATTCCCCCAAGAGTAAAAATGTGATTTGTCTCTCACTTCAAAAGGGAGGTGATTTTCTTTTCCCCACCCATGACTTCACTTCTACCCAGAATGGGCAGAGGTCACATTGGGAGGAGTGTACTCATCACATTGATCTACTCCAACCATAGAGTTTAAGGCCAGAAGGGACCACCAGATCTAGTCTGCCCTCCTGTATATCATAACCACTAAATGCTACCCAACTGCCCCCACACCAAGCCCAACTACCAAAATTAGACCAAAGTATTACAGCCCTCAGGGTACTATTGCGTACAACAGGCAGAGAACAGGAGGGTCCAAGGTACACCAGTAGCTGAGGTCCCGGCAATGGTGGGGATTGATTTTAAATGAGATATGCCCAGGTGAGCCTAGCAAGTGACCTGTGGCTGCAGAGGAAGACAGAACAATCCCAAATTCTGTTAATCTGGGGGGAAAATATATATTGGTATTCAATTAATAGATACTGAGAGAGGGGCTCAGGCTCAAAATTCTGGTCTGGATCCAGATTAAAAATACCTGAAGAGTTTGTGGGCTTGGATCTGCAAATCTAGGTTCTCTGAGTATATTAGAATCAAACTTTATATTCTGATTTGTTTGCAAAGTTGGGGGTCTCTTGAGCAACAGTATCTTGGACCTCAAATGTTGAGAACCGCTTAGTCAGACTAGAGTAAATCTACAATTGCTTCTTCCTGAGCTCTGGTGCAACTGATGAAAGATAGTGACATGATACCAAGGAGTTCCTTGAGTTAAAGCCAGTTTGATTCTTTGGCCTCAGGAATATGAAAGGTGGATTTGTAACTTTGAGGCTTTAACATTCAGTCCATCAGGTTTAGGTGTTTTACATCATGCTTCATAAAAATGGGTCACCACCTGGAGAAACTTTGCTCTGCAAGAGCAATCTATGAAGGAAATCCAGACATATTAAACAGAGGAGTTACTATGGGTTTGATACTGTGAATCTCACCTCAGAACTTGTGAAGAGCCACAGTGGAGAAACTAGCCCCACAATTGAGAAATTGAGTGTGACGAGGTGGAGATTGTACCTGTGCTTTATTGCTCATCACAGTTGCAAGTGATGAAACTCAAAAGAAGAGAAGAGGGAGAGAAGACAGGGTGGAGCTGCCATTGCAGAGACCAGCACCAACCATGGGAAGAGCTGCCCAGAAAACCCTCCCTTCTTTACTCTGCATAACCGCAGTGGTTTGTGCAGACAGACACCTGCCCAGATGAATGAGATACAAGCCTTGTCAGTGTTTCTCGATATGGTTATAATGCTCCCTTTCTCCCGCTCTGTGTGTCTCTTGCCTAGACAGTCTAAGCTTTTTAGGGCAGGAACTGATTCTTACTGTGTGTCTGTACAGCCCAGTAGGGTCTTGACCTTGATTGAGGCCTCTAGGCATCAGTGTATTAGCAACGAACAATGGTTCTAACCAAGTGGTATCATGTAAACGTAGCAACTGTTGGACTCACCCGCAGTAAACAGGTCTGTCGTTTCCTTTTCCAGACTTATTTTGAAGCTTCCAACTTCCCTCTGTTGCTGTTGGTCTCTTTTATGATAAGTAACAGACCTGGGAGGGTGGGGGGAGAAAGCGGAGCTGTGGAACTGTCACATGACAGGAGACCTGTAGAAAAATTGATCTCGTACTGAGGTTATTTTCAGTGTCCGCCCAGAGCTATTTTGTCAGGTTTTTTTCTCTCTGGATGAGCCATATAAAAGCATGTTGATGCCATGCATCAGTCCCTGTCAAGCCAGTCTGTGTGCTGTCCCAGACAGCAATGCTTTGCATTGGTAGCCAGTTTCTCAAAGACTGCTGGGTGCACTGGGATGAATATGGAGTTTTGAGTGCTGATCAGGCTACAAAGGACTCTTGTCCATGTGAAGATTTAGTTTACGGCAAGCTGGGGTGTGAACCTACCCCTCGCTCACCTGACACGCACTAACCGTGGACTCTCCTGACACCTAACAGTTCATTAGTGCACATTGAAAGGGGAGTAGGTTGAAGCCCACTAATGAACTGTTAGTGTCCATCAGCAGGGGCCACATGGATACTTAATGAGTGGCAGGCTATTGTGAGGTAGATTTGCACCACATCGTGCTGCAAACTAAATGTTCATGCAGGCAAGCCCTTAAATGGTTTTTCTCCATATACATACATATATATATTTTAATACACATTCTGTGTTTTTGTGGACAGGGTCTCCCCTGCTTGAGGGGAGAAAATATCCACCTTTTGGTAGCCACTATTTTTCACTTATCATTTCTCATCCATTTCCACCTGTGACCACCACTGATAGCTGGAGAGGTGCCGTGCTAACTGAGGTGCCCCAGGCACTCACTGGTACACAGGTGAAGGGAAGAGATCAGCATTGTGGAGAGAGCACTGGGTGGCTCCCTCCTCTTCCTGAGACACCAAGCTTGTCACTTCTGCCATCAAATCCATCTCCAGACACTCAGGGAATGGAAATTCTAAAATGCTCTAAAAACCAGGCTGGTGTCCTGCATAGCTATCCTCCCTTGCCACTGCAGATGCTACCACCCCTTCATCAAGGGAACGTGCTGTAAAGACTTCTGGCTGGATCTGTTTTTTAAATGTTGACTGTTTCTCTCAAGTGCTTTTGGGGAGGAAATTAATATAATGAGGTTAGATATGAGAGATGGCCCACCTTGCAAATTCAGTTTGGCTCGAACTTCCCACCCAAATTGTCCAGAATTGTACGCAGTGCGAGATCTCGGAGTTTTAGTCCATATCTGCTGTGATTTCCCCACGGTAAGAAAAAAATGTTCCACTTGAGAGCAGATTAATATCAGTTAAAGATTAGGTCTGTACATCCACAAAACTACACACTGTATGAAAGTATGTCACATTAAGTATTTCATTACTCTTATTCCAGCTGGTCCCTACACAGCTGCACCAACCAAGTAGCTGGATACTGCCTCCAAAATTATGGGCAGAGGTCAAAATAATTGAAGATGATTAATTCGCTTTTCTATGAATTCAGATTTATTATAAAATCTAGTAAATTTGCATGCCATTTGTACCCATTCTGCAATCCCACCTGCATTTTCAAAGCGCTTCTACTGAAAATTGTTTTTGAAGTTCCTTATGTTTTGTCAAAGAACTTTAGTGAATTCTACAGGCAGAAACTAGACTTCTCAGTCTGGAATGCACAACTAATTGAAAATCAAGGCTAATGGCAATTTGACAATTTCTTGTGATCATTACAAGTTTTAAACCTAAATATGATGTTGGAAATAAACTTTCGCTAAACCTGCACAAGAAATGTAGGTAAGAAGCACTCACACTATGGAACAAAGACAGTGAGATCATATTGCTGAATTACGATTAATATGAATGAATATAACCAATGTGGCTTTTGGATTTAAATTTGCTGTATTTATATTTTTTATCTCATATTAAGAGCCAATTCTCAGGTTTTATCAGGATATCTACGCATGTTTGGGTGTGAGCTCTATGCCTCAGTTTAGTAAAAAAACATTTTAGTTCAACAATAAAATGCTTTCCTATGCTGTGTTAACGCCTCATTTTGGTTTACCTCTGCATACAGATGGGAGGATTGTAAGTGAAAGTTATATTTTTCTTCATATAGTAGCAGAATTAAATGTTTTTGGGGGTGGTTGGTTTCATACAAATACAGTATTGGTATGTCATATTCTAGGGTAAGTCTGGGTCGTCTGTATTAAAGAAGAAAAAATAACTCCTCTTAAAATAATGGGCCTAATTAATTCCTGGTGTAATGCTATTGACTAAAGTGGATAAAGTAGGGTTTTATTTTGGGCCAGTATATTTAGCAGAATAACCTTTGAGTGTTAGCTTTCTAACCTGAAGACTGCCAGGAGTACTTTGTCAAAGATCGAGACTCTCACAACGCATCGGACCCGGCCGACCCTGCATCCCCACTTAAGGAAAAAAACATACTTCCACTGAGACACTTCCAATGCATGTAATTGTCTATCACACAGGGGGTAACAATTTAGGAGTTTTATACTGGTGTAATGCACCCTTTTAGTGCATGTGAGGCAGGCCAGATGCTTACAGTTAAAGTACTGGAAACAGGTATGTTAGCTCCACAGGCATAACAAATCCCTAGGACAATGGAACCAAACACGCAGTTGCTCTCGAGGTTAATTTTTAACCAAGGCACCGACCCCAATTAGCTTATCTATGAAGGCAAAGAGATAGCTACTTAAATTGAGGAACACCTGCAGCAATGCAAGGTGCACGAGACTAATACATGGGACCTGGGCATAAAAGTGAGCTCACTCCATCAGGCCGCAAAGGAGAGGCCAGAAGAGAAGGAGTGCAAGAATATGAGAAGAGACGGAGGCGAGAAACTGAAAGAGTGTGAAACTGCAATGAGAGGATTAGGAACAAGCATATCAACATCAGGAGGAAGATCCGGAGCAGATAAACACGAAAGAGTAGTATTTGGTAGGAGGACCAGGGAATAGCTCGAGGGAGTTGGTAGCGTCGAGACGAGCTAGTACAGAGGGAAGGAGCACAAAAAATAAGTACAGTACATGCAACTTCCGAGCGAAAGGAGACCCTGCGGCTAGAACCCCTTGAGTAAGGGGCGGGCAACCCGTACCTGAGGCGGCACAAATCTCAGGTATAAAGTGTTATTTTAAATATTACAATGAAAGAAAGATACACATACGTCAGTGTGTGACTACACAGCCATAGCATGCACCATTACGTGTGTACAACAGATGATCTACAATATAATACTCTTTAGAACTATGAGGTTCTTTTCAGATATATATTCCAATGGCTCTTGGCACGACGCACCCAGTACACTCTAGAATTTCAACCAGAAAACATAACCCCACAGCAGGAAGGCTCTTTTCGGGTGCCTCCATGATCACACGTAGTCGGAAATATCGGCCATTAAGGAACTTGTTATTGCACAGAACCTTTAAAACCACGTACACTGAATGTCCATCTCAATATTTTATACCCCACATTACCTATGGGCCAAAGTTGAAGCTGAAGTTCTGAAGTTAACTGCCTTCACTAATGAATGCTAGCCAATTTGCTAGAGGTGTACTTGGGTCACCAGGAATCTTTGTTGGGATTCCATTTCTATGAATTTTAGGATATGACAGGTTCCCAATACGCAAATGGTTCTAGTAGTACGCACTTAATAACTTCTCCTTCAATTTAAGCAAGCTACATAGTACACATAAGCTTAGATTTTTTGGAGCTATCGAGTTAAGGAGAATATGCTTTTCTTCACAAACCCAACTAACACACATTAATGTTGGTGATGTCTCTCATTCTGATATTCTTGAACCTTTTAATTTTATGTGAAGCAGCACTCGCCTTAAAAAAAAAAAGCTAAAGTAGGCCCGGGTTCTCCCCAAACCTCCCAACTCCTGATCAGACACAGGAGGAGTTGACCCAGACTGTGGGGAAGATCACTGAGGTGAGCAAATCTGCCAAGAAGCGCAGGACCCACCAGGGTAGAGGAGGAACTTTGTCACAATATCTAGGTGTCTGCAGTTGGAGAGCTACCTTTGTGTTTGGTTCCGCTGCAGACTTTAAGGAACAGAAGCAAACACTGTGCTTTGTCTCCTGGAGACATTGCTTTTGTTTCTTCTTATTTTCCCTTCTAAAATAAAAGCCGTTTAGACTGCAAATGCATGGCTGGGCTTTTTCTGGATAACTTACCAATTAACATTTTAGCTGTTCAGTTTGATGCCTTTGGGTCTGTCTGAGCATTTGGGGAGTGTTTGTGGATAGTGTAGCCTTGCTGTCCTCTACATTGCTGCCGACTGAATGTTCACTAGGGATTTCCCCTTATGAAACAAATTTCCTTATGTTAGTAAGAAAAGCTGTCACCACATGTTTCACAATACTGGAAAATCCTGATATGTACACTTACAAAAAGCCAAACAGTCAGGGTGGCAGTAGAGTAAAACATTGGCTGCATAAAAAGGAGGTTGCATTTTGTCTTGAGTGGGGAAGCTATGAAAATAGCCTTATAAACACACTCTGTTCTCCCAGAAATAGATAAGATCCAAGCAACCAGTTGTCACTGTGATGGGTTGTCACCCCCTGCGTGCAGTCTGGGAGCTGTGGGAACCGCTTTGCCCCCAACCATTCAGCTGGTCTGGTCTAACTCACACTGCTCTGTTGGTGTCACAGCCAGCCTCTTCAGCACTATTGTCACTCAACATGATGACAGGTGGGCACCACACACCCAACTGAGCTGCCTGAGTGCTTTACCTAAGCCACTCGAAGACAAGCAGGAGACATTAGCCAGTTTCCCAGCTACCCGGCCATGCACCCCTCCTGGAGCGTAAACCCAGAATTATACCATCTTACACTGCACAGGAATTTGTACACTGTAAGTTCATTAAATATAGCTTGTTTCCCCCTCCATGTGGGAAAGATATGCACAATAAGCTTGTGTTAACCAAGTTGAAGTTATCCCCAGACACTTTACTTAAAGGCACAGTAGTTTAGATTAAAACATTAAACAAGCTTATTGAACTACAAAAAGATAGATTTTAAGTGATAGCAAACAGATCAAAGCAGGTTACCTTGGCAAATAAAACCACAAACTAAGACTAACATACTAGATGGATAGGATTTGAATTAGCAACACCTCACCCTGACTGATGATACAAGCAGTCCACCAAGTTTCCATACACAGGCGAGAACTCCCTTTAGCCTGGGACCAGCACTTCCCCCAGTTCAGTCTTTGTTCCTCAGGTGTTTCCAGGAGTTCTCTTGTGTGGGGAGTGAGGCCAAGAGATGATGTCACACCCCACCTTATATAGCTTTTCCATATAGTGCGAATCCTTTGTTCCAAGCTCAGTTCCCAGTCCAGTTTGAGACACTACAGGCACCAAAATGGAGTTCAGTGTCATGTGGTCTGGTCACATGCCCTAGGACGCCCTGCTGAGTCATGGAGGCTGTTACTCATAGGCTGTTTGGAGCATTCACAGGAAGACTAAACTCTTCCATGGTTCATTGTTCTTGCTGATGGATCATCAGCGCTGTCTAGCTTCTTCATTGTTGTACCTGAAAGGCTAGTTATGGGTGTTACCCAGAGTAAGCACATTTGAAATACAGATTCATAGTCAATATTCATAACTCCAGATACAAAAATGATACATGACTGAATAGAATAATCATTCAGCAAATCCTACCTTTTCCATAGACACCTCAAGACACATTTTGTACAAGATGCATTGAAGCTATGTCATAATGATACCACTATGATGACTATGGGGTGTAGTGTCACAGGCACTACTTACCTTTGCACATAATTGCAACACTTCATGTACAAGGCTTTGTTCTTTCCAGGCTTACCAGGGGCTGTAAATGGTATCCATTTGCATGTGGCAGGCAACTTGTCTAACTAAAAAGGAAAAGACACGCAGGAAAGATTTCATTGTGACACGTTGGTATGACAGGAGCACTAAGACTAGCCATGATCAGGGCTCTATTGTACTGCAACAATGGAGCTAATGTTTCCTTTCTCCCACCCTTCACTTGAAGTGTCTATTTATGTTGTAATATCTTTGGGGTAGAGACTGTCTCCTAGTAGAGGTATGCACAACATCTAACATGATAGGGCTCCAATCCGAGATGAGACCTCCAAGGGCTACTGCCATGGCTGTTATGTTCTCCCTCTTCACCCAAAGAATCACACGGATGCCAACAGGGGACTTGAAATGAAGAAGGTCAGATTGGGCTCATTATTTGGGACCCTATTGTAATGTTCCAGCAGATTCATTCACATGAATTAACTTGGGGTGGAAGGTTTAAGACCGGCTCTGTTCAATAATCATCATTGCGAGAGTATTTGCCATGTGGATGAGGCAATGGCTGCTATGCTAATAATTGAATGTCTCCTATCAGACCATTTAATTAGCTACAGTTGTGAAGCCTGCACCATAAAATTCAGTGGACATGGCTGGAATGTGGAGAGTGGGAAGGAGGCACTGAGACACCAGAGGCAGAGATTAGTGCTCCATGGCTAGTGCATATGAAAGCCTTGCAGAGACTGAACTGCTAAGCAGAGGAAAAGGTGGTGAGAAGACAGGAGGAGCTGCCATTGTAGAGACCAGCACCGGCCATGTGGAGAGCTGCCCTGAAAACGCTCATTGCTTTACTCTGCATAACTACTGTGGTTTGTGCTGCTAAAGTCACCTGCCCAGGTGAGTGAGAGACAAACATGATAACACCATGGCATATTATGGTTCTTGCTAACCTGGAGCCTGCAGAACTGGGATCTCCTTGCATTCAGCTGCCTTCAACATGCCTTCACTACCAAAGGGCAAGTGATCATAGAATCACAGAAACATAGGGCTGGAAGGGACCCTGAGAAGTTATCTAGACTACCTTCCCATACTGAGGCAGCACTAAATATACTGAGACCTTCCCTGACAGGTATTTGTCTAACCTGTTCTTAGAAACCTCCACCACCTCCCTTGGAAGCTGTGGCAGGTCTGGCACCACAGCACCCCTTTGTGGCAGGAGTGGGATGTGGTGTTGGCACCTTGCCACTCAAGTTCCCATGCCTGTCTCTCTGGGGGCAGCCAATCACAGCCTAATGACCTCCTTCCACACAATCACCCCTGGTCAGCGAGGTAGTGCAGCCTATCGGCCACAGTCCGTGTACCTTGCCCCAAGTATCCAGGTGGTGGTCCACATCAATCGCTACTTGCACAGGAGCAGTTGGGCCTGATGGCTGGAATCTATACAATCCCCCTTGCCAGCAGGGTAGTGTGGCCTAGCAGCCAGAGTTCATACCACTTGCTCCTCTATGTGGAAGCAGTGCAGCTTAATGGCCAGAGTCCATGCAAACCCCCTCACAAGCAGCCTAGCACCTGGAGTCCATACAATCCCTTCATGGTTCGGGGGTGAGGTGGTAGGGGGACTCAGGCCTGCCCTCTCCACCGGGTCCCAACCCAGGGCCCTGGTTGTGGTAAGCTCCTCTTGCCACCTGCTCAGCAGGGATCCACCCACAACACACGGAGCACCTATGTGGCTCTAATGCCATTTGCCTCTAAAGTTCCCTTGGGTCAATTCCTACCATAAATGCCAGGTTCTCTGCTGCAGGGGGTCTTCCGTCAGGGTATCAGGGAGTGTCCCAGCTTGGCTGGCTTCTGGATCCTGGCACACAAGCGCTCCCTCCTCAGGAGCTAGCAGCATGCCTCCTTCTCCTCCCACAGTCAGCCCAGATTGAGCTGCTCTGCAGGCTTTTATACTTGTTCTCCAGGTGGAGCATGCCCAGCAGAGCTTCCGGGGCGTGGCTTCCTCTGCTAGGAAAGAAAGGTTAACCCCTGTGGTACCAGTGCGGGGCCACTCTGCTCCATCACAGAAGCCTATTCCAGTGCTGAACTATTCGTCTAGGTAGAAAGCTTTTCCTAATAGCGAACCTCAATCTTCCTTGCTGCAGATTAACCTGATTTCCTCCTATCCTGCTTTCAGTGGACATGGAGAACTATTGAGCACCGTCCTCTTCATAACGGCCCTTAGCATATTTGAAGACTGTAGTCAGGTTCTCCCTTGGTCTTGTTTTCTCCACAATAAACATGCCCAGTTTTTTAACCTTTCCTTGTAGGGCAGGTTTTCTAAACTGTTGATCATTTATGTTGGTCTCTTCTGAACTCTTTCCAGTTTGTCCACATCTTTCTTAAAGTGTGGTGCCCCAAACTGGACACAATACTTTGGCCGTGGCCTCCCCAGTGCCAAGCAGAGTGGGGGCAGCTACCTCTAGTGTCTTACATATGACCCTCCTGTTAATAAATCCCAGAATGATATTAACCTTTTTCACAGCTGCATCACATTGTTGGCTGTTATTCAATTGGTGATGCACTCAGCCCCTCAGATCATAGAATCATAGAATCTCAGGGTTGGAAGGGACCTCAGGAGGTATCTAGTCCAACCCCCTGCTCAAAGCAGGACCAACCCCAACTAAATTATCCAGCCAGGCTTGTCTAGCCTGACCTTAAAACCTCTAGAGGAGATATCCAACCACCTCCCTAGGTAACCCATTCCAGTGCTTCACCACCTCCTAGTGAAAAGTTTTTCCAATATCCAACCTTAAACCTGCCCCACTGCAAATGAGACGTGTTACTCTGTTCTGCCATCAAGGTCCACTGAGAACAGTCTAGATCCATCCTCTTTGGAACCCCCTTTCAGGTAGTTGAAAGCAGCTATCAAATCCCCCCTCATTCTTCTCTTCTGCAGACTAAACAATCCCAGTTCCCTCAGCCTCTCCTCATAAGATCCTTTCCAGTAACACTACCAACCAGCCAGCTAGCCCCCAGTTTTTAGCTGTGCATTTGATTTTTCATTCCAAAGTGTAGTACTGTGCACTTGACTTTAGTGAATTCCATTTTGTTGATTTCAGATCAATTCTCTCATATTTGTTCTCTTGTAAATAGCAGGAATTTCATTTTAAAACAAATATTAATTAGAGTTATTTGTAAAGCACCCATCCCTATAATATCTACACATCCGAGCCCATCATATCTTCCAAGCTTTCCATCACTATATACTTGAAAACAGAGGGGCCAAATTCTCCTCAGTTTCACCAGTGCAACCTGTTGTTTGTTATCACAACAGAACTTCCGTTCTGACCCACTGTTGAGATCACTGCCTCTCTGATCAGGTCGTAATTTTTATTCAAGGAGAAAGTGGTACCGCTGGTCCCCCTGGCCTGAAATCTGAGTTTTCTCACCTGTTTCTTCTCACTGCAGAGCAGGGCATTTCATGGCACTGATCACGGTGAAAGAGGGACTGGGAGCCACATTGTCCTCTCTGTCCCATTGCACAATCCTACTGAAGTGTAGGAGGGCCTGGGTACTACTGGCCAGGCCAGGCCAGGCCATGTTATAATGTCTGTTTCACAAGTGTCCAGTCAGCCAAAGGACATAACTGCAGGGATCAAATCACATGTGGCTAATACAGCTTCACTCATTACTTATCTTTCATTTATTATTATTATTAGACAAAATGAATAAATCTTTTTTTATTTTATTATGAATTTGAATCACTGTAGTGCCTACAGTCCCCTTGTGCTAGGCACGGTAGAAACAAACACAGATTTAACCATTTCTCTTAGGAACACCTGCTCCATACTGCATAATGTGTTTTCTTTGCCATATGCATGAATCTGTGGAATTGTTGTTAGTATTTAATCAGTGGAGGAATGGGGCAATTTGAGTGAGTGTTTTTCTTGCAGCACTCCAGGATTAGCACGAAGGGGGAAATTCAGCCAGTGCAGAAGGCAAGACAAGGTAAATGCATTCCTTAAGCTCCTCTTGGGTGCGTTGAGTGAAAAGTAATTGATGCATAGGTCGTGCTCTAGCTCCCTGCCCAGCTAAAGCCCAAGTGGATGCTGAAGTGAGAACTTGGATCAGGGAGATGATCTGTAAGCAAAATGAGGATTTTATTGTGTGTTCTAGGAGAGAAAGGAGCCCCTAAAACAATAAGCGAGACCCTCTCCTTTATCCTGGGAGGATCATTCCAGTTTCATTTCTGAAAAGCTAAAATTCAAGGGGCTCAGAAAACGTCCTTTTTGACTCATTTCCACACCAGACCGAGCTCACCGATGTTCCCATAAGCCAGGCTGTCTGAAGGGTGAAATAGCCCCGCTTGCCAAAACAGGCAGCCATCGAAATGTTGCAGCATCTGCAGTAACTCCAAGCCCACGGCCTTGGGTGTTAGAGAATATTTATAATGTAAGTGAAATCTATTGATCTGATGAATACCCCAGAGAATGTGACATTCTCGTACCTCTCCTTATTCTTCCCAAATGCAGGAAGGGGGGTGTTTGAATCCCAAGAAGTGGGATTAGCATTATTATTACCTTTTTACAGATATTTTCCCCTTCGTTTGACCAATATTCTCCCCTTTTCACTCTGAAGCATCCTGAAACTTCAGACTGGATGGCTCAGGTAACAGATGTTTGTGCTGTTGTCTGAACATAGTTTGCACAGTTGCAAACCTTTTATGGCTAATACTTTGCTATCCCAGCTGTCACAGCTGGGATGGTTATGCAGTTTAAAAGGAAACACATTTTTTCTGGTTTAATTTCACTTCCATGATGTTTCTCTTCATACCCAGGGGCGGAGAAGGATGATATACACTACAAGAAAGGTGAGCATTTCTTAGTACCACTAAATGTCATCTCATTCCGTCCAGGGAATCCAGACCCGAAAGCATAATAGAGGTGAACAAACAAGTTGCAAAGAATAAATCTGTGATTTACCCTTTTCCTGGTCTCAGACTATTGCCAAAAAGACTTTGTTGTTTTTAAAATGAACGTGTTTGCTGTTTAGCAGTTGGTCAGTGAATCGTTTGTGGATTACAGTTCTGCCAATGGGTTTGCTCAGTGCTTAATTTATAATGAAAGAGGTGTCAGGGCTCAAGAAATTTTTTTACTTTCATATCCGAGGTGACAAGCCCAGCAGTGCCAGGGCTATGAATAGCCAAGCCCAGAGGTGCTGGGGCTATGAATGGCCAGCCCCTGGCATGAATTAAACACTAAGCTTGCTTGCAAACTGCTTGCTGCAAGTATAGGTGTGATCATTTGATATTTTCTCAGTGTAATTGCTCACCCACATCATGTGATGATATTTCTCATCCCTAACTGGAAGATCTTCTGTCTCGGAGAGAGATTTCAAGGCTGCACAGACACTTACATTGGAAGTTTTAAGAAAATTTTCCGATCCATGAGTACTCAGGTCACTTTGAGTCAGACCCTCGGCTCTAGCTGAAATGTTCTTGCACAGAACACACGGGGCTGGACGGGGTATAGTGTCTTTTATTCTTTACGTCTCAAATTTAATATGAGGGAGCTGCATGTGCCCAATGGAGTCGAAATGGTTGTGTTTGCTAACTCTTCACAACATGTGAGGCCTAGCTAGAACCACATGCTCTTGCAGGTTTTTAAACACAGAACCACCAGAGGGCTCTCACACACTGTGTCAAGTTGGGGGGAGGAGAGGGTAGCTCAAAGACATCTTTCCACTTACCTGAACTTGCAGCTGATTCCTCCCTCAGTGAAATGTACAGTAGCCAATGAGTGCCTGCTCTCAGGACATTTATAGAACTAATTCCCCTGTTTCAATTCTTCATTCATCCAGGAGCAAAGAACTGCAAGGAGCTATTAGCCAGAGGGCACCTCCTCTACCTCCATGATTGTAACATGGACACACATGGTGGAGGCTGGATTGTTAGAACAGAGCATAATGAAGCTCTTCAGACACTTTTTTCTTCTTGCACAGTAGGTTTCTGTCCCAACAAAGAGAGATGCCCCTTAATCAATGGGTTGCAGTTTGGAAATAAATATGAAAACGGAAACTCAAACAAGGAGCTGTTTACTCAGCCTGATTAGCTGAAAAAAAATATAGGAACTTCCTGATCCTAGTATCACTATGTATCCATATTTCCTGATACAGTGTTAATACCGACATTTCACAACAATATTAACCACCAGTGTGCCATTAGCTCTCAGAGAAGACTATACACTTTCATAATACAGTGACATTGTGTACAAGCAATCAGTTGGTTCAATTGCTTATCACTTGAGGTTCAGGGCTCCTGTCTTTATAGATCAGTGAATCTTTTAAATGGATTCAGTTGAAGGTTACTCTTCAAAGTAAAGTTTATTCAAGCTGTGAGGAACGCATCTGGTAGTGAAGGAAGCTCCATGTTTGTTTCCCTGAGCCCCCAGTAGGTGGCAGGAGCACGTACATGGTGCACAGTAAAACCAGAATAACAATGGGACTTAGGTTAAGACAGAGAAGGCGGGAAGCACCCACCGGCAAAAACAAAAGTCAGCGCCTGTGTTATTGCTTACATGTAAATTGAGGCAACCCCCCAGTCCTTTGTTTAGGACAAACCTATTTAACATCTTTACCTAGGGAAGGCCATGTGGTCTTGAATATATTCGAGTTACATCACATGGGCCAATTAATAACTTTACATATAATGTTGCTGCCTACATTTTACCATGTTATTGTTGACTAGGAAGTTATTAGTTTGTAAATGACACCTCACAAGGCACACTTTGTACAATGATTATCACTGTAGTGAGTAAGGGGTGAAAACGGGGGTGCTTAGGGTCACAGAGGTGTGGACAGTGTCTAGCATAATGGGGGCCTCCAAGGGCTTCTGTAATATAAACAATCAATACGAGTAATAAACGCTAATGGGAGATGCTGCATATTTTGTTTTCAGATTATTTTCAAAAGAAACCAACACACTTTGGGTCTAATGCTTAGATTTTTGACAACAACTCTTAATTTGCCAAGTGCACCTCATTCAAAATTGCAGGGCACAGGGAGAAATACAAGGTGATCCGTGAAGCCTTTGTTGCCAGCAGTGTGGGTGGGTTCTGGGAAGCTCCTGTTGTACCCATTATGGCAGAGGAAAACCATGGCAAGGCAAAGAGATGTAATTGGAGTGGGATGTATTTGGCTTCTGCAATAGAATTTTCTAGAACATGAAATTGCTATTAAATACTGTCCCTTTCATACACCAGGAGTCTCACGATGGGCTACTGTAATAATACCCTTTGCCACTGCGTCTATATGCAGAGACTGATTGGATAAGTGAAAGGTGATCTAATCAATGGAAGTGAGCTCACTCTTTCAAGAAATACTATTTATTCTGCTGCTGTGGCGGGACTGCAGGAGCACAGAGTCAGCTGTGCCATAGTCTGGATATCCTGCCAAGTGAAGCGACTGAAAGCAGAGATAGGGACAGCTACTGCTGATTACTTGTGGCACCTAAGAGACTAACACATTTATTTGAGCATAAGCTTTCCTGGGCTAAAACCCACTTCATCAGATGCATGGAGTGGGAGAATACAGTAGGAAGATATATAGAAAGAACATGAAAAGATGGGGGTTGCCATACCAACTCTAACAAGACCAATCAATTAAAGTGGGCTAATATCAGCAGGAGAAGAAAAACACTTTTGTAGTGATAATCAGGATGGCCCATTTCAAACAGTTAACAAGAAGGTCTGAGTAACAGTAGGGGGACAAATTAGCATAGGGAAATAGCCCCTCTGCCATGTACACTGGCCAAACCAGACAGTCTACACAAAAGAATAAATGGACACAAATCAGACATCAAGAACTATAACATTCAAAAACCAGTCAGAGAACACTTTATTCTCCCTGGTCACTCAATTACAGACATAAAAGTGGCAATTTTTCAACACAAAAATTTCAAAAACAGACTCCAACGAGAGACTGCAGAACTGGAATTAATTTGCAAACTGGATACCATTAAATTAGGCTTGAATAAAGACTGGGGAGTAGTTAGGTCATCACACAAACTAAAAGCTATTTCCCCATCCTAATTTCCACGCCCTCCCACTATTACTCACACCTTGTTGTCAACTGTCTGAAATGGGCCATCCTGATTATTACTACAAACTTTTTTTCTCCTGCTGCTAATAGCCCACCTTAATGGATTTGTCTTGTTAGAGTTGGTATGGCAACCCCCATCTTTTCATGTTCTTTCTATCATCTATCTATCTATCTATCTGTCTCTTCCTACTGTATTTTCCACTCCATGCATCTGATGAAGTGGGTTTTAGCCCATGAAAGCTTATGCCAAAATAAATTTGTTAGGCTCTAAGGTGCCACACGTACTCCTCATTCTTTTTGCTGATACAGACTAACACGGCTACCACTCTGAAACCTACTGCTGATTGTTTTCCTAAATTAGATCTTAATGCCCTTGAGAAACATCTGAATTATTTGAAGAGGGAACATCAGGATTGGTACACATCACTGAGTGGGTGGACATGCCCACTTTTATGTAAACTGCACATTCTAACTCCTACACATGAGAGGCAGAAATATGCTCTGGACTGCAGAGTCTGCACTGGAGGAATACTTAGGCACAGCATGATGCCTCAGTAGGCTCAGTGATAAGCTAATGGGATTCCATTGTGCTCCCATAACACTATCACAATGGTGCAAACTGGTGCACCCAAGGATTGACCCCCTGACTGCAGCGAGTTACTCAGGATTTATTTTGCTGTAGCCCCCTTCTGGTGCACCCCTGATTACTAAAGTTGATGGAGGCTACCTCCTTGAGTAATTGATGATCCCCCTTTGGGACCAATAAGCCCTGGGTCCCTGATGATTGGTGACTCACCTAGTGGCCAGATGTGCAGATGGCTAACACCACCAGGCTTCTTGGATAAATAACTAATCAGACCCTCCTAAGGATGTCATTTGTTTGTTTCCAGGAACAGGAAAAGGGGCAGCTAAGAGAGGGAAGGGGAGGGGAGCAGGAGAAAGACTTAGGGATGGTGACTAAATGGCTTCCCAACCTGTGTTACAACAGCACATTTAAACTTACAACTACAGTGTCTTCACGGGCAGTGAAACTGGAGCTCGAGAGCAGGTTAGCATCACTGTCTGTGCTGTGGGCAGCTTCC
>NC_133792.1:6670441-6714993 GCF_003597395.2 Chelonoidis abingdonii
TCATATTTAGCCTGTGATCTACTATGACCCCCAGATCCCTTTCCGCAGTACTCCTTCCTAGGCAGTCATTTCCCATTTTGTATGTGTGCAACTGATCGTTCCTTCCTAAGTGGAGTGCTTTGCATTTGTCATTATGGAATTTCATCCAACTGACGACAGATCATTTCTCCAGTTTGTCCAGATCATTTTGAATTTTAATCCTATCCTCCAAAGCACTTGCAACCCATCCCAGCTTGGTATCATCCGCAAATTTTATAAGTTTACTCTTTATGCCATTATCTAAATAATTGATGAAGATACTGAACAGAACTAGATCCAGAACTGATTCCTGTGGGACCCCACTTGATATGTCATTCCAGCATGACTGTGAACCACTGATAAGTACTCTCTGGGAATGGTTTTCCAACCAGTTATGCACCCACCTTCTAGTAGCTCCATCTAGGCAGTATTTCCCCTGTTTGTTTATGAGAAAGTCATGCAAGACAGTATCAAAAGCCTTACTAAAGTCAAGATATACCACACCTACAGCTTCCCCCCACCTCATAAGTCTTGTTACCCTGTCAAAGAAAGCTATTAGGTAGATTTGACACAATTTGTTCTTGACAAATCCTTGCTGACTGTTACATATCTTATTAGTGTCTAAGTATTTGCAAATTAATTGCTTAATTATTTGCTCCAGGTTATTATCTTTTCAGGTACTGAAGTTAAGCTGACTGGTCTGTAATTCCCTGGTGGTGTCCTTATTTCCCTTTTTATAGATGGGCATCTAAGTCAGTATTGCCAGTAGGGATCCCTGCCGAGTTACAGCCTCTTGTTCTCAGCTTCCTGCCAAACAGTCTCTCTGCAGGTGACAGTCCATGATTAATTGGTGCTGCTCTATAGTTCAGAATAGCCAAATATGGATCTGTACCCATGGCAGTGGCCTTTCTCAAAAGCTGTTTTAACAATTTTTCACGCCATTCTCTACAAGATCGTTGAACTGAGGATACCTGGGACTCAAAGTTACATGCTTAAACCCATACTCTCTACCCAATTATTTAAATTAATGTCCATCAAACGGTGGACAATTACCAGACATGAGATCTTCAGGCAGTCCATGCCTGGAAAATATGGTTTTCATGCACATTACATGTTTTGATGTGGTATTTTCTCATCAAAGAACCTCTGGATAATGAATAACAATCTACCATCAAAACATTGTTTTTACCAGCATAGGTAAATAAATCCACACCAACTTCAGACCATGCTCTTAACTGTTCATTGTTTATCAACCTAGGCTCTTTTTTCTGTTTTTTTTTGGTATTTTTGACACGTTTAACTCATTTTAACAATTTTGTCTCTCATTGTTCATTTGTGGCCAATACAGTCTCTCTCTCTGGCTCTGTATTTACATTTTGCCATACCCAAGTACCCTTCCTGTATACTAGTGAGCAAGTCAGCTTGTAATATCTTAGGTACTGCTCTCCAATTTCCTCCAAACAACATGCCATCAATAACAGATCGTTCTGCTTTAAACAGTAAATAGGGACATGGTATGTAATGTCCTGGCCACCCTGCAGTACTAGCCTTAATACCTTCTGTAAAGTCTCATCGTTAGCTGTAGCCCGAGAAAATTCTTTCCACTTCCTGTCTGAGGCTGGACAGTTTGTTTGTATTAGTCTCACATGTCTGACTTCACCGCTATTTCTGTTACAGTTTTATCAAATGTTCTGGATAATGTGTCCCGTACTTCCTCTCTCACGTGCACTCTTTGAATCAGCCCAAGGGCTGGGCATGTTTTTAAATCCAATGTACGTGCTTTATTCCCTTGCACTATCTCAAAGTTTATCAGCTCTGTTTGATCTTTTATTGTCACTGCTAGTACACACGTAGGAATGAGTTTTCCCCCATTATTAGCTTTCAATTTAACCTGTTTGCTAACCATGTTGCCTATTTTTTTTCAAACTTTTAACATTAATATCTGAAAGAACATTTGCCTGAGCATCAGTGCACAATTTGTAGGTCATAAGAGTCCCATTAGTGTCTAAGGAAATTGCCCATTCATCTTTTCCTTCCTCCTCAGATACAGCTCCTAGATAGAACTCCTGAGATGTTGCCTGTGCTCTCTTCCTGGATTACTGCATAAGCATGCAGGCTTCGCTTCCTCTTCCGCAGTTACTGAGCCTGGTTGCAGACTTTGGCACAATTATTGTATTTCTTACAAATATTGCAGTGCTTGCCAAAAGCTGGGCAATGTTGAGGTCATTTTTTGTCCACATCTTGAGCAATCCTTGAAGCTTTCTCTTGCAAACCCTTGTGCATTGCCTTTTTCATACTTCTCTATGTTTTTGGTTTTGTACCGACTAACTGCTTGCCATTTTTTTGTCTTTCTTGTCACTCTATCTAGAGTGGCAGTGTCCTCTTTCCCTTCCATTATTTTTATGCCGTTGAAGGATTTCTGTTGCCTGACACAGTCTTGCTGCTTTATCCAAAGTGAGATAAAACGGTTACTTACCTTCTCATAACTGTTGTTCCTCAAGATGTGTTGCTGGTGTCCATTCCAGGTAGGTGTGTGCATGCCACATGCACAGTTGTCAGCAGGTTTTTCCCCTAGCAGCCCCTGTTGAGTTGGCAGTGGAGCCCCCTGGAGTCGCACCTTCATGGCCGTGAATATAGGTCCCTGGTGACCCACCACCTCTTCAGTTCCTCCTTGCCGGATACTTCAACAGAGGGGAAGGCAGGCGGGTTTGGAATGGATATGAGCAACACATCTTGAAGAATAATAGTTACGAGGTGAGTTACTGTTTTTTCTTCCTCAAGTGCTTGCTCATGTCGATTCCAATTAGGTGACTCCCAAGCCCTAACTAGGAGGTGGGGTCTGAGTTTGTGGTGTTGCCGCTTGAGTCACTGCTCTGCCAAATGCTGCATCGTCCCTGGCATGCTGGGTAATAGAATAATGAGAGGTGAAAGCATGAACCGAGGACCATGTCGCCCCCCTGAAGATCTCCTGGATCGGAACCTGGGCCAGGAATGCTGCGGAAGAGGCCTGTGCTCTTGTAGAATGTGCCATTAGAGCAGAGGCTGGAACTTTTGCCAGGTCATAATATGCACAGATACAGGACATGATCCACCATGAAACTCTGTGATGACACCAGAAGGCCTTTCATTCTATCCACAACTGCCACAAACAACTGGTTCGACTTACAGAATGGCTTTATGGCGTTCAGTGTAAAAAGCCAGAGCTCGCTGAATGTCCAATGAGTGAAGCCTTTGCTCATGAGCATCCATATGAGGCTTAGGGTAAAAGACTGGTATAAAAATGTCCTGATTGGCACAGAATTGGGAGACACTCTTCGGAAGAAAGGCTGGATGAGGCCTAAGTCCCACCTTGTCCTTATAAAAAATGGTATAAGGAGATCAGAGGTTAAGGCTTAGACACTCTCCTTCCTGATATTATGGCAACTAGAAAAGCCACCTTCCATGATAGGTAGAGCAATGAACAAGTTGCTAGAGGTTTTAAGGGGGGTGGGGGCATTAGCCTGGAAAGGACCAGTTTACGGTCTCATGCCGGGATTGGTTGTTTAACCTGTGGGTATAGCCTGTCCAGAACTTTCAGGAAGTGACTGACCATCGGGTTGGCAAAGACTGAACAGCTGGCTGCTCCTGGGTGGAAGGCCAAAATGGCAGTCAGATGGACCTGGAGAGATGATACTGAGAGGTCCTGATGTTATAAGTGTAGTAGGTAGTCTAAGGGTACATCTTCACTACCGGCCGTATTGGCAGGTAGCGATCGATTTCTCGGGGATCGATATATCGCGTCTCATCTAGACTCGATATATCGATCCCTGAACGAGCTCCTGTCGACTCCGGAACTCCACCAACACGAATGATGGTAGCGGAGTCGACAGGAGGAGCCGCAGATGTCGATCCCGTGCCATGAGGACGGTAGGTAATTCGATCTAAGATACTTCAGCTACGCTATTCATGTAGCTGAAGTTGCATATCTTAGATCAATTCCACCCCCCTAGTGTAGACCAGCCCTGAGATGAGCGGTATAAGCACCTGCATTGGAGGAGCATGACCTTGAAAACACCATATTGCAAACCTTTCCCACTTGGCCAGGTAGGCAGCCCTGGTGGAGGATTTCCTGCTGCCCAACAGGACCTCCTTAACGAGCTCTGAGCACATCAGCTCCATCGGGTTTAGCCATGAAGCTTCCAAGCAGTGTGGTGAAAAGTCTCGAGGTTGGGGTGATGAAGATAGTGTGGTCTTGGGTGATCAGGTCCAGAAGCAGGGGCAACGAGATTGGAGTATCCACCGCCAGCTCCAGGAGCGTGGTATATCAGTGCTGGTGAAGCCATGCCAGTGCTATCAGGATGACTGTAGCCTTGTCCCTGTGGATCTTGAGCAGAACCTTGTGGATGAGTGGAAATGGCGGGAATGCATACAACTGATGGTGCTTCCAGGGGAGGAGGAACATGTCTGCAAGGGAGTCTGGACTATGCTTCTGGAAGGAACAGAACTAGGGGCATTTTCTGTTGCTCTTTATGGTGAACAGGTCTATTTGGGGAACTCCCCATCTTTGGAAAAAGCTGTGCTCCACATCTGGGCGGATAGACCGCTCGTGATTGTGGAAGGATCTGCTGAGAAAGTCTGCCAACTTGTTCTGGGAACCTGGGAGGTAGGATGCTTCCAAGTGAATACAGTGGGCTATGCAGAAGTTCCTCAGTTTGAGGATCAGAGCGGTAGCCGTGTTAGTCTGGATCTGTAAATAGTGACAAAGAGTCCTGAGGCACCTTATAGACTAACAGACGTATTGGAGCATAAGCTTTTGTGGGTCAATACCCACTTCATCAGACGCATGTGGGTCAGAGGCAGTTTGAGGGTTTCCCGACATAGGGGAGAGGAACAAGCTCCACCCTGCTTATTTATAAAAAACATTGCAGTTGTGTTGTCCATCATCCCCTCTGCGCACTTCCCTTGCAAGTGGGTCTGGAAGGTCTGGCATGCCAGGCGGACCATTCTCAGCTCCTTGATGTTGATGTGGAGTGAGAGCTCATCTTGTGACCAGAGACTTTTGGGTCTGAAGGTTTCCCAGGTGAACACTCCATCCCAATGTCGATGCATCTGTCACCAGGGATAGGGAGGTCTGGAGCTTTGCGAAGGGGACTCCTGCACGTACTGTCTGTGGGCTGAGCCACCAGATGAATGACTCGAGAACTGGCGCCGGGAGGGTGACCACCTTGTCCAGACTGTCATGCCCTGGCCAATAGGCTGACGCCAGCCAGGCCTAGGGAAGCCTGAGCCTCTGCCTCGCATGCTGTATCACATATGTACATGCTACCATGTGGCTGAGGAGCTTCAAGCAGTTCCTTGCTGTGGTGGTGGAGTACCGCTTGAAGCTTTGTATGATGTCTGTCATTGTCTGAAACCAAGATTCCGGCAGGTATGTCCTGGCCTGACCTGAGTCCAATACTGCTTTGATAAACTCTATTCTCTGTGCAGGGGATAGAGTTGGTTTGTGCTTGTTGAGAAGGATACCCAGATGTCGAAGGTGGCTATTGTGAAGCTGATCTGGGGCTCCACTTGTTCCCTGGATCGTTCCCTGAGTAGCCAGTCATCAAGGTATGGGAATACTTGCTCCTGTCTCTGTTGTAGGAAGGTGGCTATGACTGCCAGGCATTTGGTAAACACTCGAGGGGCCGCTGACAGACCAAAGGGGAGGAATGTAAATTGGAAATGGTTGTGGTTGACCACAAACCTGAGAAAATGCCTGTGAGCTGGAATTATAACTATGTGGAAGTATGTGTCCTTGAGGTTGAGGGTGGAGTACCAGTCTCCCAGATCCAGAGATGGAATGATTGTGTTTAGAGGCACCATGTGGAACCTCAACTTTTTATGAGTCTGTTGAGGCCTTGCAGATCGAGGATGGGTCTGAGACCCCCTTTGGCTTTGGGGATTAGGAAGTAACAGGAATAGAACCCTTTGCCCCATAGCTCCTGAGGAACCTCCTCCACTGCTCCCACTGCGAGGAGCGTTTGGACCTCCTGCATGAGGAGATGCTCATGAGAAGGGTCCCTGAAGAGGCATGAGGAAGGGGGCTGGGAGGGAGGGGAGGAGCAGAATTGGAGAGAATATCCCACTTCTACCGTGCAAAGGACCTAGTGGTCCGAAGTTATCTGGGACCAAGCATGGTAAAAGTGGGACAGATGATTCAGAAAAGAGGGAGAAGGATCCGGTAATGAAACCAGTGCATTGTCCCCGGGCGCACCTTCAAAAGGTCTGCTTAGAGCCTGACTGCCTCGCCAAGTGCTGGCCTTGGCTGGGTGGAGGATGGAGAGGCTTGTGCCTACCATTCCTGCCCCACTTCCTTGAGAAGTCCTGCCTGGGATGGGGAGGATAGAAGCTCTGTGGAGGCTGAGGTTTAAAATGTTTTCGCTGAGTTGCAGGGGTATGTAGGCCCAGTGACTTTAATACAGCCTGCAAATCTTTTCGGGTGTGAAGCCTGGAGTCTGTTTGCTCTGCTAAAAGGCCCGTGCCATCAAAAGGCAGGTCCTGAATTGTTTGCTGTACTTCAGGAGGAAGGCTGGATGTTTGGAGCCATTAACTCCTCCTTGTGGCTATTCCTGAGGACAAGGTTCACGCAGCTGAGTCTGCAGCATCCAGTGAGGCCTGTAAAGAGATCCGTTCCACTGCCTTTCCCTTGTCCACTCTGGCCCCAAATTCTGTTTTGGATTCAGGTGGAACCAACTCCTTGAATTTCAACATGGAGGTCCATGAGTTGAAATGTGTTTGCTCAGGATTGCCTGTTAGTTGGCAATCCTGAACTGGAGCCCTCAGGTCGAGTAAACCTTCCAGACATCAGAGTCGGCCCTTACTGCCCCTGCCTCTCTTTCATTCACCGTGTCCGCAACAAGCAAACAGGGCTGCGAGTGAGTAGCTAAGTACTCACATTCCTTAGAGGGGACGAAATACTTCCTCTCCAACCCCTTCTGTGTAGGGAGAATGGAGGGAGGGGTTTGCTACAAGGTTTTTGTAGTGTACTGAATAGTCTTGTTGATGGGCAAAGCCACCCAAGACACCCCCTCCAGGGTCTTATAACTCGACTACTTCTTCAGCCTGATGCCCCATACAGTGAGCTACCCTATGCAGAAGGCTCTGGTGTGCTCTACTGTCAATAGTGGGTGGCCCAGAGGAGGAAGACCCCACCACCGATTCATCTGGAGAGGACAGCAATGAGGTCAGAGGCGGCATCGGGCTCTCTTGGCCCCCTGGACTTGTCCTGCTCGGTGTCATGCTCCTTGGTGCTGGTGATAGGTCCAGGATCTGGACGTGGCTCACACTGATGCTCTTTCGGAGCCCTGAGGGGCGTGACGGTCCATGGCTGGTGGAGGCATCTGTGCTTCCGACACTGCCAAGTGGGAACCCCTGGAGTGCGAGTCCTAGGCTTGGTGGTAGGCCCATGGAGTCCAGAATGGCCATTGCTCAGGCCCTTGCCTCTGTGCTTGCCATGGCACAATCCTTATGTCCTGTCTATATCTGCAGTGTCTGATCGGTGCTGGCTGCGCCTTGAGTAATAGGACTCCGCCTCAGAGTCCGATGATCAGGCTCTTGAGTGCGAAGACCATGGTGGTGCTGCAGGGAAGATGCCATAGAGCGGTGCTGCAGTGGCGGGACCAGTGCCGGGCAGATGGTGCTGGAGACCAGTGAGCAGTGCCGTGGAGAGCAGTGCTGTGGAGATGGTGCCGTGGAGAGCAGTGCCATGGAGATGGTGACTTGTGCCTCATCATTGCAGGCTTGCTTCTGGACGGTGCCACGCGTTGCAGCCCCTGAGGTCTATTCCGGCTGACGGGGGATTATGGAGCTGTCATGGCAATCAAGTCCTTTGCTGCCTCGGAAGTGTCTGGGATGGAAGAGAGCTCTAGCTCCTCCACCTGGCATGCTCAGTGAGGACAGTCTAACAGCATCAGACTTGATGGTCCACTTGCAGGACCGAAGTTGACAGTGCTGGCTCCTGTGAAATCGGCACCAGATGCTCCTGTGCAGGACACACCCCAGTGCCACTGTCTGACCCTGCCGCTCTTGGTGCAGGCGAGTGCCCTCTGTTCACATTCTTGTACCTCTCATGCGGCACTGGGGAGCGCAAACAGCGCTGTGCTGCCTCCACGAGCTTCGGTGCCAGGAAATGTTGGTGCTGAGGGTCTCTATGACCAGAGTCCTTCCTTGGCACCGTTTCTTGCACAGAGGCTGGAGCGCTCCGCACAGAGGTGCTCGGTGCTGGATCCCATTGGACCAGAGCCAGCTGGGGACGGAGGGCTGCTTCCATCAGGATCTGCTTCAGCCTGAAGTCCCTTCTTTCTTAGTTCTCAGGTGGAACTCTCTACAAATCTTGTATCAATCTGTTTGGTAAGCCCTCCCTCCCACCCCAGTCACTTGAGACAAGAGTCGTGGGGATCGCTCATTGGCATGGGCTTGTGGCAGATTCTGCAGAGTTTGAACCCTTGGGATCGAGGCATGCCCCAAACCTCTGAGGAGACAAATTAGAGAGTAGAACCCCCTCCCCTACTCTTAGCTAACAAACTAACTAAACTAACTTACTAACTAAATAACTATTTATAGAGAGCTAAGTACAAATACTAGGGGAAGCACTTGCTAAGCTAAGCGACCATAGTTCCAACGACCATCACTGATGGTAAAAAGGAATGAAGAGGTGGCAGGTTGGCAGGGGCATATATTCACTGCCATGATGGCGCCACTCCAGGGGTCTCCACGGCCGATGTGACGAGGGCAGCTAGGGGGAAAACCTTCCGAAGACTGTGCACAGGGCATGCACACACCTAATTGGAATCAAAAAGAGCAATCATTCAAAGAAGAACCATATCTTCCAATAGTCTTTTTTTGCCGCTTTGGGTCTCTGACTCCAATTACAAACCACAATACCACACTAGGAAGAGAGGAAATATCCTTTGCACAGAGGCAGAACAGCAGCTACCTTCTTGCTATACGGACTGGAATCATGCAAACACACATGCACGTAAAGAAATGAGCCTCAGCAGTGATCTGCCATCATGAGCATCCGCTGTGCAGCAATCACTGAAAAATCACATGTACATATAGAAAAATGCAGCAGTGGTATATGAGCAGATATGGCCTGGGCATGCATCATTGTTATTTATCATTTCTATGGCACAGGTACACAGAGCACTGCAAAAATTGGGATAATAATTCTTTTCTCCCACTTTTCACTTGTCTTTCGGAAGTGCTGTGGCCTATGTTATACAGGAGGTCAGATTAGATGATCACAATGGTCACTTCTGGTCTTGGAACCTATCCCTCTATTACTGTCTCCTACTATGGGGTTTCACAGCATTCAGCACAGTGGGGTCCAATCTGACACGAGGTCTCCAATGGCTACTTTCATACAAATAATAGAACAGTTGGCTAGTAAATTCACCCAATCCTGCTCTCCTTGTTCACCCAAAGGTTCCCACTGAAGCCAACAGGAGGCTTTGAAGGGATGGAGAAAGTCAGCTGGGCCTCATTATTTGGCACCGTATTTTAATATTTCAGAAGACACATTCACATGACTTAACTTTGTGAGCAAAGGTTCAGACTGGCACTGTTCAATAACCGTCATTGCACGATACCGTGTTTGCTCTGCGGGGGAAGCAACGACTGCCAGTCCAGTACTGAACATGTCCTATCAGACCATTTTATCAGCTATGGTTGTTACCACTGCAGCATAAACATCTCAGTGGAAAGTGCTGGAATGTGGAGAGTGGGAAGGAGGTGCTGAGATGCCGGAGGCAGAGAGCTTTATTTGCTCTAGGCTCTTCGTTATTGCATATAAAAGGCTTACAGGGACTGAAATACTAAAGTAGAGGAGGAGGTGGTGAGAAGGCAAGTGGAGCTGCCGTTGCAGAGACCAGCACCAGCCATGGGGAGAGCTGCCCAGAAAACCCTCCTCTCTTTACTCTGTCTAGCAGCAGCAGTTTGTCAGGCTCAGGACACCTGCCCAGGTGAGTGAAAAATAATCCTGTTCCCAACTGCGTTTCATAGTGTGGTTCTTGCCAACATGGACCCTGGGGAACAGGGAAGTGTTTAGGAATGTTTCTTGTCCTACATGTCTATAAAGTGCTTTGCCTGCTTATGGTGCTTTTTAAATAATAATAAGAACAGCTTCTCTGTACAAAATTCCTTTGTAGAAATTACTCTCTATTGCAGAAGTGCCCGTCACAGACTAGAGGTGTTCAAAAAATAGGACATAGTTTTTTTGCAAATAATGTTGTGAAATTGTTGTCTCTTGTCTTCATTGAGAATCTTCAAAAATTGACTTGACCTCCTCTCCCTCATGTTCATTTACTATCTTCTAACGTCTCTACGCTGCTGCTGGAATCTCTCTTGTCTAAAGCTCCCGTCTCCTCTGCATATTGGGGCCAAAGCATTTCCAATCTGGCAACTGACTGACCCACACAAGCAGATGACCTAAATTCTGGAAAATAAAATCTCAATCTTCAAAGCTCAGAGTGAGCCTATGATTTCAGATCCCTCTGCTTTATAAAATTCACATTTACCAAATTAAGAAGATTATTTGTAAAATCGCAACTGTTGTGTATCTATCACCACAAATCCACTACACAACTCTTTCCATGTCAACACATTCACATTGAGAATCCAGCAGCATCTGAAGGTTTATTTTAGTTCATCATGAAATCCTGGAAATCCTTGTGCAAGATTTAGTCACATTTGTGCAGACATCATTCAGGCAAACGGTCTCTTGGAAGGAAATGTGTCATTTGCTAAATAAGGATTGAATACAGGCTTTGCCATCTTATGCATAAATTAATATATTATTTCAGAGCAGTATTGCTTTCTCGTTTCATCTCCTTACATTCATGATCATTTTGAAAATCATTTGCTATGTACAGTTTATGCCCAAATGGTCCATATTTGGAGGAAGAGTTCCTATGTCACCGGGAATATTAACCATGTCCACCCACATTTTGTTTACCTCAAAATTTCCACATCAATAGAGCTCAATGGAGTTGACAGGCATGTCCCTATTTTTCTCCAGTGATGTTCCTATAAATAATTTTAAATCTCACAATGTATATAATATAGAGAGGGGACTGTTAGGTTAAAAAACATATTTAATTCTTTAAAATGTATTTCCTGAGCTTCTAAGAGCAACTGTTTTAAAAATTATTTTACTTTTGCACAATTTCTTCACTGAATGGCAGCTATTTGTGTCTCCTCTGCATTTCATTCCGCTTTTGTTTCTCTGTAGTTAATTTCATTAAAAGATTCTCATGAACTGGCACAATGCTGCAATGGTCGGCTTGCAAACACTGCAGCAGAAGGTGTACATCAAAATTAAATTTGAAGTGATTTTTTTAAAAATACAAATATTTAATAATTTCTTTTTAACTTTTGTTTTCACAATAACTTAAAACAAAGACTAATAGTAATAACCCCCAATTTTTAATATTAGGGCATTATCTCTGAAATGCTTAAAACTGAAGAAAATGTTGGATTTGTCACTAAAAGAGAAAAGAAAACCGAGGAACTATGTAGGCTTTCATTTGCTGGGTTTATCCCTCTGGATTTCTGCAGAATGTTTCAGATCCTGAGAACCTAACAATGATTGATTATGGGTTCATTTCTTTCCCCAGAAGTGAGCTTAGTGGGTTTCAACAGTACCGATAAACTGTCCATTCTCCAAGGCTGCCCTGGAATTCCAGGTGCCACAGGACCCAGAGGAGACCCAGGAAATGCAGGAATGCGAGGTACATTCTCAGGCACTGAATGGGAACCAGGGATGGCTGGGTGCTGAGGTAAATGGGAATTACTTTTGTAATATGCTCGGACTTTGGAGATTCTCCTCATCCCTGATATGAGGAAACTCACATGGCATCTCCCGTATCCTGTGGCAAGGGATTGGAGATTCAGAATAAGCAATCTCTGAAATATTGTCCATTCCCTTTGGGTTGTCAGATTGGCAACCAAGTCCTCTGGTTCTTTCCCCATCTCTGTCACTGGCTCGCTGTGTGACCTTAGTCAAATCACTCTCTTTGAGCCTCAGTTTTCTCCTCTGTATAATGGCTATAATGGTCCTTTACCTCCCAGAGGTTATCTGAGGCACATTTCATTGCTCTGTGTAAAGCGCTTTGAGGAGTTTGGATGAGAGGGGCTAGAGAGGAGGAAATCATAATTATTATCATGAGCCATGACATTTTTAAAGGTAGCATATATAAAATGGTTGTTTTCCAACTTTGGTTCTCACCTGGCAGCAAGATGTGCTTGTCCCTTTGACTTCAATTGGCCTCCATGCAAGAGTCCATGCTAGGGGATCCTGATATGAGATCAGGGAATCAGCGAGCCAGATGCAGATACATTATGTGAATTTCGACACAGATGGGTTATTGTAATTCCAGGTTGGAGTGGTGGGTGGGGATTATGTACTCAGTATTTACGCTACCTTGGAAACTATTCAGTCAGTTTTCTGTGTTTGCAGGACAACAGGGACTTCCGGGGATCCCTGGAAAGGTGGGACTAACTGGCCCAAAAGGTAAAGTAACAAAGGGCAGAGAACTGTGTTTTCCTACAGGTGATCTAAGAACAGGAAATAAGTTTTTAATCAAATATCAATCAGAGCTAGTTATAAAACACCAATTCCTCTAATATCGGTGTTCAGAAAACCACCATAGCTTCCCTTCACTCTATATTTGACAATAAAGGGGTTATTATTGCAACAGAACTTCAGTTCTGATCCACTGTCAAGATCTCGGTATCTCTGATCAGTCTTTACTATCTTATTTTTTGTTCAATTCAGGAGAAAGAGGTCCTGCTGGCGCCCCTGGAGTGAAAGGTGAGAGACCTCAGATGATTCTTCTCACTGCAGAGCCCAGGACCGGTGCAAGGATGTTTCACACCCTAGGCAAAACTTCCATCTTGCAGACCACCCCTGCACCTCTGCCCTGAGGTGCCCCCCACGGTGGCAGCTCCCTCCCTCCGCCCTGAGGCGCTTCCCCCCTCTGCCCTGAGGCACCCCCGCCGCCCCAGCTCACCCCTGCTCTGCGCATGAGCATGAACACCCTGAGCACACTGTGGCTGCTTCCCTGCTCCCGCCTCCGGCTTGCAGGCAATCAGCTTACGGGGGGGCAGTGAAAGCAGCCCGGCGGCTCGGGGAGAAGGGCGGGACAGAGTGAGCTGGGGCGTGGAGTTCCCCTGTGGTTCATCCCTCTCCCCCTTACTTGCTGCAGGTGGCTCTCCCCGTGCTCCCTGCCCAGCTCCTCCGCCTAAATGCCGACAGCGGACCGGGGCGGTGAAGATCAGCTGCTGCAGCGGGGGGGGTTGGGTGGGGTTGTTTGTGGTTTTGGTTGGGGGGTTTGGTTTTTTGCTGCCGAAAAATGGTGCCCCCCTATCCATTGCCTTAGGCAACTGCTAGGTCACCTAATGGTTGCACCCGCCCTGCAGAGTCCCTTTTTGGTGCTATTCATTTTGATGATGGCAGAATTGGAGCAACTATCTCTCCTAGCCCGCCCTGTTTCAGTTGTCACAATTTTTCCTTCCAGCTTCTTGCCAAACGAAAAGTGAGACGAAATTGGTTCCGGTTAACAAGAGTGTCCCCTTTTTGTTTTTTGTTTAATAGACAAATGACAAAACAAAACGTTGTTCTGCAATGAGGAGTTGGAACATTTCAAAATTGTGAAATAAATTTTTAGCCCTGAAACTTTCACCCAGCTCTAATTAATGTCTGATATGCCTGAGTTCCTATGCAGCCACAGGGACTAGATCTCAACTGCAAGTGGAGACGTGCCGAAGGCTTTTTCATGTCAGCCATGCAAAACAGATAAGATAATGGCAGTACTACCCACCCTCGAATCTCGAAAATTTAAGTCAGGTTCATCAAAATCAGAGACTGGTTTTAGAATCATGAGATTATGTAAAAATAATAGTGTGGTGTTCTTTTTATTTGCCTTTTTGAGTATTTTAGGGGTGTACTGGGGATCACATTTTTGAGGCTTTCGCCGTTAGCTTTGCGGGTTACGAAACTTACCTTTTTATTGAGCCTGGTGGCTGCAATTTGTCTATCCACTTGACCCCAGGAGCTTGGGCTTTGAGGAATATATAATTCACGGAGTCATGACAAATCATGAGGTTTGGCAACATACCATCACTGAAGTCCCACAATGCCACTTTAACATAAAAAAATTTGGGTTGCACCAAAAAACATGTGATGTACAATCGACGTTGACTACCCCTCCCACAATTAACCCAAGCGATTCTTGTGTGAGATGTTGATTTTATGTAGCTGACTACCGGCAAACAAGGATTGTTATTCTGAGTTCTTTTTTAGGAGAGAAAAGGGCCCTGGGAGCTACGGGGAGCCCTGGACAGTTGTGAGACCTTCTGCACTCTCCTTATACTCTGCACATCATTATCAGTTTATTTTGCCAGCACAACAATTAAGTGGCTAGAAAGCTTGAATAGTTATCATGTCCAGACCCATGTCCACATACTCTATGTTAATGCCTCCCAGTTAACATTTTGGCTCTACAACGAGAGAGAAAAGCCCATCTCTACAAAACAGGTGGCCTTTACAGGGGTCATGTGTTGGAACAACGCTAGCCAGATGAACCTTTGGTCTATGGAGAGAATAGTAGAATGTAAGTTGAAATCTGTAGATCTGGATGTGTTCCTAGAGAAGGCTTTCTTTCTCCTATCCCTCCTATATTCATACATACTGGGAGTCCGGAGTATGAACCACAAGAATGGATCCGTTAGAGGAATGATCCTTTTTCTACCAGTAGCTTTGAATTTAACTGATGTTTTCCCATTGTCACTTGGATTGTTTTTTAAAAAAAATATTGATTCATATTCACAGGCAGCATAAGCAATATGGGGAGGGATAGCTCGTGCTTGAAATTGGGCCTGCGAAATCGCAGGGTTGTGAGCTCAGTCCTGGACGGGGCATTTAAGGGACCTGGGGCAAAAATCGTGTCTGGGCATTGGTCCTGCTTGGCAGGGGGTTGGACTTAGATGACCTCCTGAGGTGCCTTGCAACCCTGATAGTCCATTATGTTAGTTAGAAGGTGTCTACCCTGAAGAGTCTCATAGTCTAAAAACTATAGGGTAGCTCTGGAAATGCACAGTCAATTCGTTGGGGGGAGGATAGCTCAGTGGTTTGAGCATTGCCTGCGTAAACCAGGCATTGTGAGTTCAATCTTGAGGGGCCACTTCAAATCTGGGGCAAAAATCAGTACTTGGTCCTGCTAGTGAAGCATGTGTCTGGCTCAATGACCTTTGAAGGTCCCTTCCAGCTCTACGGAGATAGGTTATATCTCCAAGATTTATTATTACTCCCTGACTGGTGGGCATTGGCTTCTAGTTATTAACCAGCAATAATTTAGTCCATTAGGGACCAATTTCTTAGCCCTGCAAGTAGGTTGCCTCATGAGAGGTTACAAAATAGTGTTGGCTACATGAGAGCTGGTCTCACTGTTCGGGTGGAAGCTCAGATCAGAGATGTGTGTAATCCATTAGCATTTGCGTTTTCACAATTAAAAGCCTGTCTAGAGCATTTTCAATATACTAATACTTTGCTATCCCAGCTGCCAACAGTTGGCCATTACATAGTTTAAGAAAGACAGTAAACATTGTTTGTTCCATTTCACTTCTCTTGTGTTCTTTCATGACCAGTGGAGAACCCTGGAAGACATACAGTGTAAGAAAGTTATGAGTTTCTATGACCACTAAATGTCACCTCATTCCATCCAGAGACCAAACCATGAAAACCATTAGAGATAGACAAATTGTAAAAATACAATCTGTGATTTACCACATTTGCTGTTCTCAAAGTATCCGCAAAGACTTGGATCTATTTAAATGAAGGTGTTTCCTGTTAGCATTGGCCAGCAAATCTTTCTCTTCAGCTGATGGGTTCTTGCAAACTGTTTGATGTGGATATTCCTGTGAGTATCTGATATTCTTTCGGGGTGAGTGCTCACCCAGTCACATAATGACTAGAAGCCCTCTGACTCACAGAGAGAATTCTCAAAATGCTGAATAGGTACTTGCAGTACGATTCTTTGTGCAACATCTTCAGTTTCCATGAGTTTTCAGATGTTTTGAGCCATCCTCTGGTTCAGGTTGAGCTTGGTCTCACAGAACACAGGGGGTGGCAGGTGTTGTGACTTCCTCTTGCAAACAAACTTCATTACAACCACACTGCACATTGGAGTCTAAATAATTTGGTTGTGTAACTACAGAGAGCCTGAAAAGCCTAGATGCGGTACCTACGCTGCTGCTTGGTAGCTTTCCAAAGATAGACACAGAGGAACCACAAACTATTGAAAGGGCTAGTACCCATTTCCCAACACTACAGTGGGAGGAGAGGAGAATGATTCAAAGATTCTTTTCCAGTTTTCTGATTCTGCCAGTTGATCTGCCTTGGTGCAACATAAAAGCAGCCTATGAATCCTGCTCCAAGGAGAGTTAATACATTCATTTACATATTTCATTCCTCTTTCACCAGAGCAAAGAACTGCAAGGAGCTTTAGCTAGAGAAAACCATGGCGGCTGGTAACCATCTACTCCCATGACTGTAACGCCATGAACGTGGCTGTGTGACATGGACACAGATGGTCGGAGGATGGATTGTAGAACCGAGCATAATGAGCTCATTGGACTGTATTTATTACAACAAACAGTTTTCTATCCCCAAAATGGGAGGTGGCCCTTACCCAGTGGGTTGCAGCTAGTAGAAAAGCACGAGGACAGAAGCTCTGAAGCTGTTAGCTTGCCATGGTTAGCTGAAATAAAAAACAGACACTTCCTGAGCCCTTCTAATCCTCCATAATTTTTGGTTGTGGGGATAACTTGGTTGTGAACACAGTGGGTTTCATGGTGGGAACCTAGAGCTTTAGACTCTAAAAGACCCGGTCTGAAGGGACATTTGTCACTAGTCTGACACAGTTAACCAGATTTCCCTTCTCCTGGCTATTCTCTGTCTGGATCTCAGAGCCTCCTCAATAGCTGCCCAGACTCTGGAACCAGAATTCCTTCTTCCTTCCACTTCTGTCACAGGTCTGGTGCCTCAGCTGCTCTATCGCTCAGGCAGCCCCTGAGTATGAGAGGTGAGAGTGTTCTAGGGAGCTGAGGGGTTTGAACTCTGTATGTACCTCACATTTAAACCTTCCAATTTATTATTCTGCTTCTTTATATCCCAGTAGTGCCTAAATTATGTGATGAAGATCAGGGTCCCATTGTGCTGGGTGCTGAACACGCACCTTGAGAGACAGCCCTGTCCCTTACAGCTCACAGTCTCCATAGACAAGGCAGAGAAAGGGCCACACAGAAAGCAGAGGTGATGGACTTGCCGAAGTGGCAGAACTGGGTATAGAACCTAGGTCTCCTGATTGCCAGACCAGGGCTGTAGTTTTCAGACCATGTGATCCTTTAATCTAATGCTGTTGCTGCTAAGATTTAATAAGATCCTGTGAGACAAGCCTCCATCTGCGATAGTCACCTGAGGCTAAAATAGATCTGACCCTGTTAAATCTCATCCAGTGATTTACAGTCTCAGAGTTTCTGGTCTCCTGCTCTAGTAGGATGGAAATCAATGTGGGATTTCCCAGCTAAGAACCTCCTGTTTCCCTGCAGGTGTTCCAGAGACGGGTGGATGGCTCTGTGGATTTTTACAATGACTGGAATTCATACAAAAGAGGTTTTGGCAGCCGGCTGTCAGAATTCTGGCTGGGGAACGACAATATCCATCTGTTATCATTCCTTGGTAAAGACATCACTGATGCATTCTTTTCCTTACAGCAACTTTCTCCACCAAGATTTGTTCCCACATTTTAACCATGGATACAGGGTATAAATTTGTACTATCGGTAGAGGTAACCCCTCTGCTCCAGACACCCCTTCCTGTTCCTTACATCCCAGTCCTGCCACACAAAGCTATTGAAACCAATAATGCTGTGGCAGCTGGGCTGGCTTCAGTCATGATTCATGGAGCAGCTTTTGGTCCTTTGGTGGTTCATCCACAGTACAGCAATAAGGGATGTTACAGCGTGGATGAGGTCATAGATTATGAACTACGAAGCATAACATGGAGCACGTTTTTAATAGGGAGGTTAGGTTGGTGGGCGGAAATTGAATTGATAAAGGTTGATATGAAGATATTGGCTTGATGCGAGAATCAGTGGGTGAGATTCTATGATGTGTGTAATGCAGGCAATTTAAACTAGATGATCATAATGGTCCCAACATAATGAAGCCTGATTTGTGTTTAGAGTCTTCAGGGGCTTCTGCAATAAAAACAATCAATAATAGTAATAAAAACTAATGGAAGGTGCTGAACATTTTGCTTTCAAATTGTTTTCTAAAGGTTCCCAGGAGCTTCGCATCGATCTCAGAGATTTTGACAACAACTATGAATTTGCTCTCTTCTCGTCATTCAGAGTTGCAGGAGAGACTTCGAAATACATGTTGTTCATTGGATCCTTTGTTAATGGCACTGCAGGTAGATTCTCAGCTCATCCTTTACCCTTTGTGGCAGATAGAAAAGTAGAAATCAAAAGTGATGCAGAGTATTCTATGGCAGAAGCAAAAGGCAATGTAATCTGTGGAAGTGATGTTCCAGGAAACATCAGTTATTCTCCTGCTGAACTATTAAAGGAAAAACACAAGGTTTAGTGACAACAAAACATATAGTATAATATGGATATCCTGCCTAGTGGAAGTCTGAAAGCAGAATAATGAGCAGATGTAGGCACAGCTACTCCTGGTTGCTTTCCTAAGTTAGATCTTAAGGCCCCATAGAAATATCTGATTTAAACTAAGTGGGCACATCAGGATTGGTACAAGTCCTTGAGTGGTTACATATGCTCCATTTCATGCAAACTATGCATCCAGACCCCCGTATACCAGAGACAGAAATAGTTTGTGCCATGCAGAGTCTTCTACACATCACTGCCGGATTGCTTAGGCAGACCCACAAGGCAACTAGAGAGAAGGGCTTTTAACTAGGTTTAAAAGGGGCAGGGGACAAAAGCCAACAGCTAGGCATAACAAAGGGCCACCTTAACAGAGGGCCAGATTTTTTGGGGGCGGGGACATGTAGGGTCAGAGGAGGAAGAAGAGAGTAACCAGTAGAGGCATATACTCAAAATCTCAGATACCGATACATAAATGAAGGCGGATGGGGAATAAACAGGAAGAGCTGGAAGGATTAATACAATAGTAAATTTACTACTTAAGTGGCTTCACTGAAACTTGGTGGGATGAGTTTCATTACTGGACTATTGGTATAGTGGGGTACAGCTTGTTTAGGAGGGACAGGCAAGGTAAAATGGGAGGAGGTGCTGAATTATATAGCCACAGTAAATACACTTGTTCTCTGCTCCAGGAGGAGGCGAGAGGCAGACCAACTGACAGTCTCGGGGGGAAGAAAAAAGCCTAATAAATAGACATGATCCCTTGATACAGGTGTACTATAGTAATGAGGGACTTTAACTACCCAGATGTTTATTGGAACAGTAATAAAGAAAAACACAAAACTTGTGATAAGCCCTTGGAATGTAATGGGGACACTATTTTGTGGAGGAAGTAACCGGGGGGACCAGCCGTTTTAGACTTAATTCTGATCAACAAGGAGGAATTGGGAGCGAATCTGAAAGCAGAAGACAATTTGGGTGAAAGTGATCATGAAATCACTGATTTCCTTATTCTAAGGAAAGGAAGGAGTGGAAACATGGACAAACTGTTAAGGAGAAGTACAAAAGAGTAGCATACCCATGTAGAGAAAAAATCAAGAAGATTAAGGCACAAAATAAGTTACACCTAAGAAGTAACAGAAATATCCATAGGAAGGGGTTCTTTACACATATTAGCAGTAAGAGAAAGATGAAAGCAAGTGTAGTTCCTTACTTAACAGGAATGGAGAGCAAATAACTGATGACATCAAGAAGACTTGGGTGTTTCATTACTAGCGTGTTTCAGTCTTCACTCAAAAGGTTACTGGTGATGACATACTCAACACACTATTAACAACAAGCCCAAATACTGAGGGGGAAAGTTAAACAATATTTAGATAAGTTAGATATATTAAAGTCGGGAGGGCCTGGCAGAACTCATCCTAAGGGAATAAAATAGCTCGTTGAAACAATCTCAGAACCATTAATAATTATCTGGAGAACTCCTGGAGGATGGTTGAGGTCCCAGAGCACTGGAGAAGGGCAAACATAGCACCTATCTTTAAAAAGGGAAACAAACGGGACCTGGGGAACTTTAGGCCAGTCAGCCTAACTTTGATACCTGGAAAAATACTCACTCAAATTATTAAACAATCAAGTTGTAAACACCTAGAGGACAGTAGGATTACTTAGCAATATCCACCATGGAGTTCTCATGAAGAAATCGTGTCAAACCAGCCTAATTTCCTCCTTTGACAGAGTTATTGGCTTAATGGATAAGGGGAAAGCAGTAGACATGATATATTTTGATTTTAGTAAGACTTTTGACCAAATCCCACATGGCATTCTCAATAAGCAAACTAGGGAAATGCAGTTTGGGTGCAATTACTATAAGGTGGGTACACAACTGGTTGAAAAACTGTGCTCAAAGAATAGTTGTCAATGGTAAGCTGGGAGCATGTATCTAATGGGGTTCTGCAGGGGCCCGTCCTGAGTCTGGTAGTAGTCAATATTTTCATTAATGAGTTGGATAATTGAGTGGAGCATATACTTATAAATCGCCAGATGGTACCAAGCTGGGAGGGTTTGTGAGCACTTTGGAGGACAAGATTAAAATGCAAAATAACCTTGGCAAATTGGAGAACTGATCTGAATTTAGCAAGATGAAATGCAGTAAAGACAAATGCAAAGTGGTTCACTTAAGAAAGACTAATCAAATGCACAACTTCAGAATGGGGAATAATGGCTTTGTGGTAGTACTGCTGAAAAAGAACTGGGGTTTAGAGTGGATCACAAACTGAATATGAGTCAACAATGTGATGTAGTTTCACAAAAAGCTAATATCATTCTGGGCGTGTTTACAATACTGTGGCATGTAAGAAACAGTAGATACTTGTCCTGGTCTACTCAGCGTGGGTGAGGCCTCACAAAGAGAACAGTGTCCAGTTCCGGGCACCACACTTTAGGAATGATGTGGACAAACTGAGGACAGTTCAGAAGAGAACAAGAAAAATGATAAAAGGTTTAGAACACCTGACCTATGAGGAAAAGTTAAAAAAACTGGTGGGTGGGGGTAGGGGGAACTTGGTAACAGTCTTCAAATATGTTAAGGGCTGTTATAAAGAGATATACCTATCTCATAGAACTGGAAGAGACCTTGAAAGGTCACTGAGTCCAGTCCTCTGCCTTCACTAGCAGGACCCAAGATGATTATGATCAATGTTCACTGAAGGTAGGACAAGAAGTGACCAGCTTAATCTGTGATAAGGAGATCTAGGTTAGATATTAGAATTACATTTCTAAGTATAAGGGTTGTTAAGCTCTGGAATAGGCTTCTAACAGAGGTTGTGAAATCTGCATCACTGGAAGTTTTAAAGAACAGGGTGGGCAAACAGCTGACAGGGACGCTCTAGATTTACTTGGTGCTGCCTCAGCCTAGAGGGTTGCACTTGATGACTGCTCAAGGTCCCTTCCAGATGGACATTTCTATGATTCTGTGATTCTATGATCCTGAATCCACAGCAGGCTCCGGGCTAAGCTTTTAGGTTAGGAGCACATTGGGCTCACGTTACACCATCACAATGTTGGAAACTGATTTCAGGATTTCCAAGGACTGAGCACATTGTCGGCAATGAGTTACTCTGGATTTATAGTGGTGTAACTGAGATCAGACTATAATTTATTGGCATCCTTTCATCTACGAGAGATGTTGGGAATTGCAGCCTATGATATAGATGGTTTGCAATGTCTCATGTGACTGAATAGTCCAATCCAAGATTTGCATGATCTTTGGTAATTTTTGCAAATGTATCTATCGTGGTTGGGAGCTGCTTGCTTCCTACGGGCTCTTTTCTCTTCAAGGCTGTAGGAGCCAGCTTCTGTCATAGACTTTGAAACCCTGATGGAAAGGGTGGTGCCACTTGTTATGATCACTTGCCAAGATTCCTCATAGGTCAGGATTAACTCCAATTCCTTCATATCTCATTTGCTTGTCTTTATCGCGAAGCTTGAGACTTCCTGTTGTTCTTGTTCCCTCTGATAGCTCCCCTTATAGCGTGTCCTTGAGTATACGTCCATCTTTCAACCTACTCAGTTGGCCCAGCCAGTGCAGTCATCTTTGCTTGTCATACTTGGTAAATTTGCCCTTCGAATAACCTCTGCATTGGTGACTTTCTCTTCCCATTTGGTGTTGAGTATGCAGCGTAAACAGCATAAGTGGAAACTCTTTAATCTTTTCTCCTGATGAGTGTAAGGTGTCCGTGTTTCCCCACCATACATGAGAGTGCTGAGGAAGCAGGTTTGGTACATTAGCATTTTGGTCTTGATGATCAGCTGTGAGTTGTTCCATGCTCTTTTAGTTAGTCTGCTGAAGGTGGTGGCAGTCTTTCCAATGGAAACATTTCGTTCTTCATCCAGTGAGAGATTTGTGGTCACTGTAAAACCCAAATAGCTGAACTATTTGGATGACTTCTATCTGGTTGGTATTTAAGGTGATTGAAAGATCTTATGGATCCCCATCCTTATACAACCGTTTTCTTGATGCTGATGGTGAGAGCAAATTCCTGACAGGTACTTTAAAGGCAGTCCATGAGTTCTTAATAGATCTTCATCATGGGGTCTGAGGGAAGCATCATCAGTGAATAGAAGTTCCCTGATTAGCACCTTTTGGCCTTTGTCTTAAGTCATGACAGGCTGAAGAGTTTCCTATCAGATCTTGTGCGGAGATACAGTCAGAATATGGCCTGGTGAAAAATGTTCCTCTCTGGAAATAGAACTGCAATCTCTCTCCTGACCCCAGGGAGATTTCTGCTGCCTGGTGAAGGGAGAAATTTAGTAACCCCACCTTAGAACCACTAGGCTGGGCTGTGGGAACTGAACTGTAAAAATGTAAAAAAATAAACACTAAGAGATTCTCACTCACCTTGTGTCTGTAAAAACATGTAATAAATAAACCCAATTGTTTCTACAGGGGATTCCTTAACTGACCACAGCGGCATGATGTTTTCAACCCACGACCAGGACAATGACATGTCTGAGACTAACTGTGCTGTAGCCTATAAAGGGGCCTGGTGGTACCGGGAATGTCATATGTCCAACCTGAACGGATTATACCTGAAAGGAGCCCATGAAAGCTATGCTGATGGGGTGAACTGGGCTTCAAACAAAGGGCACCAGTATTCCTACAAGATGACAGAGATGAAAATGAGGCCCGTGTAGCTAATCAGAGACGCAATTGTAGTAATTATACTTAGCTCTTATATAGCAATTATAGGCCTGTCATAATGAACATTAATTTGCAGATGACAATAAAGATCTTTTCTTTATCCACCAACCACGAGGGGGCAGACATCATCGTACACACTTACCCAGCACAGTGTACAAGGACTGGAGCTGGTAAAAAAACATAAGAATAGTTTTGTGGGGAAAAGATTGAATTTTAAAGTGGTTTGCATTTCAAAGGATTCTAAATTAACCCAGTTTTGATTTTGTGTGTTTAATTTTTTAAATTCCTCTCCCTGATATATAGTATCGGAAAATGTTAGTTTATTTTTTCGTTTACCAAAATCCTGGTTTTCTATAAAGAAAAAAAAAAGTCACTGACACGAGAATATTTTAGAAAAGAATTGCTGAAAACATTTCAAAAGCGGGGTTTTTTTCCTGCCAAACAGAACATTACAGCTACATCAATGATATTTTCTTTTTTTTTTCAAAAGTTGTTTGTCCACAGAAGAACTCATAGTTTGAAAAATGTCAGCCAGCTCTATCTAGATTATGTGTCCTCTCCTACATGGCTCTGCTTCGCTTGAGTCCATTCCCAGAAGCACCACAGACAGCTCCTACCACTGCCATGCAATTCTTCCTGTGGTGTTAGTGACTCATTACTCTCAGATGCTGCCTCTGCCTCTGGAGAACCTTCCCCTCTGTCAATAAAGTGAAGGCTGCTCAATGATTTCACGTCTCAGATTTGTTTGTACACACAAGCCAGTTCAATAGCATTAAAGCCCAAATGTGTCTGGCCCTGCGTTGTGAACACTGTGGGCAGAGTGCACCCTGGGCAGCCAGGCACATTATTGGCCTGGCTCCCCTGGGGAGTACAAGAGAGGTGTGTTCCCTCTGCCAGTAGTGCTGTGGCTGCAGAAGGGGCATGTCTAAATAGGGTGATGGTGCAAACAGAAGAGCACAGAGACAATCTCAGGCTAAACCTGCACTAGAAAGTCCCATCGCTCAGCCCATGCCTGCTCGTGCCTTGTGAGGCAGAACAGGCCACAATCTCCCCTCTTTGTGCTGGTATGATTCCCAGTGGAAGATTTAACAACCAGCAAGTCCCACCCCCTCCCCCATCTCCCTCTCTATGTGCCAGGGGTAGAGGAACAAAAAGATGGGCCTCGGTGTACTCTGCCCATCAATTCTGAAGCACTTAGAGGAGAGGAAAGTGATCAGGAACAGTCAACATGGATTCACCAAGGGCAAGTCATGTCTGACTAACCTAATTCCCTTCTATAAGGAGATATCTGGCTCCGTGGATGAGGGGAAAGCAGTAGATGTCTTATTCCTTGACTTTAGCAAAGCTTCTGATACAGTCTCCCACAGTATTCTTGCCAGAAAGTTAAAGAAGTATGGGCTGGATGAATGGACTATTAAGGTGGATAGAAAGGCTGCTATATTGTCGGCGGCTCAACGGGATGTGATCAATGCCCATGTCTAGTTGGTAGGGTTTAGATGGAGTTGCCCAAGGGTGGTCCTGGGCCGGTTTGTTCAATATTTTAATTAAGCAATCTGGATGATACGTGGACTGCCACCCTCAGCAGTTGCATATGAACTCTATACACTGGAGAGAGTGGTAGATGTGCAGAGTAGGGATAGGATACAGAGGGACCTAGACAAATTAAAGGATTGTGGCCAAAGAAACCTGATGAGGTTCAACAAGGAAAGTGCAGAGTCTGCACTTAGGACGGAAGAATCCCATGTCACAGGACTATGTAATGGCTAGCAGCAGTTCTGCAGAAAGAACCTAGGGGTTACAGTGGACGAGAAGCTGGATATGCTCAACAGTGTGCCCTTGTTGCCAAGAAGGCTAATGGCATTTTGGGCTGTATAAGTAGAGGATTGCCAGCAGATAAGACACATATCCTTCTATTGACATTGGTGAGGCTTCATCTGGAGTGTGTCAGTTTGCGGCCCACACTACAAGTAAGCGTGGAAAATTGGAAAAAGTCCAGTGAGGCAACAAAAATGATAGGGGGCTAGCACATGACTTATGAGGAGAGGCTGAGGGAACTGGATTGTTTTAGTCTGCAGAAGAGAAGAGGGCGGGATTGATAGCTGCTTCAACTACCTGAAAGGGGGTTCCAAAGAGGATGGATCTAGCTGGTCCTCAGTGGTACCTGATGACAGAACAAGGAGTAATGGTCTCAAGTTGCAGTGGGGGAGGTTTAGGTTGGATATTAGGAAAAACTTTTTCACTAAGAGGGTGGTGAAGCACTGGAATGGGTTACCTAGGGAGGTGGTGGAATCTCTTTCCTTAGAGGTTTTTAAAGTCAGGCTTGACAGAGCCCTGGCTGGGATGATTTAGTTGGGGATTGGTCCTGCTTTGAGCAGCGGGTTGTACTAGATACCTCCTGAGGTACCTTTCAACCCTGATATTCTAAGTTCCACATTCTCACTTCCCTCACTTACCCCTCCCATCCCTGCCTCTGCACCTCCTGCTCTGCTCCCACCCAGTTCCATGCCCTGCACCAGTGCTGCTGCTGCTGCAAAAGCCATCACCACTGCTCTTCCCAAAGCCAGACCTGCTGCTGCGGGGGGTCAGAGCTGCAAACCACAGCTGCTGCTGCCAGCAGAGTTGGATTTGGAGCTGCTAGGAGGCAGCAGGAGGGGAGGGAAATAAAGGGTCTGCCATGAGCGGTCCCATTCACCAGAGTGCACGGCAGAGCCATCCTTCTGGAGTCCCTCCTCCCTGGGCAAACTCAAATGGTGGGCTGTGGGGCTCAGCACGGCTCTTCCTAGGGGTTCCAGCAGGACCCAAACAACAGCTGCGGCCTGCGCTGGGTATATGTTGAATGGCCAAGCAGCCCTGAGCCTGCACCAGCTATTCATCTGCCCTTGTCGCCTACCTTGTCCCTGGCATGGTCAGTCACTCTCCCTAGCAGCCAGGCCCGATGGAGAGCGGGATGGAACCACTTCTCACTCCGGCTGAAGCCGGCCGCTCCAGGTCGCTACTCCATGCAGTACAGCAGCTGCCTGAGAGAGCTTGGCTGTACAGGTGGCAGCAGCGGCGGGTTCCCCCCTGCCCGGGCTCTGCTGCCAGAGACAGGCGCCAAGCATGCCGGGTGGGCAGGCGCAGCAGGAGGACAGAGCCCCTCTCTTCCATCACTCAGCAGGCCAGTCGGGGGTGGGGGGCACTTGGCCTCACATGAGCCCCCTACATATCGTCACTGCTCCCAGGGGACCCATAGCCACCTGCCCTGTAAGGCCTTTGAAAACTCCACAGCGTCTGAGCATGCCCAGCAATGGCTGCTGCGAGTAGACGTTTCCTTTCCCATCTGCAGGGGGCCGAAGGCTCTGGGTATGCGCCAGTGCCGATGGAGCTGCTGGTGGGATGTGTTGTGTATAGAGCCTGCTCATGCAGTGGGGAGCAGTATGTATCTGCCTGCTGCAGCCTCTCCCCAGCCCCACTCTAGCTTTGCTTATCTTTGCTAGCTTCTGCACGGAAAATCAACTTTATTTATATTTTTTTTTAGGATTTCACCACATAATCAAGAATAAATTAAGCAGCACAAAAATACATTTCATTTAAGCTTACGCTGCCAGCTTAGTTATTCTCATTCTGGATGAGGTCTGAAAATGAAAGCAATAAATAAAAAGATGGGTCCGATTTTAGAGAACAAAAAGAAAAAGTGATTTTTTTGTTATTTCAAACGGCCTCCAAAGATCCTAAGAAGCAGAAACTATCATTTTGTAAACTGCCTGACCAATCCCTGAAGTCTAAAGTAGAAATGTGTGAGCGGCATCTCAATTCAGGGCAGATGAATCTGTCATTGTGGAAAGGTTTAAGTCAGGAAAACAATTTGTGCAATACCACACAAGTTGCTGCTGTGGTAGTAGCTGATAGGTCCAGAGAAACTTTGCTTGAAACTAGCAGAACCAGAAGACCAGATGAGCTACAAACCAACAAAGTGAGAGATCCCATAAATGATCTTACAATCAAATAAAACCCAAAGACCCCGTAGAGAGGGTTTCTCAACCTTTTTCTTTCTGAGCGCCCCCCCTCCCCCCACCTGCTTTGAAAACTCCATGGCCCACCTGTACCACAACAATTGTTTTTCTCCATATAAAATCTATGGCTGGCATTAAGGGGTAGGAAGCAAGGCAATTGCCTGGGGGACCCACACCAAAAGGGGGCACCACAAAACTAAGTTGCTCAGGCTTCAGTTTCAGCTCCAGCTGCTGGAGCTCAGGGCCCTGGGCTGCAGTCCCTGCACAGTGAGGCTCCAGCCTTCTGCCCTGGGCCCTAGCGAGTCTAACGCCAGCCATGTTGGCAGAACCCCCAAAACCAGCTCGCAGCTCCCCAGGGGCCCAACCAGACCACTGCTGTAGATGACCTTGAAAGGAGCAAAACATAAGATCTTATAGATGAGTAAGTCAGTAATGAAGCAGGCCAGAGGAATCTTCCTGTTAAAATAGGTTTGAAGGTCCCAACTGACAAAACGCACTTTCAAGATTCAGTTTTATCAATGAAAGTGAGATGCCAAATGGATAGTTTTATGTTTTTCTACAAACCTCCATTTTTCATGGCAGGAAGGGAACCTGCGTTAGCTTCGCTGCACACCGCTGCCCGGGAGCCTCCTGAGGTAAGCGGGGTTAGGTGGCTCCGCACGCTTCCCCCTCCACGCACTGCTCCCAGAAGCAGCTGGCATGTCCCTGCGGCCCCTGGGGAGGGAAGGGGGTTCTGTACACAGCCCCTGACTGCAGGCAACGCCCGCACAGTTCCCATTGGCCACAGTTCCCAGCTCAGGCAATGCAGGGAGACCCCTGCCCCAAACCTCCCCCCAGGGCCGCAGTGACATGCTATGTCACCTTCATGTGTGTACGAGCAAGTAGACTCTTAAATCTCTGGGGCCTGCACTTCCCTGATATGCAGGGAGCTCCCACGAGGGCAGGGCTCCACGCTGCCTCAAAGCAGGGCAGTGCCTGTACAGAACGGAGCTCATAGAATCAAAGCAAAAGATGATTTTTTTCTCGAGCCAGTTATTGAAATTTGTTTCCATCAAACGGTGGAACATTTTCAGACATGAGAACTGACCCTGGGTCCCCATCCAACTGTGACCTCAGATCAGATGTGGCGACCTGCTGAATTTAAGCATATTAGTCAGTAGTGGAAAATAAACTGATCAGGATTCCCTCAGTGTAGTGAGGCGGTGTGGCTCCCCACCGCCCCAGAGGAGGAAGATCCCATCCGGAGGCTGGAGTACGCGGAGCTAGGGAGCTCTGAGCCTGCCCTTCAGAGGATCAGGTGGCGACCTGGAACTATAAAGACTGGCCCTCAAAGCTCAGTAGGAGCCCAGCTGCCGGAGAGAGCAGACGTCCCCAGCGGAGCCCGTGACTGGGAAACCCCCGCGGCCCAACGTGGCCTCCCAGATTGGCTGGGCCTGCCCTGTGCCCACTATCCGGAGGAGTTGCCGGACCTGCCCTGCGCCAGTGATCCGGAGGAGTTGCTGGGCCTGCCGACCAACCCCTGCCCTGATGAATCCATGCTCCTGGATCCTCCAGAGGCCAACACCAGGACCCAGGTAGGGCCCAAGGGGGAGTGTGGAAGTAGCCCAGGGACAGCCGACCCCAGTCTGGCTGCAGCGCTGCCAGAGCCTATGTCAATCTGTTGCGGCCAGGGTCTCCACTGAGACAGCAGCAGGTCATCAGCCGCTGTCAGGGCCCCGGGCTGGGATGCAGTGGAGTGGGAGGGCCTGCGTCCCCCCTGCCACCCAACTCCTGGGTGGCATCTCCCCCCTCCCTGGCCTGAGGAGGCTGGAGCCTGTTGTTACTGCTCAGCCCTGCCTGAGGGCCTGAGCCCCCTGACTCAGCATTTGCTGCCCCATCCTGACGTAAGGCCGGGGCTTAATACTGTGGTTACTGCTCAGCCCTGCCTGAGGGCCTGAGCCCCTGACTCAGCGTTTGCTGCCCCGCCCTGATCTAGGGCCGGGCTAACCACATTTCGTCCGGCTACAGCAAGGGCTACTGAGGGAGACCCCCTGGCTGGACTAATTCCCTGGAACCAATGATGTGTAGTGAGCCGGTGTGGCTCCCCACTACCCCGGAGAGGATCGAGCCCTGGCGAACTCTTGTACACGTGGTACCAGAAGTGGGGATCTGATCCCTTTACCCCTGTGAGAAGGGGCGGGAGGTTGGAGAGCCACCCCCAGAGAACCATGGAGATGGAGCGACTGTTTAAGCTGCTGACGGAGAGTCAGGAGCGGCAGCAGGCCGCCCAGCTGCAGCAGCAGCAGCAGGCAGCGGCCCAGCTTCAACATCAATAACAGCAGGACGCTGCCCAACTCCAGCAGCAGCAGCAGCAGCAGCAGCAGCAGCCCAGCTTCAACATCAATAACAGCGGGACGCTGCCCAACTCCAGCAGCAGCAGCAGCATGCTGCTCAACTCCAGCACCAGCAGCAGCTCATTCAGCAGCTCGGAGCCCAGCTGCAACAGCTGGTGACAGCATTACCACATACCGTAGACCCACAGCCAGGGGACGGGGCTGGGTCACCATGCCCTGCCGCCCCAGTGCAACTAACTAAGATGGGTCCCGACAATGACCCCGAGGCGTTCTTGGTAACATTCGAACGGGTGGCACTGGTCGCTGGGTGGCCCCAGGACCAATGGGTCACCCTTTTGGCCCCATACCTAACGGGGACTGCCCAGACGGCATACTAGTGGTGGCGACGGAAGAGGCAAGGGATTATAGCCGGGTAAAGGCCACAATCCTGGATGCCTTAGATGTCACCCCAGAGACTTTTCGGCAGCAGTCCTGGAGCCAGACGTACCCCATGGGTACCAGACCCTGGCTGGTGGCCCAAGCCCTGAAGGAGGCATGTAGGCGGTGGCTACGGCCAGAGACTAGGACGACAGAGGATGTTATGGAGCAAGTCATCCAGGAACAGTTTGTGCACATCCTCCTGGCCCGACGATGGGCCTGGGTGCTCTGCCATCAGCTGGAGACATTAGCTGCGACTGTCATGCTGATGGAGGACTTTCTCGCAGCCGAAACGCCCGTGGGGCCCGCCTTCCAAACTCAACCCCCCGGGCCCGAACGCCCTAATGCTGAAAAAAAGGGGATGCCCCGACCGGGCCACGAAGCCTTGGCCACGGGCAGGAGGTCCACCCAGGACCTCTGCTCAGACGTCCGGAACCTTCCCCTTGCCCTGGATCGGCGCCCCCTATGCCGAGTGTCATGAGGGTCCACCGGAGTCCCCCTAGGAGTCCGAGGGGAGCCCCTCCCAGGGTGGTCGCCCTGAACTCGGACCCTGTTTCCATTGTGGGAAATCAGAACACTTGCAGTGGGACTGCACAGAAATGGACTTCAGCTTCGGGCAGGTCTGTGCAGGGGACACCAGGGCTCGGCTATCACAGGCTCCCAAGATCATGGTCCCAGTAGTGGTTGGGGACTGTGCCACCCAGGCTTTGATTGATTCCGGCGGCGGCCAGACACTGATTCGCCAGGCTTTGGGACCCCGGGCGGACCCCCACCTGGGAACAATTCACCTGCAATGCATTCATGGGGATGTCTGGCCTTACCCTAGTGCTTTGGTCCCATTAACAATGGCTGGCGTCACCCGACGAATCGTTGTAGGCTTAGCCCCTCGACTTGCGTACCTGGTGATCCTGGGGCGGGACTGGCCCGCCTTTGAGGAGGTCCTCTGGTCGACCCCGGCTCTGGAGGGGGAGTGCCAGGAGGCCCTACCAGAAGAGGAGTGCAGGACCCCAGGAACCAAAGCAGGGACCAAAGAAACTGACAATGCCCTGCTGGGGCCCGCGGTCGAACCCCTCTTCCATACTGATTTTTGCCGTGACCAGAGAGCTGACCCTACCCTTAGCCGGGCCTATGAACAGCTAGCGGCAGTCAATGGGACCATCATTGACCCCCAGCACGCAACCCAGTGGCCCCACTTCGAACTATGCTGGGACTACCTTTACCGGATCGACCATGACCTCCTCACAAAGGAATCCCAAACACAGCTGCCGGTACCGCAGTGTCACTGGCGAGCTGTGATGAAGCTGGCGCATGACATCCTGGCTGCTGGGCATCTGGGCCATGAGAAGACCCTCGCCCAGATTTTGACGCAGTTCTTCTGGCCTGGCATTCGCCAGGAGATGAGGAACTATTGTAGCTCCTGCCTGGAGTGCCAGTTAGCCGCTCCTCCGCGAGTGCCCAGAGTGCCCCTTGTCCCCATGCCTATAATAGAGACGGCTTTTGAATGAGTGGCCATGGACCTGATGGGTCCGCTCCCAAAAAGTGCTTCAGGGTTCCAGTATGTCCTGGTCATCGTTGACTATGCCACCCGTTTCTCTGAGGCCATTCCATTGTGGAGCACCACTGCCCGGACCATTGCCAGAGAACTGGTGAAGGTCTTTGCTCGGGTGGGCCTGTCCCAGGAAATCTTAACAGATCAAGGCACCAATGTCACCTCCAGGTTGTTATAGCAGGTCTGCAAGCTCCTGGGGGTTAAACAATTACGCACCTCCATCTACCACCTGCAGATGGACGGGCTGGTGGAACGATTCAACCGGACCCTCAAGGAGATGCTGCAGAAGTTCCCCCTGGAGGAGCTACGTCGGTGGGACCAGTTGCTCCCTCCCCTGCTGCTAGCCATCCATGAGGTACCCCAGTCATTAACCAAGTTTTCCCCATTTGAGCTGTTGTATGGGCGCCATCCGCGGGGCCTGTTGGACTTAATGCGGGAAACTTGGGAGCAATCCCCCTCTCCAGCCCAGGGGCTCCTGAAGTATGTCCTCCAGCTGCAGGCATACTTTGCTCAGGCTGGGGCCCTGGATCATGGAAACTTAAAGGCTGCACAGGACAGGCAGGAACAAACTTATAACCAGGAGGCAGTCGGCATTGGATGGCAGGAGTCCACATACCTAGGATACACTATTGGGGGAGGACGAGTGAAGCCCCTCGTCAGGAAAGTGCAAGCCCTGGCTGCCTGCCCGATGCCCACCATGAAATGCCACGTCCAACAGTTCCTGGGGCTTGTTGGGTACGATCAACGGTTCATCCCCCAGTTTGCTTCCATCGCAGCGCCCTTAACAGGACTGTTGACGAAGAACATTCCTCGGCAGGTGCGGTGGTCCGCAGACTGTGAAAATGCCTTCCAGACACTCCAGACGTGTCTCTGCCAAGAGCGGGTCCTATACAGCCCGGACTTCCACCGGGGGTTCATCCTCCAGATGGATGCCTCAGAGGTGGGGCTGGGGGCCGTCCTGTCTCAAGAAGCTGATGGAGAGGACCACCCGGTTCTATATCTCAGCCGAAAATTATTTCCCCAGGAGAAGAACTATGCCGTGGTTGAGAAAGAGGCACTGGCTGTGAAGTGGACCTGTGACGCCCTATGCTACTACGTCCTTGGGGCTCCGTTCATGCTAGTCACGGACCATACCCTTCTCCGATGGTTGATGAAAATGAAAAATAATAACAACCAATTACTGCAATGGTATCTGGCCTTACAGCCCTATGCGTTCACCATCCAGCATAGGGCTGGCAAGGAGCATGCGAACGCAGACTTCCTGTCCCACCTCGGAGAGATGGAAGAGCCTGGCGGGGGGTGAAAGTAACTTACAGGACTTACCGGTACTACTTGAGTCCTGAGGGGGCGTGGGCTCAACCAGAAGAGGCGGTACCTCTCAAGATTTAAATGCCCTGGGGCACTGACTGTGGCTGGAAGCCCCAGGACCTTTAAATCAACCCGGGGCTTCCAGATGCAGAGGTGGCTGGGAGCCCCCCGTGGCTCAGGGGCAAATTAAAGAGACTGGGGCTCCTGCCACCACGGAGCTCTGGACCCTTTAAATCCCCACCGCAGCTCCGGCTGCTGGAGCTGTGGGTAGGATTCAAAGGGCTCTGGGCTTACCGCAGCCAGAGGAGCTCTGAGCCCTTTAAATCCAGCCCCATCCCCGCTGCTGGAGCTGCGGGAGGGATTTAAAGGGCTTTGGGTTGACCAAAGCCAGGGCAGCCCAGAGCCCTTTTAAATCCCTGCCACGGAAGCCGGTGTGGTCCGGCACAGAGTACTGGCTCTTGCCAGAATGCCGTACTGGACCGTATCGGCTTACTTTCACCTCTGAGCCTGGCCCCGACAAGCGGGAGCCAGACTTGAGGGGGGGTGTGTGTGTAGTGAGGTGGTGTGGCTCCCCAGCGCCCCGGAGGACTAAGAGCCCATCCGGAGGCCGGAGTGGGCAGAGCTAGGGAGCTCTGAGCCCACCCCTCAGAGGGTCAGGCGATGACCTGGAACTATAAGGCCGGCCCTCAGAGCTCAGTAGGAGCCCAGCCACCAGAGAGAGCAGACGTCCCTAGTGGACCCCAGTCTGGCTACAGCACTACCAGAGCCGATGTTGGTGTGTTGTGGCCAGGATCCCCACTGACTAAGCAGCGGATCTTCAGCCGCTGCTAGTGCCCCGGACTGGGACGCAGTGGAGTGGGAGGGCCTGCGTCCCCCTTCCACCCAATTCCTGGGTGGCAGACTCCCCCTCTCCCTGGCCTGAGGAGGCTGGAGCCTATTGTTACTGCTCAGCCCTGCCTGAGGGCCTGAGCCCCCTGACTCAGCATTTGTTGCCCCACCCTGACCTAGGGCTGGGTCGTAATACTGTTGTTACTGGTTAGCCCTGCCTAAGGGCCTGAGCTCCCTGACCCAGCATTTGTTGCCCCGCCCTGACCTAGGGCCATATTAACCGTGTTTCGGCCGGCTACAGCAAGGGCTACCGAGGGGAGACCCCCTGGCCAGACTAATTCCCCGGAACTAACGGGGTGTAGTGAGCCGGTCTGGCTCCCAACTGCCCCAGAGAGAGTCAAGCCCTGGCGAACTCTTGTACACTCAGTAATGGTGAGTGAACAGGAAAGAGCGCAGCACCGAATCCCCATCCTGCAGTGGGGTGCAGGAAATGTGGTGTACAGATGACCCACTCCTTAGTGCCGCTCTCGGGTGCTTAAGTCCTTCTGATCAAGGCACAGCCTGTGGGTGGTGTGAGACCTGTGGTGGCCCCTGGCATTCCTGGGCCGGGTCTTCTTGGAGTCGGGTTGCTTGGGAATGCAGCCCAAAGCAGGTGGTAAACTCCATCCAAGGCTAAATACTGGCACAAGACCGATAGTCAACAAGTACTATAAGGGAAAGTTGAAAATAACTTTGAAGAGAGAGTTAAAGAGGGCATGAAACTGTTAAGAGGTAAATGGGTGGGGTCCACGCAGTCTGCCTGGAGGATTCAACCCGGCAGGTTCAGGCAACTGGCTCGGGACAACAGATCCCCCTTCCCTCCAGCGTGTGTCAGAAGGGAAGAGCTGCTGCTTGGATGGCCCTGTCCCAGTCGGGCACATTTCCACCAAGGCGGTGCACTGTGATCAGCTCTGGGTCAGCTGGGAAGGCCTGGTGGGCAGGTGGCTAGCTGCTTCATGGCAGGGAGTGTTACAGCCCCCAGGCAGCAGCTTTTGCTGCATCCTGGGGCCGAGGAAGACGACCGCTGCCGTATCTTGCCCCATGCTCCACTGTCCCCACCTCACGGGCGATGTGGTATGGTGGCCATGAGGGGGATGGGTCTCCCCACTCTCAGCGCAACTGTCAACTGGTGCATGAGGATCATTGCTTCAATGCTGGTGACAATGGCTTCAGTGAGGATGACGCTGGATAGATTTAGCTGTCCTCCAAAATGTATGAAGGTACTAAGTCTTCTTCATGATCAGATGACTGCCACCATTCTCTGTAATGGCCTGGAGACTGACCCTTTTGTCATCAAAACTGGATTTAAGCAAGGATGTGTTATTGTCTCAACTCTGTTCTCCATCTATCTAGCAGCCATTTTGGTACTCGTTAAAGACTGCCTCCCCAGTGGAGTTGACATTCAATACAGAATGGATGGGTGGCTTTTTAATCTTTGACATCTTCAGGGCATCCATTACTGATCGTCAATATGCTGATGACTGTGCCATCCTCACACTGACTGAGAATGACCTTCCGTCCACAGCGGATTTTTTTGCACAAGCTTACCAAAGACTAGGACTCTTAGTCAATATTGAGAAGACTAAAGTGCTCCATCAGTCTGCTTCAGGCCTTGCACATGACTTACCACACATCACCATTGAGGGGCAGACTTTGGATACAGTTGAGCACTTCTGCTACCTTGGTAGCCAACTTTCTCAAAATGCAAAAATCGTCAGTGAGATCCAGCACAGGATAAACTGTGCAAGTGCTTCCTTTGGAAAAATACTCCAATGCGTTTTCATGGACCGTGACCTGCAGCAGGACACCAAGATCCAGGTCAATAAGACAATTGTTATTCCTACACTCTTTCATGGATGCAAAACCTGGGTGACCTATCGACAGCAACTCAAGAGTCTGGAGAGGTACAACCAATGACGCCTCCGGAGGATCCTTCACATCAAGTGAGAAGATCACTGCGTTAATACCAGCATCCTCACTGAAGCCAGTGAGAATAACAATCCACCATCAAAACATTGTTTTTACCAGCGTAGGTAACTAAACCCATGACAATTTCATACCACACTCTTAACTGTTCATTTTGTAAAAACATAGGCTCTTTTTTCTATTTTGTTGGTATTTTTGACACGTTTAACATATTTTAACAGTTTTGTATCTGATTGTTCATTTGTGGCCAATACAGTCTCTCTCTCTGGCTCTGTATTTACATTTTGCCATACCCAAGTACCCTTCCTATATACTAGTGAGCATGTCAGCTTGTAACATCTTAGGTACTGCTCTCCGATTTCCTCCAAACAACATGCCATCAATAACAGATCGTTCTGCTTTAAACTGTAAATAGGGACATGGTATATAATGTCCTGACCACCCTGCAGTACTAGCCTTAATACCCTCCGTAAAGTCTGCTGTAGCCTGAGAAAATTCTTTCCACTTCCTGTCTGAGGCTGGACAATTCTTTTTTTATCCGTCTGATGTGCACTGTCTGACTCCACCCCTGTTTCTATTACAGTTTTATCAAATGTTCTGGATAATGTGTCCCGTACTTCCTCTCCCACGTGCACTCTTTGTATCAGCCCAAGGGCTGGGCTTGTTTTTAAATCCAATGCATGTGCTTTATTCCCTTGTACTATCTCAAAGTCCAACAATTCTGTTTGATCTTTTACTGTCACTGCTAGTACACATGTACCTGTTGTAGGAATGAGTTCCCCCATTATACGCTTTCAGTTTGACCTGTTCGCTCACCACGTTCTCTGAGTTTTTTCCAACCTTTTAACAGTAATACCTGAAACAACATTCGCCTGAGCATCAGGGAACAATTTGTAAGTTATGAGTCCCATTAGTGTCTAAGGAAATTGCCCATTCATCTCTTCCTTCCTTTTCAGATACAGCTCCCTAGATAGAACTCCTGAGACGTTGCCTGTGCTCTCTTCCTGGATTACTTGCATAAGCATACAAGTTTCGCTTCGTCTTCCGCAGTTGCTGAACGTGGTTGCAGACTTTGGCACAATGATTGTATTTCTTACAAATACAGTAACTCCTCAGTTAAAGTCCTCCCAGTTAACACTGTTTCATTGTTCCGTTGCTGATCAATTAGGGAAGATGCTCCTTTAAAGTTGTGCAATGCTCCACTATTACATTGTTTGGCTGCCTGCTTTCTCCACAGCTGTCAGCATCCCTTTGCCACCCCATGCCCCCCAGAGCCTACTGGTAGACCCCGCAGATCAGCGTCTGCCCCCTCCTCTCCCTGCCTCCTGCCGGTGGCAATTAGCTGGCTTGCAGTGTTTAGGAGGCAGGAGGGAGGGGGGAGGAGTGAGGACTCAATGCGCAGCCCCCCGCCCCGCCACCTCCTAAACACTGCAAACCAGCTAATTGCCCCGGGCAGGAGGTGGTGGTGGCAGGGGAGCCTGCACGCTAAGTCCTCACTCCTCCCCCTCCCTCTATCCTCCTAAACCGCACAAGCCAGCTCATTGCCCCGGGCAGGAGGGAGGGTGGAGAAGCGAGGATGCAGCATGCAAAGTAAAGGGGGAGGGGGAAGGTGAGGGGGAGGGGGAGAAGAGGCGGGTCAAGGGTGGGGGCTTGGGGGAAGGGGTGTTCAGAGTTCAAGGCAACGAAAGGATGAATAATTAAGGGCATTTCAAATCCAATAAAAACCAATTTCCATGACGCAAGGACAAAAAATTATGTCTTAATCCATTCATGAATAGGTGGTAGTAGCACTGGAAGTGTCATTAAGATACCTTAAATTTATGAGATCAGTCCCAACAAGGGTTCAGAAAGTTCAGCAATAGAGCAGCCGGACAACCCACCTTCTTCCACTCTCTGATGCCACCACCTTAACCAAGCTTCATACTCAGCAGTGATGATTGTAGCACAGTATTAAATTGCTTGTTTAAAATTGTAGATAATGCCTTTTGTCTGGCAAATAAAAAAAAATCCCTGGACCCTAACCCGCCCCCCATTTACATTCATTCTTATGGGGAAATTGGATTCACTTAACATCGTATCGCTTAAAGCTGAATTTTTCAGGACAGAACTACAACGTTAAGTGAGGAGTTACTGTATTGCAGCACTTCCCACAAGCTGGGCATTGTTGACGTCATTTTTGTTCACATCATGAGCAATCCTTGAAGCTTTTACAAACTCTTTCATGCATCTCTGTGTTGTTTGTTTTGTACTGACTGACTGCTGGCCAGTTTTTTGTCCCTGTTGTCACTTTATCCAGTGTGGCGGTTTTCTGCTTTCTTTCCATAATTTCTATTCTGTTGAATGATTTCTGCTACCGGACACAGACTTACTGCTTTATCCAAAGTGAGACCCATATCTTACAAAAGTCTCTTTTGCAGCTTTGAGTCTCTGATTCCAATTACAAACCACAATACCGCATTGGGAAGTGTTATCACGCTTCCCTAGTGTAAAGAGAGGAAATGTCCTTTGCACAGAGGCAGAACAGCAGCTGCCTTCTTGCTGTACGGACTGGAATCATGCAAACACACCTGCACATAAAGAAATGAACCTCAGCAGTGATCTGCCATCAATAGCATCCGCCATGCTGCAGTCACTGAAAAATCACATGCAAATATAGAAAAATGCAGCAGTGGTATATGAGCATATATGTCCTGGCCATGCATCATTGTTATTTATCATTTCTATGACACAGGCACACAGAACACTGAAAAAAATCGAGCTAATAATTCTTTTCTTCCACCCTTCACTTGTCTTGGCTATTTAGATTGTAAGATGTTTGGGAAAGAGATGGCTGGAAGGTGAAGCTGGACACGTTCAGACTGGAAATAAAGTTGTAAATATTTAACGGTGACTGTGATTAACCCCTGGATCCATTTCCCAAGGGTTGTGGTGGACTTTCCATCAGTGACTATTTTAAAATCTAGATTGGATGTTTTTCTAAAAGCTCTGCCCCAGGAATTATTTTTGGAAGTGCTGTGGCCTGTGTTATACAGGAGGTGAGACAAGATAATCACAGTGGTCACTTCTGGTCTTGGAACCTATCCCTCTATTACTGTCTCCTACTATGGGTTTGCACAGAGGGGTCCAATCTGATGCGAGGTCTCTTGTAGCTACTATCATACAAATAATAATAACAGAGCAGTTGGCTAGTAAATTCACCCAATCCTGCTCTCCGTGTTCACCCAAAGGTTCCCACTGAAGCCAACAGGAGGCTTTGAAGGGATGGAGAAAGTCAGTTTGGCCTCATTATTTGGCACCATATTTTAATATTTCAGAAGACACATTCACATGATTTAACCTTGTGAGCAAAGGTTCAAACTGGCACTGTTCAATAATTGTCATTGCATGATACCGTGTTTGCTCTGCGGAGGAAGCAACGGCTGCCTGTCCAGTACTGAACATGTCCTATCAGACCGTTTTATCAGCTATGGTTGTGCCCGCTGCAGCATGAAAATCTCAATGGAAACTGCTGGAATGTGGAGAGTGGGAAGGAGGTGCTGAGATGCCGGAGGCAGAGAGCTTTATTTGCTCTAGGCTCTTTGTTATTGCATATAAAAGGCTTACAGGAACTGAAATACTAAAGTAGAGGAGGAGGTGGCGAGAAGACAAGTGGAGCTACCGTTGCAGAGGCCAGCACCAGCCATGGGGAGAGCTGCCCAGAAAACCCTCCTCTCTTTACTCTGTTTAGCAGCAGCGGTTTGTCAGGCTTGGGACACCTGCCCAGGTGAGTGAAAAACAATCCTGTTCCCAACTGCTTTTCATAGTGTGGTTCTTGCCAACATGGACCCTGGGGAACTGGGAAGTGTTTAGGAATGTTTCTTGTCCTACATGTCTATAAAGTGCTTTGCCTGCTTATGGTGCTTTTTAAATAATAAGAAGAACAGCTTCTCTGTACAAAATTCCTTTGTAGAAATTACTCTCTATTGCAGAAGTGCCCGTCACAGACTAGAGGTGTTCAAAAAATAGGACACAGTTTTTTTGCAAATAATGTTGTGAAATTGTTGTCTCTTGTCTTCATTGAGAATCTTCAAAAATTGACTTGACCTCCTCTCCCTCATGTTCATTTACTATCTTCTAACGTCTCTACGCTGCTGCTGGAATCTCTCTTGTCTAAAGCTCCCGTCTCCTCTGCATATTGGGGCCAAAGCATTTCCAATCTGGCAACTGACTGACCCACACAAGCAGATGACCTAAATTCTGGAAAATAAAATCTCAATCTTCAAAGCTCAGAGTGAGCCTATGATTTCAGATCCCTCTGCTTTATAAAATTCACATTTACCAAATTAAGAAGATTATTTGTAAAATCGCAACTGTTGTGTATCTATCACCACAAATCCACTACACAACTCTTTCCATGTCAACACATTCACATTGAGAATCCAGCAGCATCTGAAGGTTTATTTTAGTTCATCATGAAATCCTGGAAATCCTTGTGCAAGATTTAGTCACATTTGTGCAGACATCATTCAGGCAAACGGTCTCTTGGAAGGAAATGTGTCATTTGCTAAATAAGGATTGAATACAGGCTTTGCCATCTTATGCATAAATTAATATATTATTTCAGAGCAGTATTGCTTTCTCGTTTCATCTCCTTACATTCATGATCATTTTGAAAATCATTTGCTATGTACAGTTTATGCCCAAATGGTCCATATTTGGAGGAAGAGTTCCTATGTCACCGGGAATATTAACCATGTCCACCCACATTTTGTTTACCTCAAAATTTCCACATCAATAGAGCTCAATGGAGTTGACAGGCATGTCCCTATTTTTCTCCAGTGATGTTCCTATAAATAATTTTAAATCTCACAATGTGTATAATATAGAGAGGGGACTGTTAGGTTAAAAAACATATTTAATTCTTTAAAATGTATTTCCTGAGCTTCTAAGAGCAACTGTTTTAAAAATTATTTTACTTTTGCACAATTTCTTCACTGAATGGCAGCTATTTGCGTCTCCTCTGCATTTCATTCCGCTTTTGTTTCTCTGTAGTTAATTTCATTAAAAGATTCTCATGAACTGACACAATCTGCAAGGGTCAGGTTGCAAACATTGCAGAGGGATGTGTACATCAAAATGAAATTTGCAGTGATTTCTTTTATATATAAATATTTAATAATTTCTTTTTAACTTTTGTTTTCACAATAACTTAAGACAAAGACTAATAATAATAATCCCCAACTTTTCATATTAGAGAATTATCTCTGAAATGCTTAAAACTGAAGAAAATGTTGGATTTGTCATTAATAGAGAAAAGAAAACCAAGGAACTATGTAGGCTTTCATTTGCTGGGTTTATCCCTCTGGATTTTTGCAGAATGTTTCAGATCCTGATAACCTAACAATCATTGATTATGGGTTCATTTCTTTCCCCAGATGTGAGCTTAGTGGGTTTCAACAGTACCGATAAACTTTCTATTCTCCAAGGCTGCCCTGGAATTCCAGGTGCCACAGGACCCAGAGGAGACCCAGGAAATGCAGGAATGCGAGGTACATTCTCAGGCACTGAATGGGAACCAGGGATGGCTGGGTGCTGAGGTAAATGGGAATTACTTTTGTAATATGCTCAGACTTTGGAGATTCTCCTCATCCCTGATATGAGGAAACTCACATGGCATCTCCCGTATCCTGTGGCAAGGGATTGGAGATGCAGAATAAGCAATCTCTGAAATATTGTCCATTCCCTTTGGGTTGTCAGATTGGCAACCAAGTCCTCTGGTTCTTTCCCCATCTCTGTCACTGGCTCGCTGTGTGACCTTAGTCAAATCACTCTCTTTGAGCCTCAGTTTTCTCCTCTGTATAATGGCTATAATGGTCCTTTACCTCCCAGAGGTTATCTGAGGCACATTTCATTGATCTGTTCTCACTTCGCAGCAAGGTGTGCTTGTCCCTTTGACTTCAATGGGCCTCCATGCAAGAGTCCATGCTAGGGGATCCTGATATGAGATCAGGGAATCAGCGAGCCAGATGCAGATACATTATGTGAATTTCGACACAGATGGGTTATTGTAATTCCAGGTTGGAGTGGTGGGTGGGGATTATGTACTAAATATTTGTGCTACCTTGGAAACTATTCAGTCAGTTTTCTGTGTTTGCAGGACAACGGGGACCTCGGGGGATCCCTGGAAAGGTGGGACTAACTGGCCCAAAAGGTAAAGTAACAAAGGGCAGAGAACTGTGTTTTCCTACAGGTGACCTAAGAACAGGAAATTTGTTTTTAATCAAATATCAATTAGAGCTAGTTATAAAACACCAATTCCTCTAATATCTGGGCTAAAAACCACCATAGCTTCCCTTCACTCTATAATTGACAATAAAGGGGTTATTATTGCAACAGAACTTCAGTTCTGATCCACTGTCGAGATCTCGGTATCTCTGATCAGTCTTTACTATCTTATTTTTTGTTCAATCAGGAGAAAGAGGTCCTGCTGGCGCCCCTGGAGTGAAAGGTGAGAGACCTCAGATGATTCTTCTCACTGCAGAGCCCTTTTTGGTGCTATTCATGATGACAGAGACATTGGGAGCAACAATCCCTCCTCCTAGCCTGTGTCATTGTACAATTTTTCCTTCCAGTTCCTTGCCAAACAAAAAAGCTGAAATGAAATTGGTTCCAGTTAAACAAGAAGTGTCCCCTTTTTGTTTTTGTTTAATAGACAAATGACAAAACAAAACGTTGTTCTGAAATGAGGAGTTGGAACATTTCAAAATTGTGAATAAAATTTTTAGCCTAAAAAATTTCACCCAGCTCTAATTATAATGTCTGATATGCCATGAGTCCTATGCAGCCACAGGAAATAGATCTCAACTGCAGTGGAGACGTAGCCAAAGGCTTTTTCATGTCAGCCAATGCAAGAGACAAGATAAGATAAATGCAGTACTACCAGCCCTAAATCTCTGAAATATTTAAGTCAGGTTCATCAAAAATCAGGAGACTGGTTTTAGAATCATGAGATTATGTAAAAATAACAGACGTGGTGTTCTTTTTATTTACCTTTTTGAGTATTTAGGGTGCACTGGGGTCACATTTTGAGGTTTTCTCTGTAGCTTTGAGGGTTAGAAACTTACCTTTTTGTTGAGGCTGATGGCTGCAATTATGTCATATCCACTTGACTCCAGGAGCTTGGGCTTTAAGGAAAAGAATAATTATCATGAGAGTCATGACAAAATCATGAGTTGGCAACGTACATCACTTAAGTCCTACAAAACACCAACTTTAACAGATTGTGCAGAGTGTAAGTGGTGCATAGACCTTGAACTAGCCCCTTCACACAATTAAACCCAAGCAATTATTGTAGTGAGATGTTGAATTATGTAGCTGACCTTACAGCAAAACAAGGATTTTATTCTGAGTTCTTTTTTTAGGAGATAAAGGAGCCCTGGGAGCTACGGGAGCCCCTGGAACAGCTGGTGAGACCCTCTGCACTCTCCTTTATACTCTGCACATCATTTCAGTTTTATTTTTGCAGCACTAACAATTAAGTGGCTTCGAAAGCTTGAATAGTTACCATGTCCACCCCATGTCCACAATATCTATATCAATCCTGCTGTAAGATTTGGGCTCTACAAAGAGAGAAATAGCCCCATCTACAAAAACAGGTGCCCATCCATGTGTTGTAATGTCTGGAACAACGCTAGCCAGATGACTTTTTTGGTATGAGAGAGAATAGTAGAAATGTAAGTGAAATCTGTAGAACTAGATGTGTATCCTAGAGAAGGCTTCTTTCTCCTATCCCTCCTTATATTTCATACATACTGGGAGTGGGGAGTATGAACCACAAGAAATGGATCCTATTTATATGTCCCGTTAGAGGAATGACCCCTTTTCTACCAGTACTTTATTTAACTGATATTCTCCCATTGTCACTTGGAATTTTTTTAAAAAAAATATTGAGTCATTTTCACAGCTAGTGTAAGCAGATGCAGCTCCCCTGATTTGGTGGGCATTGCTTCTAGTTATTGACCAGCAATTAATTTAGTCTATTAAGGACCAATTCTTAGCTGTGCAAGTAGGAGCCTCACAAGAGGGTTACAAAATAGCGTTGGCTACATAATGAGAGCCATCTCGCTGGTTCAGGCTGGAAGGCTCAGATCAGAGATGTGTGTGAATCCATTAGCATTTGGTTTTCACAATTAAAAGCCTGTCTAGAGCATTTTCAAGATAACTAGTACTTTGCTATCCCAGCTGCTACTGTTGGCCAATTACATAGTTTAAAAGACAGTAAAACATTTTCTGGGTCCATTTCACTTTCTATTGTGTTTCTTTTCATGACCAGTGGAGGAAGACCTGGAAGACATACAGTGTAAGAAAGGTGAGTGTTTCTTATGACCACTAAATATCATCTCATTCCATTCAGAGACCCAACCATGCAAACCCATTAGAGATAGAAAAATTGTAAAAAAATACATCTGTGATTTACCACATTTGCTGTTCTCAAACTATTCGCAAAGAGACTTGGATCTTTTAAAATGAAGATGTTTGCTTTTAGCAATTGACCAGCAAATCTTTCTCCTTCAGCTGATGGGTTCACTTCCAAACAGGTTGAGCTGGTCTCACACAGAACACAGGGGGTTAGGCAGGTGGTTGTGTCTTTTCCTCTTGCAAACGAACTTCATACAATCACACTGGCACATTGGAGTCTAAATAATTTGGTTTGCTAACTACAGAGAGAATGCCAAGCCTAGATGGGTACATACGTTGCTGTCATGGTAGGTTTCCAAA
>NC_133792.1:6717967-6719244 GCF_003597395.2 Chelonoidis abingdonii
GAAACTTGGTGGGATGAGTTTCATTACTGGACTATTGGTATAGTGGGGTACAGCTTGTTTAGGAGGGACAGGCAAGGTAAAATGGGAGGAGGTGCTGAATTATATAGCCACAGTAAATACACTTGTTCTCTGCTCCAGGAGGAGGCGAGAGGCAGACCAACTGACAGTCTCGGGGGGAAGAAAAAAGCCTAATAAATAGACATGATCCCTTGATACAGGTGTACTATAGTAATGAGGGACTTTAACTACCCAGATGTTTATTGGAACAGTAATAAAGAAAAACACAAAACTTGTGATAAGCCCTTGGAATGTAATGGGGACACTATTTTGTGGAGGAAGTAACCGGGGGGACCAGCCGTTTTAGACTTAATTCTGATCAACAAGGAGGAATTGGGAGCGAATCTGAAAGCAGAAGACAATTTGGGTGAAAGTGATCATGAAATCACTGATTTCCTTATTCTAAGGAAAGGAAGGAGTGGAAACATGGACAAACTGTTAAGGAGAAGTACAAAAGAGTAGCATACCCATGTAGAGATAAAATCAAGAAGATTAAGGCACAAAATAAGTTACACCTAAGAAGTAACAGAAATATCCATAGGAAGGGGTTCTTTACACATATTAGCAGTAAGAGAAAGATGAAAGCAAGTGTAGTTCCTTACTTAACAGGAATGGAGAGCAAATAACTGATGACATCAAGAAGACTTGGGTGTTTCATTACTAGCGTGTTTCAGTCTTCACTCAAAAGGTTACTGGTGATGACATACTCAACACACTATTAACAACAAGCCCAAATACTGAGGGGGAAAGTTAAACAATATTTAGATAAGTTAGATATATTAAAGTCGGGAGGGCCTGGCAGAACTCATCCTAAGGGAATAAAATAGCTCGTTGAAACAATCTCAGAACCATTAATAATTATCTGGAGAACTCCTGGAGGATGGTTGAGGTCCCAGAGCACTGGAGAAGGGCAAACATAGCACCTATCTTTAAAAAGGGAAACAAACGGGACCTGGGGAACTTTAGGCCAGTCAGCCTAACTTTGATACCTGGAAAAATACTCACTCAAATTATTAAACAATCAAGTTGTAAACACCTAGAGGACAGTAGGATTATTTAGCAATATCCACCATGGAGTTCTCATGAAGAAATCGTGTCAAACCAGCCTAATTTCCTCCTTTGACAGAGTTATTGGCTTAATGGATAAGGGGAAAGCAGTAGACATGATATATTTTGATTTTAGTAAGACTTTTGACCAAATCCCACATGGCATTCTCAAT
>NC_133792.1:6719344-6720891 GCF_003597395.2 Chelonoidis abingdonii
TTTGGGGCCCCTGGAAATGGGGTTTTGGGGCCCCTAGTGTTTGTGGGGCCCTATTTGGGGCTCCTGCGGTTTGGGGGCCCCTGGAAATGGGGTTTTGGGGCCCCTAGGGTCTGAGGGGCCCTAATTGGGGCCTCTTGGATATTGGGGCTCCTGGAAATTGGGTTTCAGGGCCCCTGGGGTTTTGGGGCCCCTGGAAAAGGAGTTTTGGGGCCCCTGGTGTTCTGGGGCACTGGAAATGGGGTTTTGGGGCCCCAAGGGTTTGAGGGTCCCTAATTGGGGCCCCTAGGGTTTTGGGGCCCCTGGAAATTTGGTTTGGGGGCCCCTCGGGTTTTGGGGGCCCTAATTGGGGCCTCTGGGGTTTTGGGGGCCCCGGAAAAGGGGCTATGCATCCCCTGGGGGTTTGGGGCCCCTGGAAATGGGGTTTTGGGTCCCCTAGGGTTTTGGGGTCTCTAACTGGGTCCCTTGGGTTTTTTGGGTACCAGGAAATGGGGTTTTGGAGCCCCTCGTGTTATGGGGCTCTGGAAATGGGGTTCTGCCCCCTAGGATTTGGGGGGCCCATATTTGGGTCCCTGGCATTTTTGGGGCCCCTGGAAAAGGGGTTCTGGGGCCCCTGGGGTTTTGGGGCCCCTGGAAATGGGGTTCTGGTGCCCCTGGGACTTTGGGGCCCCTGGAAATGTGGTTCTGGGGCTCCTGGGGTTTAGGGCCCCTGGAAATGGGGTTTTGGGTCCCTAGGGTTTGGGGGGCGCTTATTGGGTCCCCTGGGGTTTTGGGTCCCCTTGAAATGGGGTTTTGGGGCCTCTACCATTTTGGGGGCCCTAATTGGGGCCCCTGGGGTTTTTGTGCCTCTGGAAATGGGGTTCTGGGACCCCTGGGGTTTGAGGGCCCCTGTTAATGGGGTTTTGGGGGCCCTGATGTTATGGGGCCCTGGAAATGGGGTTTTGGGGCCCCTGTAAATGGGCTTTTGGGCACCTGGGGTTTTGGAACCTCAAGAAATGGGGTTTTGGGATTCCTGGGGTTAAGGGGCCGTTGGAAATGAGGTTTAGGGGCCCCTGGGGTTAAGGGGCTCTGGAAATGGGGTTTTGGGGCACCTGGAAATGGGGTTCTGGGGCCCCTGGGTTTTTGGGCCCCAGGAAATGTGGTTTTGGGGCCTCTCGGGTTTTGGGGGCCCTAATTGGGGCCTCTGGGGTTTTGGGGCCCCTGGAAAAGGGGTTCTGCGGCCCATGGGATTTTGGGGGCCCTGGAAATGGAGTTTTAGGGTCCCTCGGGTTTTGGGGGCCCTAATTGGGACTTCTGGGGTTTTGGGGCCCCTGGAAAAGGGGTTCTGCGGCCCCTGGGGTTTGGGGCCCCTGGAAATGGGGTTCTGGGGCCCCTAGGGTTTTGGGGCCCCTAATTGGGGCCCTTTGGTTTTTTGGGGCACAGGAAATGGGGTTTTGGAGCCCCTGGTGTTATGGGGCCCTGGAAATGGGGTTCTGGGGCCCCTAGGGTTTGGGGGCCCAAATTTGGGCTCCTGGGGTTTTGGGGCCCCTGGAAAAGGGGTTCTGGGGCTC
>NC_133792.1:6725925-6727747 GCF_003597395.2 Chelonoidis abingdonii
GGGGACAAATTAGCATAGGGAAATAGCCCCTCTGCCATGTACACTGGCCAAACCAGACAGTCTACACAAAAGAATAAATGGACACAAATCAGACATCAAGAACTATAACATTCAAAAACCAGTCAGAGAACACTTTATTCTCCCTGGTCACTCAATTACAGACATAAAAGTGGCAATTTTTCAACACAAAAATTTCAAAAACAGACTCCAACGAGAGACTGCAGAACTGGAATTAATTTGCAAACTGGATACCATTAAATTAGGCTTGAATAAAGACTGGGGAGTAGTTAGGTCATCACACAAACTAAAAGCTATTTCCCCATCCTAATTTCCACGCCCTCCCACTATTACTCACACCTTGTTGTCAACTGTCTGAAATGGGCCATCCTGATTATTACTACAAACTTTTTTTCTCCTGCTGCTAATAGCCCACCTTAATGGATTTGTCTTGTTAGAGTTGGTATGGCAACCCCCATCTTTTCATGTTCTTTCTATCATCTATCTATCTATCTATCTGTCTCTTCCTACTGTATTTTCCACTCCATGCATCTGATGAAGTGGGTTTTAGCCCATGAAAGCTTATGCCAAAATAAATTTGTTAGGCTCTAAGGTGCCACACGTACTCCTCATTCTTTTTGCTGATACAGACTAACACGGCTACCACTCTGAAACCTACTGCTGATTGTTTTCCTAAATTAGATCTTAATGCCCTTGAGAAACATCTGAATTATTTGAAGAGGGAACATCAGGATTGGTACACATCACTGAGTGGGTGGACATGCCCACTTTTATGTAAACTGCACATTCTAACTCCTACACATGAGAGGCAGAAATATGCTCTGGACTGCAGAGTCTGCACTGGAGGAATACTTAGGCACAGCATGATGCCTCAGTAGGCTCAGTGATAAGCTAATGGGATTCCATTGTGCTCCCATAACACTATCACAATGGTGCAAACTGGTGCACCCAAGGATTGACCCCCTGACTGCAGCGAGTTACTCAGGATTTATTTTGCTGTAGCCCCCTTCTGGTGCACCCCTGATTACTAAAGTTGATGGAGGCTACCTCCTTGAGTAATTGATGATCCCCCTTTGGGACCAATAAGCCCTGGGTCCCTGATGATTGGTGACTCACCTAGTGGCCAGATGTGCAGATGGCTAACACCACCAGGCTTCTTGGATAAATAACTAATCAGACCCTCCTAAGGATGTCATTTGTTTGTTTCCAGGAACAGGAAAAGGGGCAGCTAAGAGAGGGAAGGGGAGGGGAGCAGGAGAAAGACTTAGGGATGGTGACTAAATGGCTTCCCAACCTGTGTTACAACAGCACATTTAAACTTACAACTACAGTGTCTTCACGGGCAGTGAAACTGGAGCTCGAGAGCAGGTTAGCATCACTGTCTGTGCTGTGGGCAGCTTCCCAATTGGCGGGCAGGTGTCCCAGGTGAATTGTTGAGCCCTGGTCTTCCTCAATAAGGAAGGTGCAGTTGCAGATGATGCCTGTTCCTCCAAATCGTATGTCCTTCAGGAGTCAGTACATCGTAAGATTGTGGGGTGACCTCATGAGTCTCTACTGCCCTCGGTGCCCAGCAAGTACCATCGTGAATCTCCACAGCATCTCTAGGTTTCAAAAGCACCAACACTCTGGACCCTCCGTCATAAGATATCTTTTGTTTACACTTACATTGGTTATACACATAGAATCATAGAACTGTAGGACTGGAAGGGACCTTGAGAGGTCATCCAGTCCAGTCTCCTGCACTCAAGGCAGGGCTAAGCATTATCTAGACCATCCCTTACAGGTGTTTGTCCAACCTGCTCTT
>NC_133792.1:6730352-6908498 GCF_003597395.2 Chelonoidis abingdonii
GCACAATTATTGTATTTCTTACAAATATTGCAGTGCTTGCCAAAAGCTGGGCAATGTTGAGGTCATTTTTTGTCCACATCTTGAGCAATCCTTGAAGCTTTCTCTTGCAAACCCTTGTGCATTGCCTTTTTCATACTTCTCTATGTTTTTGGTTTTGTACCGACTAACTGCTTGCCATTTTTTTGTCTTTCTTGTCACTCTATCTAGAGTGGCAGTGTCCTCTTTCCCTTCCATTATTTTTATGCCGTTGAAGGATTTCTGTTGCCTGACACAGTCTTGCTGCTTTATCCAAAGTGAGATAAAACGGTTACTTACCTTCTCATAACTGTTGTTCCTCAAGATGTGTTGCTGGTGTCCATTCCAGGTAGGTGTGTGCATGCCACATGCACAGTTGTCAGCAGGTTTTTCCCCTAGCAGCCCCTGTTGAGTTGGCAGTGGAGCCCCCTGGAGTCGCACCTTCATGGCCGTGAATATAGGTCCCTGGTGACCCACCACCTCTTCAGTTCCTCCTTGCCGGATACTTCAACAGAGGGGAAGGCAGGCGGGTTTGGAATGGATATGAGCAACACATCTTGAAGAATAATAGTTACGAGGTGAGTTACTGTTTTTTCTTCCTCAAGTGCTTGCTCATGTCGATTCCAATTAGGTGACTCCCAAGCCCTAACTAGGAGGTGGGGTCAGAGTTTGTGGTGTTGCCGCTTGAGTCACTGCTCTGCCAAATGCTGCATCGTCCCTGGCATGCTGGGTAATAGAATAATGAGAGGTGAAAGCATGAACCGAGGACCATGTCGCCCCCCTGAAGATCTCCTGGATCGGAACCTGGGCCAGGAATGCTGCGGAAGAGGCCTGTGCTCTTGTAGAATGTGCCATTAGAGCAGAGGCTGGAACTTTTGCCAGGTCATAATATGCACAGATACAGGACATGATCCACCATGAAACTCTGTGATGACACCAGAAGGCCTTTCATTCTATCCACAACTGCCACAAACAACTGGTTCGACTTACAGAATGGCTTTATGGCGTTCAGTGTAAAAAGCCAGAGCTCGCTGAATGTCCAATGAGTGAAGCCTTTGCTCATGAGCATCCATATGAGGCTTAGGGTAAAAGACTGGTATAAAAATGTCCTGATTGGCACAGAATTGGGAGACACTCTTCGGAAGAAAGGCTGGATGAGGCCTAAGTCCCACCTTGTCCTTATAAAAAATGGTATAAGGAGATCAGAGGTTAAGGCTAAGACACTCTCCTTCCTGATATTATGGCAACTAGAAAAGCCACCTTCCATGATAGGTAGAGCAATGAACAAGTTGCTAGAGGTTTTAAGGGGGGTGGGGGCATTAGCCTGGAAAGGACCAGTTTACGGTCTCATGCCGGGATTGGTTGTTTAACCTGTGGGTATAGCCTGTCCAGAACTTTCAGGAAGTGACTGACCATCGGGTTGGCAAAGACTGAACAGCTGGCTGCTCCTGGGTGGAAGGCCAAAATGGCAGTCAGATGGACCTGGAGAGATGATACTGAGAGGTCCTGATGTTATAAGTGTAGTAGGTAGTCTAAGGGTACATCTTCACTACCGGCCGTATTGGCAGGTAGCGATCGATTTCTCGGGGATCGATATATCGCGTCTCATCTAGACTCGATATATCGATCCCTGAACGAGCTCCTGTCGACTCCGGAACTCCACCAACACGAATGATGGTAGCGGAGTCGACAGGAGGAGCCGCAGATGTCGATCCCGTGCCATGAGGACGGTAGGTAATTCGATCTAAGATACTTCAGCTACGCTATTCATGTAGCTGAAGTTGCATATCTTAGATCAATTCCACCCCCCTAGTGTAGACCAGCCCTGAGATGAGCGGTATAAGCACCTGCATTGGAGGAGCATGACCTTGAAAACACCATATTGCAAACCTTTCCCACTTGGCCAGGTAGGCAGCCCTGGTGGAGGATTTCCTGCTGCCCAACAGGACCTCCTTAACGAGCTCTGAGCACATCAGCTCCATCGGGTTTAGCCATGAAGCTTCCAAGCAGTGTGGTGAAAAGTCTCGAGGTTGGGGTGATGAAGATAGTGTGGTCTTGGGTGATCAGGTCCAGAAGCAGGGGCAACGAGATTGGAGTATCCACCGCCAGCTCCAGGAGCGTGGTATATCAGTGCTGGTGAAGCCATGCCAGTGCTATCAGGATGACTGTAGCCTTGTCCCTGTGGATCTTGAGCAGAACCTTGTGGATGAGTGGAAATGGCGGGAATGCATACAACTGATGGTGCTTCCAGGGGAGGAGGAACATGTCTGCAAGGGAGTCTGGACTATGCTTCTGGAAGGAACAGAACTAGGGGCATTTTCTGTTGCTCTTTATGGTGAACAGGTCTATTTGGGGAACTCCCCATCTTTGGAAAAAGCTGTGCTCCACATCTGGGCGGATAGACCGCTCGTGATTGTGGAAGGATCTGCTGAGAAAGTCTGCCAACTTGTTCTGGGAACCTGGGAGGTAGGATGCTTCCAAGTGAATACAGTGGGCTATGCAGAAGTTCCTCAGTTTGAGGATCAGAGCGGTAGCCGTGTTAGTCTGGATCTGTAAATAGTGACAAAGAGTCCTGAGGCACCTTATAGACTAACAGACGTATTGGAGCATAAGCTTTTGTGGGTCAATACCCACTTCATCAGACGCATGTGGGTCAGAGGCAGTTTGAGGGTTTCCCGACATAGGGGAGAGGAACAAGCTCCACCCTGCTTATTTATAAAAAACATTGCAGTTGTGTTGTCCATCATCCCCTCTGCGCACTTCCCTTGCAAGTGGGTCTGGAAGGTCTGGCATGCCAGGCGGACCATTCTCAGCTCCTTGATGTTGATGTGGAGTGAGAGCTCATCTTGTGACCAGAGACTTTTGGGTCTGAAGGTTTCCCAGGTGAACACTCCATCCCAATGTCGATGCATCTGTCACCAGGGATAGGGAGGTCTGGAGCTTTGCGAAGGGGACTCCTGCACGTACTATCTGTGGGCTGAGCCACCAGATGAATGACTCGAGAACTGGCGCCGGGAGGGTGACCACCTTGTCCAGACTGTCATGCCCTGGCCAATAGGCTGACGCCAGCCAGGCCTAGGGAAGCCTGAGCCTCTGCCTCGCATGCTGTATCACATATGTACATGCTACCATGTGGCTGAGGAGCTTCAAGCAGTTCCTTGCTGTGGTGGTGGAGTACCGCTTGAAGCTTTGTATGATGTCTGTCATTGTCTGAAACCAAGATTCCGGCAGGTATGTCCTGGCCTGACCTGAGTCCAATACTGCTTTGATAAACTCTATTCTCTGTGCAGGGGATAGAGTTGGTTTGTGCTTGTTGAGAAGGATACCCAGATGTCGAAGATGGCTATTGTGAAGCTGATCTGGGGCTCCACTTGTTCCCTGGATCGTTCCCTGAGTAGCCAGTCATCAAGGTATGGGAATACTTGCTCCTGTCTCTGTTGTAGGAAGGTGGCTATGACTGCCAGGCATTTGGTAAACACTCGAGGGGCCGCTGACAGACCAAAGGGGAGGAATGTAAATTGGAAATGGTTGTGGTTGACCACAAACCTGAGAAAATGCCTGTGAGCTGGAATTATAACTATGTGGAAGTATGTGTCCTTGAGGTTGAGGGTGGAGTACCAGTCTCCCAGATCCAGAGATGGAATGATTGTGTTTAGAGGCACCATGTGGAACCTCAACTTTTTATGAGTCTGTTGAGGCCTTGCAGATCGAGGATGGGTCTGAGACCCCCTTTGGCTTTGGGGATTAGGAAGTAACAGGAATAGAACCCTTTGCCCCATAGCTCCTGAGGAACCTCCTCCACTGCTCCCACTGCGAGGAGCGTTTGGACCTCCTGCATGAGGAGATGCTCATGAGAAGGGTCCCTGAAGAGGCATGAGGAAGGGGGCTGGGAGGGAGGGGAGGAGCAGAATTGGAGAGAATATCCCACTTCTACCGTGCAAAGGACCTAGTGGTCCGAAGTTATCTGGGACCAAGCATGGTAAAAGTGGGACAGATGATTCAGAAAAGAGGGAGAAGGATCCGGTAATGAAACCAGTGCATTGTCCCCGGGCGCACCTTCAAAAGGTCTGCTTAGAGCCTGACTGCCTCGCCAAGTGCTGGCCTTGGCTGGGTGGAGGATGGAGAGGCTTGTGCCTACCATTCCTGCCCCACTTCCTTGAGAAGTCCTGCCTGGGATGGGGAGGATAGAAGCTCTGTGGAGGCTGAGGTTTAAAATGTTTTCGCTGAGTTGCAGGGGTATGTAGGCCCAGTGACTTTAATACAGCCTGCAAATCTTTTCGGGTGTGAAGCCTGGAGTCTGTTTGCTCTGCTAAAAGGCCCGTGCCATCAAAAGGCAGGTCCTGAATTGTTTGCTGTACTTCAGGAGGAAGGCTGGATGTTTGGAGCCATTAACTCCTCCTTGTGGCTATTCCTGAGGACAAGGTTCACGCAGCTGAGTCTGCAGCATCCAGTGAGGCCTGTAAAGAGATCCGTTCCACTGCCTTTCCCTTGTCCACTCTGGCCCCAAATTCTGTTTTGGATTCAGGTGGAACCAACTCCTTGAATTTCAACATGGAGGTCCATGAGTTGAAATGTGTTTGCTCAGGATTGCCTGTTAGTTGGCAATCCTGAACTGGAGCCCTCAGGTCGAGTAAACCTTCCAGACATCAGAGTCGGCCCTTACTGCCCCTGCCTCTCTTTCATTCACCGTGTCCGCAACAAGCAAACAGGGCTGCGAGTGAGTAGCTAAGTACTCACATTCCTTAGAGGGGACGAAATACTTCCTCTCCAACCCCTTCTGTGTAGGGAGAATGGAGGGAGGGGTTTGCTACAAGGTTTTTGTAGTGTACTGAATAGTCTTGTTGATGGGCAAAGCCACCCAAGACACCCCCTCCAGGGTCTTATAACTCGACTACTTCTTCAGCCTGATGCCCCATACAGTGAGCTACCCTATGCAGAAGGCTCTGGTGTGCTCTACTGTCAATAGTGGGTGGCCCAGAGGAGGAAGACCCCACCACCGATTCATCTGGAGAGGACAGCAATGAGGTCAGAGGCGGCATCGGGCTCTCTTGGCCCCCTGGACTTGTCCTGCTCGGTGTCATGCTCCTTGGTGCTGGTGATAGGTCCAGGATCTGGACGTGGCTCACACTGATGCTCTTTCGGAGCCCTGAGGGGCGGGACGGTCCATGGCTGGTGGAGGCATCTGTGCTTCCGACACCGCCAAGTGGGAACCCCTGGAGTGCGAGTCCTAGGCTTGGTGGTAGGCCCATGGAGTCCAGAATGGCCATTGCTCAGGCCCTTGCCTCTGTGCTTGCCATGGCACAATCCTTATGTCCTGTCTATATCTGCAGTGTCTGATCGGTGCTGGCTGCGCCTTGAGTAATAGGACTCCGCCTCAGAGTCCGATGATCAGGCTCTTGAGTGCGAAGACCATGGTGGTGCTGCAGGGAAGATGCCATAGAGCGGTGCTGCAGTGGCGGGACCAGTGCCGGGCAGATGGTGCTGGAGACCAGTGAGCAGTGCCGTGGAGAGCAGTGCTGTGGAGATGGTGCCGTGGAGAGCAGTGCCATGGAGATGGTGACTTGTGCCTCATCATTGCAGGCTTGCTTCTGGACGGTGCCACGCGTTGCAGCCCCTGAGGTCTATTCCGGCTGACGGGGGATTATGGAGCTGTCATGGCAATCAAGTCCTTTGCTGCCTCGGAAGTGTCTGGGATGGAAGAGAGCTCTAGCTCCTCCACCTGGCATGCTCAGTGAGGACAGTCTAACAGCATCAGACTTGATGGTCCACTTGCAGGACCGAAGTTGACAGTGCTGGCTCCTGTGAAATCGGCACCAGATGCTCCTGTGCAGGACACACCCCAGTGCCACTGTCTGACCCTGCCGCTCTTGGTGCAGGCGAGTGCCCTCTGTTCACATTCTTGTACCTCTCATGCGGCACTGGGGAGCGCAAACAGCGCTGTGCTGCCTCCACGAGCTTTGGTGCCAGGAAATGTTGGTGCTGAGGGTCTCTATGACCAGAGTCCTTCCTTGGCACCGTTTCTTGCACAGAGGCTGGAGCGCTCCGCACAGAGGTGCTCGGTGCTGGATCCCATTGGACCAGAGCCAGCTGGGGACGGAGGGCTGCTTCCATCAGGATCTGCTTCAGCCTGAAGTCCCTTCTTTCTTAGTTCTCAGGTGGAACTCTCTACAAATCTTGTATCAATCTGTTTGGTAAGCCCTCCCTCCCACCCCAGTCACTTGAGACAAGAGTCGTGGGGATCGCTCATTGGCATGGGCTTGTGGCAGATTCTGCAGAGTTTGAACCCTTGGGATCGAGGCATGCCCCAAACCTCTGAGGAGACAAATTAGAGAGTAGAACCCCCTCCCCTACTCTTAGCTAACAAACTAACTAAACTAACTTACTAACTAAATAACTATTTATAGAGAGCTAAGTACAAATACTAGGGGAAGCACTTGCTAAGCTAAGCGACCATAGTTCCAACGACCATCACTGATGGTAAAAAGGAATGAAGAGGTGGCAGGTTGGCAGGGGCATATATTCACTGCCATGATGGCGCCACTCCAGGGGTCTCCACGGCCGATGTGACGAGGGCAGCTAGGGGGAAAACCTTCCGAAGACTGTGCACAGGGCATGCACACACCTAATTGGAATCAAAAAGAGCAATCATTCAAAGAAGAACCATATCTTCCAATAGTCTTTTTTTGCCGCTTTGGGTCTCTGACTCCAATTACAAACCACAATACCACACTAGGAAGAGAGGAAATATCCTTTGCACAGAGGCAGAAAAGCAGCTACCTTCTTGCTATACGGACTGGAATCATGCAAACACACATGCACATAAAGAAATGAGCCTCAGCAGTGATCTGCCATCATGAGCATCCGCTGTGCAGCAATCACTGAAAAATCACATGTACATATAGAAAAATGCAGCAGTGGTATATGAGCAGATATGGCCTGGGCATGCATCATTGTTATTTATCATTTCTATGGCACAGGTACACAGAGCACTGCAAAAATTGGGATAATAATTCTTTTCTCCCACTTTTCACTTGTCTTTCGGAAGTGCTGTGGCCTATGTTATACAGGAGGTCAGATTAGATGATCACAATGGTCACTTCTGGTCTTGGAACCTATCCCTCTATTACTGTCTCCTACTATGGGGTTTCACAGCATTCAGCACAGTGGGGTCCAATCTGACACGAGGTCTCCAATGGCTACTTTCATACAAATAATAGAACAGTTGGCTAGTAAATTCACCCAATCCTGCTCTCCTTGTTCACCCAAAGGTTCCCACTGAAGCCAACAGGAGGCTTTGAAGGGATGGAGAAAGTCAGTTTGGCCTCATTATTTGGCACCATATTTTAATATTTCAGAAGACACATTCACATGACTTAACTTTGTGAGCAAAGGTTCAGACTGGCACTGTTCAATAACCGTCATTGCACGATACCGTGTTTGCTCTGCGGGGGAAGCAACGACTGCCAGTCCAGTACTGAACATGTCCTATCAGACCATTTTATCAGCTATGGTTGTTACCACTGCAGCATAAACATCTCAGTGGAAAGTGCTGGAATGTGGAGAGTGGGAAGGAGGTGCTGAGATGCCGGAGGCAGAGAGCTTTATTTGCTCTAGGCTCTTCGTTATTGCATATAAAAGGCTTACAGGGACTGAAATACTAAAGTAGAGGAGGAGGTGGTGAGAAGGCAAGTGGAGCTGCCGTTGCAGAGACCAGCACCAGCCATGGGGAGAGCTGCCCAGAAAACCCTCCTCTCTTTACTCTGTATAGCAGCAGCAGTTTGTCAGGCACAGGACACCTGCCCAGGTGAGTGAAAAATAATCCTGTTCCCAACTGCGTTTCATAGTGTGGTTCTTGCCAACATGGACCCTGGGGAACAGGGAAGTGTTTAGGAATGTTTCTTGTCCTACATGTCTATAAAGTGCTTTGCCTGCTTATGGTGCTTTTTAAATAATAAAAAGAACAGCTTCTCTGTACAAAATTCCTTTGTAGAAATTACTCTCTATTGCAGAAGTGCCCGTCACAGACTAGAGGTGTTCAAAAAATAGGACATAGTTTTTTTGCAAATAATGTTGTGAAATTGTTGTCTCTTGTCTTCATTGAGAATCTTCAAAAATTGACTTGACCTCCTCTCCCTCATGTTCATTTACTATCTTCTAACGTCTCTACGCTGCTGCTGGAATCTCTCTTGTCTAAAGCTCCCGTCTCCTCTGCATATTGGGGCCAAAGCATTTCCAATCTGGCAACTGACTGACCCACACAAGCAGATGACCTAAATTCTGGAAAATAAAATCTCAATCTTCAAAGCTCAGAGTGAGCCTATGATTTCAGATCCCTCTGCTTTATAAAATTCACATTTACCAAATTAAGAAGATTATTTGTAAAATCGCAACTGTTGTGTATCTATCACCACAAATCCACTACACAACTCTTTCCATGTCAACACATTCACATTGAGAATCCAGCAGCATCTGAAGGTTTATTTTAGTTCATCATGAAATCCTGGAAATCCTTGTGCAAGATTTAGTCACATTTGTGCAGACATCATTCAGGCAAACGGTCTCTTGGAAGGAAATGTGTCATTTGCTAAATAAGGATTGAATACAGGCTTTGCCATCTTATGCATAAATTAATATATTATTTCAGAGCAGTATTGCTTTCTCGTTTCATCTCCTTACATTCATGATCATTTTGAAAATCATTTGCTATGTACAGTTTATGCCCAAATGGTCCATATTTGGAGGAAGAGTTCCTATGTCACCGGGAATATTAACCATGTCCACCCACATTTTGTTTACCTCAAAATTTCCACATCAATAGAGCTCAATGGAGTTGACAGGCATGTCCCTATTTTTCTCCAGTGATGTTCCTATAAATAATTTTAAATCTCACAATGTGTATAATATAGAGAGGGGACTGTTAGGTTAAAAAACATATTTAATTCTTTAAAATGTATTTCCTGAGCTTCTAAGAGCAACTGTTTTAAAAATTATTTTACTTTTGCACAATTTCTTCACTGAATGGCAGCTATTTGCGTCTCCTCTGCATTTCATTCCGCTTTTGTTTCTCTGTAGTTAATTTCATTAAAAGATCCATGATCTGGCACAAGCTGCACTGGTCGGCTTGCAACACTGCAGCAGAAGGTACATCAAAATTAATTTGAAGTGATTTTTTTAAAATACACAATTTAATATCTTTTTAACTTTGTTTTCACAATAACTAAAACAAAGAATATATAACCCCATTTTAATTAGGGCATTATCTCTGAATGCTAAACTGAAGAAAATGTTGGATTGTCACTAAAAGAGAAAAGAAACCAAGGATAGGGCTTCATTTGCTGGGTATCCTGGATTTCTGCAGATGTTCAGATCCTGAGAACTAACAATGATTGATTATGGGTTCATTGCTTTCCCAGAATGAGCTTAGTGGTTTCAACAGTACCGATAACTGTCCATTCTCCAAGGTGCCTGGAATTCCAGTGCCACAGGACCAGAGGAGACCAGGAAATGCGCGATCGAGGTACATTCTCAGCACTGAATGGGAACCAGGGATGGCTGGGTGCTGAGGTAATGGTGATCTTTTGTAATATGCTCGGACTTTGGAGATCTCCTCATCCCTTGAATGAGGAACTCACATGGCAGCTCCGTACCTGTGCAGGGATGGAGATGCAGAAGAGCAATCTCTGAATTGTCCATTCCCTTGGTTGTCGATTGGCACCAGTCCTCTGGTTGCTTCCCCATCTGTCACTGGCTCGCTGTGTGACTTGTCAAATCACCTCTTTGACTCGTTTCTCCTCTGTATAATGGCTATAATGTTTTCTCCAGAGGTATCTGAGCACATTCATTGCTCTGTGTAAAGCGCTTTGAGGTGTTGATGAGAGGGCTAGAGAGGAGGACATCATATTATATCATGAGCGCAGACATTTTTAAGTAGCATATATAAATGGTGTTTCCAACTTTGGTTTCACCTGGCAGCAGATGTGCTTGTCCCTTTGACTTCAATGGCCTCCATGCAGTCCATGCTAGGGGATCCCTGATGTGAGATCAGGGAGTCATGCAGCCAGTGCAGATACATTATGTGAATCAACAGATGGGTATGTATTCCAGGTTGGAGTGGTGGGTGGGATTATGTACCAGTATTACGCTACCTTGGAACGATTCAGTCAGTTTTCTGTGTTTGCAGGACAACAGGGACCGGGACCTGGAAAGGTGGGACTAACTGGCCCAAAAGGTAAGTAACAAGGGCAGAGAACTGTGTTTCTCTACAGGTGACTAAGAACAGGAATAGTTTTTAATCAATTATCATCAGAGCTAGTTAAACACGCATCCTCTACAATCGGTGTCAGAAACCACCATAGCTTCCCTTCACTCTAGTTGAACTAAGGGTTATTATTGCAACAGAACTTCAGTTCTACCACTGTCAAGATCCGGTATCTCTGCTCAGCTTACTATCTTTTTTTGTTCAATTCAGGAGAAAGAGGTCCTGCTGGCGCCCCTGAGTGAAGTGAGAGACGTCAGATGACTTCTCACGCAGAGCCCAGGACCGGTGCAAGGATGTTTCACACCCTAGGCAACTTCCATCTTGCAGACCACCCGCACCTCTGCCCTGGAGTGCCCCCCACGGTGGCAGCTCCCTCCCTCCGCCCTGAGGCCGTCCCCTCTGCCCTGAGCAGCACCCCACCCGCCCCAGCTCACCCTGCTCTGCGCTATGAGCATGACACCCTGACAACTGTGCTGCTTCCTGCTCCCGCCTCCGGCTTGCAGGCCAATCAGCTTAGGGGGGAGCAGTGAAGCAGCCACGGCGTGCTCGGGGAGGAGGCGGGACAGGAGTGAGCTGGGGCGTGGAGTTCCCCTGTGTGTCATCCCCTCTCCCCCTTACTTGCTGCAGGTGGCTCTCCCCGTGCTCCCCTGCCCAGCTCCCTCCGCCTAAATGCCGACAGCGACCGGGGCGGCTGAAGATCCAGCTGCTGCAGTTGCTGCCGAAGAAAATGGTGCCCCCCTAATCCCATTGCCTTAGGCAACTGCCTAGGTCACCTAAATGGTTGCACCGGCCCTGGCAGAGCCCTTTTTGGTGCTATTCATGATGATGGAGAAATTGGGAGCAACTATCTCTCCTCCCGCCCTGTTTCATTGTACAATTTTTCCTTCCAGCTTCTTGCCAAACAAAAAAGTTGAGACGAAATTGGTTCCGGTTAAACAAGAAGTGTCCCCTTTTTGTTTTTGTTTAATAGACAAATGACAAAACAAAACGTTGTTCTGAAATGAGGAGTTGGAACATTTCAAAATTGTGAATAAAATTTTAGCCTGAAAAATTTCACCCAGCTCTAATTATAATGTCTGATATGCCCTGAGTCCTATGCAGCCACAGGAAATAGATCTCAACTGCAGTGGAGACGTAGCCGAAGGCTTTTTCATGTCAGCCAATGCAAAAGACAAGATAAGATAAATGCAGTACTACCACCCTCAAATCTCTTAAAAATTTAAGTCAGGTTCATCAAAAATCAGAAGACTGGTTTTAGAATCATGAGATTATGTAAAAATAATAGATGTGGTGTTCTTTTTATTTGCCTTTTTGAGTATTTAGGGTGTAATGGGGTCACATTTTGAGGCTTTCGCCGTAGCTTTGAGGGTTAGAAACTTACCTTTTTATTGAGGCTGGTGGCTGCAATTATGTCATATCCACTTGACCCCAGGAGCTTGGGCTTTGAGGAAAATAATAATTATCACGAGAGTCATGACAAAATCATGAGTGTTGGCAACATACATCACTTAAGTCCCACAAAATGCCAACTTTAACATATTGTGCAACATGTAGATTGTACATCGACCTTGAACTACCCCCTCCACACAATTAAACCCAAGCGATTCTTGTAGTGAGATGTTGAATTATGTAGCTGACTTACAGGCAAAACAAGGATTTTATTCTGAGTTCTTTTTTTAGGAGAAAAAGGAGCCCTGGGAGCTACGGGAGCCCCTGGAACAGTTGGTGAGACCCTCTGCACTCTCCTTTATACTCTGCACATCATTTCAGTTTTATTTTTGCAGCACAAACAATTAAGTGGCTTAGAAAGCTTGAATAGTTATCATGTCCACCCCATGTCCACAATATCTATATTAATCCTCCAGTAAAATTTGGGCTCTACAAAGAGAGAAATAGCCCCATCTACAAAAACAGGTGGCCATTACAGGTGGTAATGTTTGGAACAACGCTAGCCAGATGACCTTTGGTATGAGAGAGAATAGTAGAAATGTAAGTGAAATCTGTAGATCTGGATGTGTATCCTAGAGAAGGCTTCTTTCTCCTATCCCTCCTTATATTTCATACATACTGGGAGTGGGGAGTATGAACCACAAGAAATGGATCCGTTAGAGGAATGATCCTTTTTCTACCAGTAGTTTATTTAACTGATATTCTCCCATTGTCACTTGGAATTTTTTTTTTAAAAAAAATATTGATTCATATTCACAGGCAGCATAAGCATATGGGGAGGGATAGCTCAGTGCTTTGAAATTTGGCCTGCGAAACGCAGGGTTGTGAGCTCAGTCCTTGAGGGGGCCATTTAGGGACCTGGGGCAAAAATCTGTCTGGGCATTGGTCCTGCTTTGAGCAGGGGGTTGGACTAGATGACCTCCTGAGGTGCCTTGCAACCCTGATATTCCATTATGTTAAGTTAAAGGTGTCTACCCTGAAGAGCTCATAGTCTAAAAACATTATAGGGTAGCTCTTGGAAAATGCACAGTCAAATTTTCTTGGGGGGATGGATAGCTCAGTGGTTTGAGCATTGGCCTGCTAAACCCAGCATTGTGAGTTCAATCTTTGAGGGGGCCACTTACAAATCTGGGGCAAAAATCAGTACTTGGTCCTGCTAGTGAAGGCATGTGTCTGGACTCAATGACCTTTGAAGGTCCCTTCCAGCTCTAGGAGATAGGTATATCTCCAATTATTATTATTAACTCCCCTGACTTGGTGGGCATTGCTTCTAGTTATTAACCAGCAAATAATTTAGTCCATTAAGGACCAATTCTTAGCCCTGCAAGTAGGTGCCTCATGAGAGGGTTACAAAATAGTGTTGGCTACATGAGAGCTGTCTCACTGGTTCAGGGTGGAAGGCTCAGATCAGAGATGTGTGTGAATCCATTAGCATTTGGTTTTCACAATTAAAAGCCTGTCTAGAGCATTTTCAATATAACTAGTACTTTGCTATCCCAGCTGCCACAGTTGGCCAATTACATAGTTTAAAAGACAGTAAAACATTTTTTGGTTCCATTTCACTTTCTCTTGTGTTTCTTTTCATGACCAGTGGAGGAAGACCTGGAAGACATACAGTGTAAGAAAGGTGAGAGTTTCTAATGACCACTAAATGTCACCTCATTCCATCCAGAGACCCAAACATGAAAACCCATTAGAGATAGACAAATTGTAAAAAAATACATCTGTGATTTACCACATTTGCTGTTCTCAAAGTATCCGCAAAGAGACTTGGATCTTTTAAAATGAAGGTGTTTCCTGTTAGCAATTGGCCAGCAAATCTTTCTCCTTCAGCTGATGGGTTCTCTTGCAAACTGTTTGATGTGAGTATTCCTGTGAGTATCTGATATTCTTTCGGGGTGAGTGCTCACCCAGTCACATAATGACTAGAAGCCCCTCTGACTCACAGAGAGATTTCAAAATGCTGAATAGGTACTTGCAGTACGAATCTTTGTGCACATTTCAGTTTCCATGAGTTTTCAAGATGTTTTGAGCCAATCCTCTGTTCAGGTTGAGCTGGTCTCACACAGAACACAGGGGGTTGGGCAGGTGGTTGTGACTTTTCCTCTTGCAAACAAACTTCATACAACCACACTGGCACATTGGAGTCTAAATAATTTGGTTTGTTAACTACAGAGAGCCTGAAAAGCCTAGATGGGTACCTACGCTGCTGCTGTGGTAGGTTTCCAAAGATAGAACACAGAGGAACCACAAACTATTGAAAGGGCTAGTACCCAATTCCCAAACACTACAGTGGGGAGGAGAGGAGATGATTCAAAGATTCTTTTCCAGTTATCTGATTCTGCAGTTGATCTGGCCCTTGGTGCAACATAAAGCAGCCTATGAATCCCTGCTCCAAGGAGAGTTAATACAATCAATTTACATATTTCAATTCCTCTTTCAACCAGGAGCAAAGAACTGCAAGGAGCTTTTAGCTAGAGGAAAAACCATGAGCGGCTGGTACACCATCTACCCCCATGACTGTAACGCCATGACCGTGCTGTGTGACATGGACACAGATGGTGGAGGATGGATTGTAAGAACCGAGCATAATGAAGCTCATTGGACATTATTTATTGAACAACAAACAGTTTTCTATCCCCAAAATGGGAGGTGGCCCTTACCCAGTGGGTTGCAGCTAGTAGAAAAGCACGAGGACAGAAGCTCTGAAGCTGTTAGCTTGCCATGGTTAGCTGAAATAAAAAACAGACACTTCCTGAGCCCTTCTAATCCTCCATAATTTTTGGTTGTGGGGATAACTTGGTTGTGAACACAGTGGGTTTCATGGTGGGAACCTAGAGCTTTAGACTCTAAAAGACCTGGTCTGAGGGGACATTTGTCACTAGTCTGACACAGTTAACCAGATTTCCCTTCTCCTGGCTATTCTCTGTCTGGCTCTCAGAGCCTCCTCAATAGCTGCCCAGACTCTGGAACCAGAATTCCTTCTTCCTTCCACTTCTGTCACAGGTCTGGTGCCTCAGCTGCTCTATCGCTCAGGCAGCCCCTGAGTATGAGAGGTGAGAGTGTTCTAGGGAGCTGAGGGGTTTGAACTCTGTATGTACCTCACATTTAAACCTTCCAATTTATTATTCTGCTTCTTTATATCCCAGTAGTGCCTAAATTATGTGATGAAGATCAGGGTCCCATTGTGCTGGGTGCTGAACACGCACCTTGAGAGACAGCCCTGTCCCTTACAGCTCACAGTCTCCATAGACAAGGCAGAGAAAGGGCCACACAGAAAGCAGAGGTGATGGACTTGCCGAAGTGGCAGAACTGGGTATAGAACCCAGGTCTCCTGATTGCCAGACCAGGGCTGTAGTTTTCAGACCATGTGATCCTTTAATCTAATGCTGTTGCTGCTAAGATTTAATAAGATCCTGTGAGACAAGCCTCCATCTGCGATAGTCACCTGAGGCTAAAATAGATCTGACCCTGTTAAATCTCATCCAGTGATTTACAGTCTCAGAGTTTCTGGTCTCCTGCTCTAGTAGGATGGAAATCAATGTGGGATTTCCCAGCTAAGAACCTCCTGTTTCCCTGCAGGTGTTCCAGAGACGGGTGGATGGCTCTGTGGATTTTTACAATGACTGGAATTCATACAAAAGAGGTTTTGGCAGCCGGCTGTCAGAATTCTGGCTGGGGAACGACAATATCCATCTGTTATCATTCCTTGGTAAAGACATCACTGATGCATTCTTTTCCTTACAGCAACTTTCTCCACCAAGATTTGTTCCCACATTTTAACCATGGATACAGGGTATAAATTTGTACTATCGGTAGAGGTAACCCCTCTGCTCCAGACACCCCTTCCTGTTCCTTACATCCCAGTCCTGCCACACAAAGCTATTGAAACCAATAATGCTGTGGCAGCTGGGCTGGCTTCAGTCATGATTCATGGAGCAGCTTTTGGTCCTTTGGTGGTTCATCCACAGTACAGCAATAAGGGATGTTACAGCGTGGATGAGGTCATAGATTATGAACTACGAAGCATAACATGGAGCACGTTTTTAATAGGGAGGTTAGGTTGGTGGGCGGAAATTGAATTGATAAAGGTTGATATGAAGATATTGGCTTGATGCGAGAATCAGTGGGTGAGATTCTATGATGTGTGTAATGCAGGCAATTTAAACTAGATGATCATAATGGTCCCAACATAATGAAGCCTGATTTGTGTTTAGAGTCTTCAGGGGCTTCTGCAATAAAAACAATCAATAATAGTAATAAAAACTAATGGAAGGTGCTGAACATTTTGCTTTCAAATTGTTTTCTAAAGGTTCCCAGGAGCTTCGCATCGATCTCAGAGATTTTGACAACAACTATGAATTTGCTCTCTTCTCGTCATTCAGAGTTGCAGGAGAGACTTCGAAATACATGTTGTTCATTGGATCCTTTGTTAATGGCACTGCAGGTAGATTCTCAGCTCATCCTTTACCCTTTGTGGCAGATAGAAAAGTAGAAATCAAAAGTGATGCAGAGTATTCTATGGCAGAAGCAAAAGGCAATGTAATCTGTGGAAGTGATGTTCCAGGAAACATCAGTTATTCTCCTGCTGAACTATTAAAGGAAAAACACAAGGTTTAGTGACAACAAAACATATAGTATAATATGGATATCCTGCCTAGTGGAAGTCTGAAAGCAGAATAATGAGCAGATGTAGGCACAGCTACTCCTGGTTGCTTTCCTAAGTTAGATCTTAAGGCCCCATAGAAATATCTGATTTAAACTAAGTGGGCACATCAGGATTGGTACAAGTCCTTGAGTGGTTACATATGCTCCATTTCATGCAAACTATGCATCCAGACCCCCGTATACCAGAGACAGAAATAGTTTGTGCCATGCAGAGTCTTCTACACATCACTGCCGGATTGCTTAGGCAGACCCACAAGGCAACTAGAGAGAAGGGCTTTTAACTAGGTTTAAAAGGGGCAGGGGACAAAAGCCAACAGCTAGGCATAACAAAGGGCCACCTTAACAGAGGGCCAGATTTTTTGGGGGCGGGGACATGTAGGGTCAGAGGAGGAAGAAGAGAGTAACCAGTAGAGGCATATACTCAAAATCTCAGATACCGATACATAAATGAAGGCGGATGGGGAATAAACAGGAAGAGCTGGAAGGATTAATACAATAGTAAATTTACTACTTAAATGGCATCACCGAAACTTGGTGGGATGAGTTTCATTACTGGACTATTGGTATAGTGGGGTACAGCTTGTTTAGGAGGGACAGGCAAGGTAAAATGGGAGGAGGTGATGAATTATATAGCCACAGTAAATACACTTGTTCTCTGCTCCAGGAGGAGGCGAGAGGCAGACCAACTGACAGTCTCTGGGAAAAGAAAAAAAGCATAATAAATAGACATGATCCCTTGATACAGGTGTACTATAGTAATGAGGGACTTTAACTACCTAGATATTTATTGGAACAATAATAAAGAAAAACACAAAACTTGTGATAAGCCCTTGGAATGTAATGGGGACACCATTTTGTGGAGGAAGTAACCAGGGGGACCAGCCATTTTAGACTTAATTCTGATCAACAAGGAGGTATTGGGAGCAAATCTGAAGGAAGAAGACAGTTTGGGTGAAAGTGATCATGAAATCACAGATTTCTTTATTCTAAGGAAAGGAAGGAGTGGAAACGTGGACAAACCGTTAAGGAGAAGTACAAAAGAGTAGCATACCCATATAGAGACAAAATCAAAAAGATTAAGGCAAAAAATAAGTTACACCTAAGAAGGAACAGAAAAATCCATAGGAAGGGGTTCTTTACACATATTAGCAGTAAGAGAAAGATGAAAGCAAGTGTAGTTCCTTACTTAACAGGAATGGAGAGCAATAACTGATGACATCAAGAAGACTTGGGTGTTTCATGACTAGCGTGTTTCAATCTTCACTCAAAAGGTTACTGGTGATGACATACTCAACACACTATTAACAACAAGCCCAAATACTGAAGGGGGAAAGTTAAACAAAACTCATCCTAAGGGAATAAAATAGCTAGCTGAAACAATCTCAGAACCATTAATAATTATCTGGAGAACTCCTGGAGGATGAGTGAGGTCCCAGAGCACTGGAGAAGGGCAAACATAGCACCTATCTTTAAAAAGGGAAACAAATGGGACCCGGGGAACTTTAGGCCAGTCAGCCTAACTTTGATACCTGGAAAAATTCTCACTCAAATTATTAAACAATCAAGTTGTAAACACCTAGAGGACAGTAGGATTAATTAGCAATATCCACCATGGAGTTCTCATGAAGAAATCTGTCAAACCAGCCTTAATTTCCTCTTTGACAGGGTTATTGCCTTTAATGGATAAGGGGAAAGCAGTAGACATGATATATTTTGATTTTAGTAAGACTTTTGACCAAATCCCACATGGCATTCTCAATAAGCAAACTAGGGAAATGCAGTTTGGGTGCAATTACTATAAGTGTGGGTACACAACTGGTTGAAAAACTGTGCTCAAAGAATAGTTGTCAATGGTAAGCTGGGAGCATGTATCTAATGGGGTTCTGCAGGGGCCCGTCCTGAGTCTGGTAGTAGTCAATATTTTTCATTAATGAGTTGGATAATTGAGTGGAGCATATTGCTTATAAATCTCCAGCTGGCACCAAGCTGGGAGGGTTCGTAAGCACTTAGGAGGACAGGATTAAAATGCAAAATGACCTTGGCAAATTGGAGAACTGATCTGAATTTAGCAAGATGAAATGCAGTAAAGACAAATGCAAAGTGGTTCACTTAAGAAAGACTAATCAAATGCACAACTTCAGAATGGGAAATAATGGCTTGGTGGTAGCACTGCTGAAAAAGAACTGGGGATTAGAGTGGATCACAAATTGAAGTATGAGTCAACAATGTGATGTAGTTTTACAAAAAGCTAATATCATTCTGGGTGTGTTTACAAGACTGTGGCATGTAAGAACAGTAGATACTTGTCCTGGTCTACTCAGCGTGGGTGAGGCCTCACAAAGAGAACAGTGTCCAGTTCCGGGCACCACACTTTAGGAATGATGTGGACAAACTGAGGACAGTTCAGAAGAGAACAAGAAAATGATAAAAGGTTTAGAACACCTGACCTATGAGGAAAAAGTTAAAAAACTGGTGGGTGGGGGTAGGGGGAACTTGGTAACAGTCTTCAAATATGTTAAGGGCTGTTATAAAGAGATATACCTATCTCATAGAACTGGAAGAGACCTTGAAAGGTCACTGAGTCCAGTCCTCTGCCTTCACTAGCAGGACCAAGATGATTATGATCAATGTTCACTGAAGGTAGGACAAGAAGTGACCAGCTTATCTGTGATAAGGAGATCTAGGTTAGATATTAGAATTACATTCTCTATAATATAAGGGTTGTTAAGCTCTGGAATAGGCTTCTAACAGAGGTTGTGAAATCTGCATCACTGGAAGTTTTAAAGAACAGGGTGGGCAAACAGCTGACAGGGACGCTCTAGATTTACTTGGTGCTGCCTCAGCCTAGAGGGTTGCACTTGATGACTGCTCAAAGGTCCCTTCCAGATGGACATTTCTATGATTCTGTGATTCTATGATCCTGAATCCACAGCAGGCTCCGGGCTAAGCTTTTAGGTTAGGAGCACATTGGGCTCACGTTACACCATCACAATGATGGAAACTGATTTCAGGATGTCCAAGGACTGAGCACATTGTCGGCAATGAGTTACTCTGGATTTATAGGTGTAACTGAGATCAGACTATAATTTATTGGCATCCTTTCATCTACGAGAGATGGTGGGAATTGCAGCCTATGATATAGATGGTTTGCAATGTCTCATGTGACTGAATAGTCCAATCCAAGATTTGCATGATCTTTGGTAATTTTTGCAAATGTATCTATCGTTGGTTGGGAGCTGCTTGCTTCCTACGGGCTCTTTTCTCTTCAAGGCTGTAGGAGCCAGCTTCTGTCATAGACTTTGAAACCCTGATGGAAAGGGTGGTGCCACTTGTTATGATCACTTGCCAGATTCCTCATAGGTCAGGATTAACTCCAATTCCTTCATATCTCATTTGCTTGTCTTTATCGCGAAACTTGAGACTTCCTGTTGTTCTTGTTCCCTCTGATAGCTCCCCTTATAGCGTGTCCTTGGGTATGTGTCCGTCTTCCAACCCGTACTCAGATGGCCCAGCCAGTGCAGTCATCTTTGCTTGTCATACTTGGTAAATTTGCCCTTCGAAAAACCTCTGCATTGGTGACTTTCTCTTCCCATTTGGTGTTGAGTATGCAGCGTAAACAGCATTAAGTGGAAACTCTTTAACCTTTTCTCCCCTGATGAGTGTAAGGTGTCCGTGTTTCCCCACCATACATGAGAGTGCTGAGGAAGCAGGTTTGGTACATTAGCATTTTGGTCTTGATGATCAGCTGTGAGTTGTTCCATGCTCTTTTAGTTAGTCTGCTGAAGGTGGTGGCAGTCTTTCCAATGGAAACATTTCGTTCTTCATCCAGTGAGAGATTTGTGGTCACTGTAAAACCCAAATAGCTGAACTATTTGGATGACTTCTATATGGTTGGTATTTAAGGTGATTGAAAGATCTTGTGGATCCCCATCCTTATACAACCGTTTTCTTGATGCTGATGGTGAGAGCAAATTCCTGACAGGTACTTTAAAGGCAGTCCATGAGTTCTTAATAGATCTTCATTGTGGGCTCTGAGGGAAGCAACATCAGTGAATAGAAGTTCCCTGATTAGCACCTTTTGGCCTTTGTCTTAAGTCATGACAGGCTGAAGAGTTTCCTATCAGATCTTGTGAGGAGATACAGTCAGAATATGGCCTGTTGAAAAATGTTCCTCTCTGGAAATAGAACTGCAATCTCTCTCCTGACCCCAGGGAGATTTCTGCTGCCTGGTGAAGGGAGAAATTTAGTAACCCCACCTTAGAACCACTAGGCTGGGCTGTGGGAACTGAACTGTAAAAATGTAAAAAATAAACAGTAAGAGATTATCTCACTCACCTTGTGTCTGTAAAAACATGTAATAAATAAACCCAATTGTTTCTACAGGGGATTCCTTAACTGACCACAACGGCATGATGTTTTCAACCCACGACCAGGACAATGACGTGTCTGAGACTAACTGTGCTGCAGCCTATAAAGGGGCCTGGTGGTACCGGGAATGTCATATGTCCAACCTGAACGGATTATACCTGAAAGGACCCCATGAAACCTATGCTAATGGGGTGAACTGGATGACAGGCAAAGGGCACTGGTATTCCTACAAGAGGGCAGAGATGAAAATGAGGCCCGTGTAGCTAATCAGAGACGCAATTGTAATAATTATACTTAGCTCTTATATAGCAATTATAGGCCTGTCATAATGAACATTAATCTGCAGATGACAATAAAGATCTTTTCTTTATCCATCAGCCATGAGGGGGCAGACGTCATCGTACACACTTACCCAGCACAGTGCACAAGGACTGGAGCTGGTAAAAAAACATAAGAATAGTTTTGTGGGGAAAAGATTGAATTTTAAAGTGGTTTGCATTTCAAAGGATTCTAAATTAACCCAGTTGTGATTTTGTGTGTTTAATTTTTTAATTCCTCTTTCTGATATATAGTATCAGAAAATGTTAGTTTATTTTCTCGTTTACCACAATCCTGGTTTTTCTATAAAGAAAATAATTGATCATTGATAAGAGAAGATTTAGAATAAAATAAAAAATAGAATAAAAATAGCATTTCTGCCTGAAAACATTTAAAAACATATATGATTTTCTTCCTGCCAAACAGTAAACATTAGCAGCACATCAATGAAATTTCATGAACATTTCATATGGTTTTTTCAAAAGCTATTTGTCCACAGAAAACTCATAGTTTGAAAAATGTCAGCAGCTCTATCTAGGTTATGTCTCCTCTCCTACAATGGCTCTGCTGTCACTTGATTCCATTCCCCAGAAGCACCATCAGACAGCTCCTACGCTAACCATGCAATTCTTCCTGTGGTGTTAGTGACTCATTACCTCAGTTGCTGCCTCTGTCTCTTTGGAGAACCTTCCCTCTGTCAGTATAAGCAAAGGCTGCTCAATGATTTCACGTCTCAGATTTGTTTGTGTACACAAGCCAGTTCAATAGCATTAAAGCCATATGTGCTGGCCCTGCGTGTGAACACTGTGGGCAGAGTGCACCTGGGCACCAGGCACATTATTGGTCTGGCTCCCTTGGGAGTACAAGAGAGGGGGCACTCCCTCTGCCAGCAGTGCTGTGGCTGCAGAAGGGCATGTCTAAATAGGGTGATGGTGCAAACAGAAGAGCACTGACAATCTCAGGGCTAAACTGCACTAGAAGTTCCCATCGCTCAGCCCATGCGTGCTCGTGCCTTGTGAGGCAGAACAGCCACAATCTCCCCTCTTTGTGCTGGTATGTTCCCCAGTGGAAGATTTAACAACCAGCAAGTCCCCCCCCCCATCTCCCTCTTCTATGTGCCAGGGGGTCGAGGACCAAAAAATGGGGCCTCGGTGCACTCTGCCATCAATTCTGAAGCACTTAGAGGAGAGGAAAGTGATCAGGAACAGTGAGCATGGCTTCACAAGGACAAGTCATGTCTGACTAACCTAATTCCCTTCTATGAGGAGATATCTGGCTCCGTGGATGAGGGGAAAGCAGTAGATGTGTTAGTCCTTGAATTTAGCAAAGCTTTTGATACGGTCCCCACAGTAGATTCTTGCCAGAAAGTTAAGAGTATGGGTGGATGAATGGACTATAAGGTGGATAGAAGCTGGCTAGATTCTTGGGGCCAATGGGTAGTGATCAACAGCTCTCATGTCTAGTTGTCGTTTGTTTTAAGTGGAGGGGCTCCAAGGATCGTCCCGGGCCGGTTTTGTTCAGTATCTTCATAATGATCTGGAGGTGATGCGTGGACTGCACCCACTCAGCAAAATTGGCAGATGACCTAATCTGGGAGGAGTTGGTAGATGTGCTGGAGAGTAGGATAGGATACAGAGGGACCTAGACAAATTAAAGGATTGTGGCCAAAAGAAACCTGATGAGGTTCAACAAGGACAAGTGCAGAGTCTGCACTTAGGACGGAAGAAATCCCATTCACTGTTACAACTATGGACTGAATGGCTACGAAGCAGTTCTGCAGAAAAGAACCTAGGGTTACAGTGGACGAGAAAGCTGATATGCGTCAACAGTGTGCCCTTGTTGCCAGAAGGCTAATGGCATTTGGGCTGTATAAGTAGGAGCATTGCCAGCAGATTGAGGGAATCATTCACTCTATTTGGACATTCGGTGAGGCCTCATCTGGAGCACTGTGTCCAGTTTTGGGCCCCACACTACAAGATGGAGTGTGGAAAAATTGGAAAAGAGTCCAGTGAAGGCAACAAAATGACTAGGGGGCTGGAGCACATGACTTATTGATGGAGAAGCTGAGGGAACTGGGATTGTTTGTAGTCTGCGGAAGAGAAGAATGAGGGCGATTTGATCGCTGCTTTCAACTACCTGAAAGGGGGGTTACCAAAGAGGATGGATCTAGACTGTTCTCAGTTGGTAGCAGATGACAGAACAAGGAGCAATGGTCTCAAGTTGCAGTGGGGGAGGTTTAGGTTGGATATTAGGAAAAACTTTTTCACTAGGAGGGTGTGAAGCACTGGAATGGGTTACCTCGGGAGGTGGTGGAATCTCCTTCCTTAGAGGTTTTTAAGGTCAGTCTTGACAGAGCCCTGGCTGGCATGATTTAGCTGGGGACTGGTCCTGCTTTGAGTAGCGGGTTGGACTAGATAGCTCCTGAGGTCCCTTCCAACCCTGATATTCTATGATTCTATTCTATGATTCTAAGTCCCACGTTCTCACTTCCCTCACCCATCCACTCCCATCCCTGCCTCTGAACCTCCTGCTCTGCTCCCACCCAGTTCCATGCCCTGCACCAGCACTGCTGCTGCAAAAGCCATCACCACTGCTCCTGCCAAAGCCAGACCTGCTGCTGCGGGAGTCAGAGCCACAAACCACAGCTGTTGCTGCCAGCAGAGTTGGATTTGGAGCTTCTAGGAGGCAGCAGAAGGGGAGGGAAGGAGTGGGGGGCCTCTAACCTAATTGAAGGCTCTGCCATGGGCGGTCCCATTCACCAGAGGGCAGAGCCATCCTTTTTGGAGTCCCCCCTCCCTGAGCAAAATCAAATGTGGGCTGTAGGGCTCAGTCGAGCTCTTCCTAGGGGTTCCAGCAGGCCCCAAACAACAGCTGCATCCTGCGCTGGGCATATGTTGTATGGCCAAGCAGCCCTGAGCCTTCGCCAGCTATTCTTCTGCCCCTGTCATCTACCTTCTCCTGCTCAATTCCTGTACTCACCTTCACAAGAACCCCTCTCAGTCACCGTGGCAGGGGGCTCCTTCGCTGGCTCAGGGCTGAGGCAATTGCACGGGTTGCACATGTCTAACCCCATCCCTGGCAGTCAGCCCCAATTCTTATAGGGCTCCCAGGCACAGATGATGCATGTTCCTCCCCATGGCATCAGGTTTATATAATTTTTGGTGGTGTCCAGAACAGGTCCAAGCAGAGCTGTCCCATCCATAGGATGGACCAGGCCAACTGCCTTATGCTTTGAGAGGCCCTGTGCTTCACGGGGACACGGGGTTCAGTGGAACATGAGAGGTTAGCGGGGAGCCTGGTGCCAGCAGCAGCGAGTGATCTGGCCCCAACCTGCCCCTGCTCCACTCCCTCCCCATCCCCACATTCTACCCCTTCCCTCAAACCCCTGCCCCACCTCTTTCTGGCTTCCATCCCCTCCCCCAAGCGACAATGGGTGGGGCAGAGTGGAGCAGAGGTGGGCTGGGGCTGGGTCGCTTGCTGCTGCGAGCGCCAGGCCCCCTGCTAATCCCCCACACTGCTCTGGACCCCAAATCCCCCTGAAGCATGGGGCCCCCAAAGTGCAGTAAGCCCAAACATTGGTGGAGCCAGGCCCACATTCTCAAATATTGGTGGAGCACGGACACCATAGCCCCCTATAACTTGCCGCCTATGCTCTTCCCCCAGAGTGGGGCGGCACAACCTAAAGATAAATGGGTATCTAAGTTAGTATTGCCTTTCAGACTTACTAGTGAGTTACAGAGTCTTGTTCTCAGCTGAATGCCAAACAATCTCTCTGCAGAGGACAGTCCATGAGTCACTGGTGCTGCTCTATAGTTCAGTATAGTCAAATATGGATCTGTACACGTGGCAGTGGCCTTTTTCAAAAGCTATTTAACAATTTTCACACCATTCTCTACAAGACCATTAGATTGAGGATACCTAGGACTCAAAGTTCCATGCTTAACCCCATTCTCTTGAGCCAATTATTTAAATTTGTTTCCTTCAAACTGTGGAACATTATCAGACATGAGACCTGCCCCTGGGTTCCCATCCAACTGTGACCTCAGATCAGAAGTGGCAATCTGCTGAATTTAAGCGTATTAGTCAGTGGAGGGAAAGAAACTAATCAGAATTCCCTCAGTAATGGTGAGTGAACAGGGAAGACCCCAGCGCCAAATCCCCATCCTGCAATGGGGTGTGGAAAATGTGGGTTTGCAGATGACCCACTCCCTGGTGCCACTCTCGGGTGCTTATGTCCTTCTGATCAAGGCACTGCCTGTGGATGGTGTGAGGCCGGTGGTGGCACCTGGCATTCTGGGACTAGGTCATCTTAGAGTCGGGTTGCTTGGGAATGCAACCCAAAGCAGGTGGTAAACTCCATCTTAGGCTAAATACTGGCACAAGACCAATAGTCAACAAGTACCATAAGGGTAAGTTGAAAAGAACTTTGAAGAGAGAGTTCAAGAGGGCATGAAACCATTAAGAGGTGCATGCGTGGGGTCCATGCAGTTTGCCTGGAGGATTCAACACAGCAGGTTCGGGCAGCTGGCCTGGGATAACAGCTGCCTCGCCACTTCCCCTCCAGGGGGTGTCAGAAGGGAAATGACACTTGGACGGCTCTGCCACTGTCGGGCACATTTCCCCTGAGGCGGTGTGCTGCAACCAGCTCTGGGTCTGCTGGGAAGGCGTAGCGGGCAGGTGGCTTGCTGCTTCAGGCAACAGTTCTTGCTGCATCCCAGGGCCGAGGGAGATGACCATGGGGGACGTGGTATGGTGGCCATGAGGGGGACAGGTCCCACTGGTCCCAGTGCGACTGTCATCTGGTGTATGAGGATCATTGCTTCAATGCTGGTGACAATGACTTCAGTGAGGATGACGCTGGATAGATTTGGCTGTCCTCCAAAATGTATGAAGGTACTAAGTTCATGTTCTTCATGATCAGATGACTGCCATCATTCTCTTTAATGGACTGGAGACTGACCCTTTCATCATCAAAACTGGATTTAAGCAAGGATGTGTTATTATTATTTTAAACCAACCCCATTCTCCATCTATTCAGCAGCCATTTTGGTACTCACTCATTAAAGACTGCTCCCCAGTGTAGTTGACATTCAATACAGAATGGATGGGTGGCATTTTAACCTTTGACGTCTTCAGGGCATCCATTACTGATCTTCAATATGCTGATGAACTGTGCCATCCTCATACACACTGAGAATTGACCTACCCTTCTGTCCACACTGGATTTTTTTCGCATAAGCTTACCAAAGACTAGGACTTTTAGTCAATATTGAGAAGACTAAAGTGCTTCATCAGCTGCTTTCAGGCCTTGCCATGACTTACCACACATCACATTGAGGGCAGACTTTGAAGACAGTTGAGCACTTCCGCTTCCTTGGTAGCCAACTCTCAAAATGCAAAATCGACAGTGAGAATCCAGCACAGGATAAACTTTGCAAGTGCTTTCTTTGGGAATTGCTTCAATGTTTTTTCATCGGACCATGACCTGCAGCAGAGAACACCAAGATCCACGTCTATAAGACATTGTTATTCCTACACTCTTTATCCATGATGCAAAACCTGGGGACCTATCAACAGCAACTCAGAAGGTACCACCAATGAAAGCCTCCAGAAGATCATAGCATATCAGGGGTTGAAACGGACCTCAGGAGATCATTTTGTCCAACCCCTGCTTAAAGTAGGACTAATCCCCAGCAGCTTTTTCCCCCTGAGTCCTAAAAATACCCACCAGCAGGGACTAACTCAACCAACCGCTTTGTTTAGCGGCCAAATGCCAACAACTGACTTATCCCTTCCCCATCCTTCGCATTATGTGAAAAGATCACTGCATTAAAACCAGCTACCTCACTGAAGCCAATGGGGAATACAATCACTATCAAAATGTTGTTTTTACCAGCATAGGTAAATAAATCCATGCCAATTTCATCCTACACTCTTAACTGTTCATGTTTGTAAAAACATGGGATCTTTTTCTGTTTTGTTGGTATTTGGACACTTTAACAACTTTAACAGTTTTCTCTCTGATTTACAATTTCGATTCTTTAGCATACAGTCTTTTTCTCTGCGTAAGAGATTATATCTTTCATCATTATTGGTCAGTGGCAGTCTCTGAAATATTATGCAGAGGTATTTATGCACTCACAGTAACAAAAGAGCCTTATGCACAAAATAGAATCTGTTAGTCTGTAAGGTGCAGCACTAGGAGATAATCCTGTTTGAAATAGTGTTAGCGGATGACAACGATGCTCATACAATAAACACTGAGCTCTACTACGCAGCAAAACATGCAAAATCATGAAAATAAATGTAGTCAAACTTTACGAATCCTGGGTCAATGAGTAACGAAAATGATTGCTAAAACATTGATTGATATGGAGCTACTTAAAGATCTACCTGTTAGATGAGTGCCTCAAGAGGACGTACAGCATAGTGAATCATCCCTGGCATGGTGCATGTTATGATGGGTATTCCATGTTCCGTGACGATACATTGCCATAGTGAGGACCTGTCCCATATCTTCTTCATAAGAACGAGTGGTTGGAGGGAGGAGATAGCTACAGTGGTTTGAGGACCATTGGCTTGGCTAAACCCAGGGTATGTGTGAGTTCAATCTCTCAATGGGGCAGTTATGTGATTGTGGGTCTATGTGGTCCCTAGCTGTCTGAGCTGGAGGCGTGTGACTAGCATGATACATCTGCGTTCGTGAGGTCCCTATATCACAAGTGGACTAGAGACTAATCTAGAATGTGTTGACTTAGATAGACTGTCGAGAACACAACATTGCAATGGTCGTAGAATGCGCAGCACACGGCCTGCACATCAGAGTGCACAATCCAGTATCGCATGTGCGACGATCGGATATATCATTGATCAGCAATATCAAAGGGCACAGAATCTAAAACGCCTGCGATGTGGAGAATGGCAGATGTTTCTTGCCACATCAATTCCCAGTTGGTCAGTGCAGTCCATTATGAGAAGCGAAAACCTTATGACAATACATGAATCAACTTCTTTGAGTTGCCATAAACTAATGCACCAAGCAATCAGGTGGCGATTTTGAACGGTTGTTGCTTCTCTTTGCTTGGTCTGCACAGACTGGCTTAGCATCACAAAGCACTGCATATTTGTTACTTCCTCTACAAATGGAGAGTCCATGCTAAGACGAATTTCCGCAGCTGAGTCTTCAAGACAAGATTCGTGCCTACGTCCAGACTATGTCATGTGGATAGGAGCCTGGAGGAGAAAGTGGGTGTAGCGTTCAGTGTTACCCCCTTACAATCAAGCTGGGTCTGATGAAGAACTTGTCAAGGCATTGACAAAACACAAGCAGCTTTACAAGTACCTCCAGTGGAAAAATTTTCGAAGTTAATGAAGCTAAAGAAATGAAGGAAGGTGTCATTTGCTGGTCAGGCACGATATCGTGATCAAGCTATCTCGAGCATGATGCATTTGAGGCATTGCACTGGTGGCAAGGAAAGATGGCGTGGCAAAGCCTTCAGGTAGTCGGCAAAAATTTTTACATGAACAGCAAGTGCAGTACAACTGCAGAGTTGTTGGTACTGGAAAACCTCCTCAAGGCAACAAAGCCTTGGTTTGCAATCAGGATCACTACAAATACATTTTTTGCGATCTCTCATCAGCATTTTTTCGCACCGAAACTGCGGAGCAGTGAAGTGACGAGCATGGCAGAGCGATTTCACCAGAGACATGTGGGCAACAATGGAGAAATGCCTTATCATGTGCAAATGGTCCATCAAAATGCTTGTAGACTATTGCTGGACAGATGTGACAAGAGATGCTCCATATTAATGATACAAAGAAGACAAGCCCGAAGAAGAGCCAACCTAACACTGAATAGGGATTAATAGCAATGTAACTGGCTAGTTGCTTTGCACATTCTCTTAGTCAATATTGAGAAGACTAAAGTGCTCCATCAGTCTGCTTCAGGCCTTGCACATGACTTACCACACATCACCATTGAGGGGCAGACTTTGGATACAGTTGAGCACTTCTGCTACCTTGGTAGCCAACTTTCTCAAAATGCAAAAATCGTCAGTGAGATCCAGCACAGGATAAACTGTGCAAGTGCTTCCTTTGGAAAAATACTCCAATGCGTTTTCATGGACCGTGACCTGCAGCAGGACACCAAGATCCAGGTCAATAAGACAATTGTTATTCCTACACACTTTCATGGATGCAAAACCTGGGTGACCTATCGACAGCAACTCAAGAGTCTGGAGAGGTACAACCAATGACGCCTCCGGAGGATCCTTCACATCAAGTGAGAAGATCACTGCGTTAATACCAGCATCCTCACTGAAGCCAGTGAGAATAACAATCCACCATCAAAACATTGTTTTTACCAGCGTAGGTAACTAAACCCATGACAATTTCATACCACACTCTTAACTGTTCATTTTGTAAAAACATAGGCTCTTTTTTCTATTTTGTTGGTATTTTTGACACGTTTAACATATTTTAACAGTTTTGTATCTGATTGTTCATTTGTGGCCAATACAGTCTCTCTCTCTGGCTCTGTATTTACATTTTGCCATACCCAAGTACCCTTCCTATATACTAGTGAGCATGTCAGCTTGTAACATCTTAGGTACTGCTCTCCGATTTCCTCCAAACAACATGCCATCAATAACAGATCGTTCTGCTTTAAACTGTAAATAGGGACATGGTATATAATGTCCTGACCACCCTGCAGTACTAGCCTTAATACCCTCCGTAAAGTCTGCTGTAGCCTGAGAAAATTCTTTCCACTTCCTGTCTGAGGCTGGACAATTCTTTTTTTATCCGTCTGATGTGCACTGTCTGACTCCACCCCTGTTTCTATTACAGTTTTATCAAATGTTCTGGATAATGTGTCCCGTACTTCCTCTCCCACGTGCACTCTTTGTATCAGCCCAAGGGTTGGGCTTGTTTTTAAATCCAGTGCATGTGCTTTATTCCCTTGCACTATCTCAAAGTCCAACAATTCTGTTTGATCTTTTACTGTCACTGCTAGTACACATGTACCTGTTGTAGGAATGAGTTCCCCCATTATAAGCTTTCAGTTTGACCTGTTCGCTCACCATGTTCCCTGAGTTTTTCCCAGCCTTTTAACAGTAATACCTGAAACAACATTCGCCTGAGCATCAGTGCACAATTAGTAGGTTATAAGAGTCCCATTAGTGTCTTCAGGAACAAAACTACAATGTTAAGTGAGGAGTTACTGTATTGCACCACTTACCACAAGCTGGGCATTGTCATTTTTGTCCACATCATGAGCAACCCTTGAAGTTTTTACAAAATCTTGTGCTTTGCATTTTTCATGCATTTCTATCTTGTTTGTTTTGTACTGACTGACTGCTGGCCAGTTTTTTGTCTCTCTTGTCACTCTATCCAGTGAGGCAGTTTTCTGCCTTCCTTCCATAATTTCTAGTCTGTTGAATGATTTCTGCTGCCGGACACAGACTTACTGCTTTATCCAAAGTATCTTACAAAAGTCCCGTATCTTACAAAAGTCTCTTTTGCAGCTTTGAGTCTCTGATTCCAATTACAAACCACAATACCACACTGAGAAATGTCATCACGCTTCCCTAGTGTAAAGAGAGGAAATCTCCTTTGCACAGAGGCAGAATAGCAGCTGCCTTCTTGCTGTAAGGACTGGAATCATGCAAACACAACTGCGCATAAAGAAATGAACCTCAGCAGTGATCTGCCATCAATAGCACCCGTCATGCAGCAATCACTGAAAAATCACATGTAAATATAGAAAAATGCAGCAGTGGTATATGAGCAGATATGTCCTGGCCATGCATCATTGTTATTTATCATTTCTATGACACAGGCACACAGAGCGCTGAAAAAAATCGAGCTAATAATTCTTTTCTTCCACCCTTCACTTGTCTTGGCTATTTAGATTGTAAGATGTTTGGGAAAGAGATGGCTGGAAGTTGACGCTGGACACACTGAGACTGGAAATGAAGTTGTAACTATTTAACGGTGAGAGTGATTAACCACTGGAGCCATTTCCCAAGGGTTGTGGTGGATTCTCCATCAGTGACCATTTTAAAATCTAGATTGGATGTTTTTCTAAAAGCTCTGCCCTAGGAATTATTTTTGGAAGTGCTGTGGCCTGTGTTATACAGTAGGCTAAGATCAGACTAGATGATCACAATGGTCACTTCTGGTCTTGGAACCTATTCCTCTATTACTGTCTCCTACTATGGGGTTTGCACAGCATTCAGCACAGAGGGGCCCAATCTGACACAAAGTCTCCTGTGGCTACTGTCATACAAATAATAGAGCAGTTGGCTAGTAAATTCACCCAATCCTGCTCTCCGTGTTCACCCAAAGATTCCCACTGAAGCCAACAGGAGGCTTTGAAGGGATGGAGAAAGTCAGCTGGGCCTCATTATTTGGCATCATATTTTAATATTTCAGAAGACACATTCGCATGACTTAACTTTGTGAGCAAAGGTTCAGACTGGCTCTGTTCAATAATCATCATTGCACGATACCGTGTTTGCTCTGCGGGGGAAGCAACAACTGCTAGTCCAGTACTGAACATGTTCTATCAGGCCATTTTATCAGCTATAGTTGTGGCCACTGCAGCATAAACATCTCAATGGAAACTGCTGGAATGTGGAGAGTGGGAAGGAGGCGCTGAGACGCCAGAGGCAGAGAGCTTTATTTGCTCTAGGCTCTTCGTTATTGCATATAAAAGGCTTACAGGGACTGAAATACTAAAGTAGAGGAGGAGGTGGCGAGAAGACAAGTGGAGCTGCCGTTGCAGAGACCAGCACCAGCCATGGGGAGAGCTGCCCAGAAAACCCTCCTCTCTTTACTCTGTTTAGCAGCAGCTGTTTGTCAGGCCCAGGACACCTGCCCAGGTGAGTGAAAAATAATCCTGTTCCCAACTGCGTTTCATAGTGTGGTTCTTGCCAACATGGACCCTGGGGAACGGGGATCTGTTCAGGAATGTTTCTTGTCCTACATGTCTATAAAGTGCTTTGCCTGCTTATGGTGCTTTTTAAATAATAAGAACAGCTTCTCTGTACAAAATTCCTTTGTAGAAATTACTCTCTATTGCAGAAGTGCCCGTCACAGACTAGAGGTGTTCAAAAAAAGGACACAGTTTTTTTGCAAATAATGTTGTGAAATTGTTGTCTCTTGTCTTCACTGAGATTCTTCAAAATTTGACTTGACCTCCTTTCCCTCGTGTTCATTAACTGTCTTCTAACGTCTCTACGCTGGTGCTAGAATCTCTCTGTCTAAAGTTTCCATCTCATCTGCATATTGGGGACAAAACATTTCCAATCTGGCGATTGACCGACCTACACAGGCAGATGACCTAAATTCTGGAAAATAAAATCTCAATCTTCAAAGCTCAGAGTGAGCCTATGATTTCAGATCTCTCTGCTTTTTAAAATTCACATTGACCAAATTAAGATGATTATTTGTAAAATCGCAACTGTTGTGCATCTATCACTATAAATCCACTATACAACTCTTTCTGTGTCAACACATTGATTTCTGCGCTTTGGGTTGAGAATCCAGCAGCATTTGAAGTTTTATTTTAGTATTATTTCAGAACAGTATTTATTTTCACATTTCCTTTACTTACATTCATGATCATTTTAAAATCATTTGCTATGTACAGTTTATGCCCAAATGTTCCATATTTGGAGGAAGAGCTCCTTTGTCACTGGGAATATTAACCATGTCCACCCACATTTTGTTTACCTCAAAAATTTTCACATCAATAGAGATCAATGGAGTTGACAGGTGTGTCCCTATTTTTCTCCACTGATGTGCCTATAAATAATTTTAAATCTCACAATGTGTGTAATATAGGGATGGCACTGTTAGGTTAAAAAACATATTTAGTTCTTTAAAATGTATTTCCTGAGCTTCTAACAGCAACTGTTTTTTAAATTAATTTACTTTCAGACAATTTCTTCACTGAATGGCAGCTATTTGTTTTTCCTCTGCATTTCATTTCACTTGCACAATGAGAACCGGCTACTCAGTGTCACTTTTGTTTCTCTATAGTTAATTTTGTTAAGGGATTCTCGTGAACTAACACAATGCTGCAATGGTCGGGTTGCAAACATTGCAGAGGGATGTGTACATCAAAATTAACTCTGAAGTGATTTATTTTAAATACAAAAATTTAATTAACTTATTTTTAACTTTTGTTTTCAATATAGCTGAAAACAAAGACTAATAGAAATAACCCCCAACTTTTCATATTAGGGCATTGTGTCTGAAATGCATAAAACCAAAGAAAATGTTGGATATCATTGCTAATAGAGAAAAGAAAATGCAGGAACTCTCTAGGCTATTAGCTGGGTTTATCCCTCTGGATTTCTGCAACATTTCCAATCCTGAGAACCTGACAATCATTGTTTACGGATCATTTCTTTCCCCAGTGGTGAGGGTAGTGGCTCTCAACAGTACCGAGAAACTCATTATTCTCCAAGGCTGCCCTGGAATTCCGGGTGCTGTAGGGCCCAGAGGAGACCAAGGAACTGCAGGACATACAGGTACTGAATAAGAATGAGCCTTGAATGGTAATTACTTTTGTAATATGCTCAGACTTTGGAGATTCCCCTTGATCCTGATATGAGGAAACTCTGCTCAAATCAGATGGCCAATCCCCCATGTCCAGTGGTGAGGGATTGGAGCTTCAAGCTCTGAAGTATGGTCCATTCCCTTTGGGGTATCAGATTGGCAACCAAATCCTCTGGTGTTTCCCCATCTGTCTCACTGGCTCACTGTGTGACCTTAGAGATCAGGGACTCAGGGAACCAGATGCAGATACATTATTTGAATTTCGACACAAATGGGATATTGTAATTCCAGGTTGGGGTGGTGGGTGGGAATTATGTATTCAGTACTTACAATGCCTTGAAAAATATACAGTCACTTTTCTGTGTTTTCAGGACAACGGGGACCTCAGGGGATCCCTGGAATGGTGGGGAAAGCTGGCCAAAAAGGTAAAATAACAACGGGCAAAGAACTATGTTTTCCTACAGGTGACCTAAGAACAGGAAATAAGTTTTTAATCAAATATAAAATAGAGCTAGTTATAAAATGCCAATTCCTATAGTATCTGGGCTCCAAAACCACCATAGCTTCCCTTCACTCTATATTTGACAATAAAGGGTTTATTACTGCAACAGAACTTCAGATCTGATCCACTGTCAAGATCTCGGTATCTCTGATCAGTCTTTACTGCCCTTTTTTTTTTTGTTCATTCAGGACAAAAAGGTGCTGCGGGCCTCCAGGGACTGAAAGGTGAGAGACCTCAAATGATTCTTCTCACTGCAGAGCAGGGCACTTTATGATGCTATTCACGGTGATAGAGAAATTGGGAGCAACAATCCCCCCTCCTGCCCTGTCTCATTGTACAATTTTTCCTTCCAGCTTCTTGCCAACAGAAGCTGAAATGAAATTGGTTCCGGTTAAACAAAGTGTTTTTGTTTAATAGCCAAATGACAAAACGAAGTGTTTGAACATTTCATAAATGTTGAAACAAAACTTTAGGAGTATGTGGAAAAATCTTCTACTTGGCTGAATGTATTTAACAAATGTGACCCAAATTCATGAACTGTTTGATAGCCGAACCTGCATTTTTCGGTGAATAAAATATTAACTGGAAAAATTTCACTCAGCTCTAATTATAATGTCTGATATGCCACAATGTCCTGTGGAGTCACAGGGAATAGGTCCCAACTGCAGTATAGTCACAGTGTAAAGGTGAAATTCAGCCAATGCAGAAGACAAGATAAGATAAATGCAGTACTGTCGCCCCAAATCTCTGAAAATCTTTAGTCAGATTCATCAAAAATCAGAAGATTGGTTTTAGAATCATGAGATTATGTAAAAATAATAGATATGATGTTCTTTTATTGCCTTCTGCTTTTTGAACCTTTAGGGCGCACTGGGGTCACATTTTGAAGCTTTCTCCAAAGCCTCGAGGGGTAGAAACTTACCTTTTCTTTAAGACTGAAGGCTGAAATCATGTCATATCCATTTGACTCCAGGAGCTTGGGCTTTAAGGAAAACAATAGTTATCATGGGACTCATGATTGTTGGCAACATTGTAAATGCATCAGTAAAGTCCCACAAAACACCAACTTTAACAGACTGTGCAGAGTGTAGGTGGTGGATAGGCCTTGAACTAGCCTCTTACATAATTAAACCCAAGAGTTCGCTGTAGTGAGATCTTGAATTATGTAAGTGATCTCTAGGCAAAACAAGAATTTTATTCTGAGTTCTTATTTTAGGAAGTAAAGGAGACCTGGGAGACCGTGGACTTCCTGGAATACCTGGTGAGACCCTCTGCACTCTCCTTTATACTGAACACATCTTTTCAGTTTTATGCAGCACTAAAAATTAAGTGGCTTAAGAAGCTTGCTTCTTGAATACTTACCATGTCCACAATATCAAGCCCACTGATTCCCCTGTAAGATTTGGGGTCTACAAAGAAATAGCCCCATTTACAAAAACATGTGGCCATCCATGTGTTGTGATGTCTGGAACAATGCTAGCCAGAAGACCTTTGGTATTAGAAAGAACAGCTGAAATGTAAGTGAAATCTGTAGATCCTGATGTGTATCCCAGAAAAGGTCACTTTCTCCTACCTCTCTTTATATTTCCAACTGGGAGTGCAGAGTACGAATCACAAAACAATGGATCTTGTTTAAATGTCCAGTTAAAGGAATGATCCTTTTTCTACAAGTACTTTGTTTAACTGATATTCTCCCATTGTCACTTGGAATTTTTTTTAAAAAAAATATTGAGTCAAATTCACAGCTAGTGTAAGCATATGCACTCCCCTGACTCTGTGGGCATTGATCCTATGTACTGACCAGCAATTCATTTAGTCTATTAAGGACCAATTCTTAGCCGTGCAAGTAGGAGCCTCATGAGAGGGTTACAAAATAGTGTTGGCTACATAATGAGAGCCATCTCAATGGTTCAGGCTGGAAGACTCAGATCAGAGATGTGTGTGAATCCATTAGCACTTGGATTTTCACAAATAAAACCTGTCTAGAGCATTTTCAAGATAACTAGTACTTTGCTATCCCAGCTGTCACTGTTGGCCAATTACATAATTTAAAAGACAGTAGAACATTTTCTAGTTCCATTTCACTTTCTATTTTGTTTCTTTTCATGACTAGGAGAGGAAGTGCTGGAGAACATGCAGTGTGAGAAAGGTGAGAGTTTCTTATGACCACTAAATGTCATCTCATTCCATCCAGAGACCTAAACATGAAAACCCATTAGAGACAGACAAATTACAAAAAAATACATCTGTGATGTACCCAATTTGCTGTTCTCAAACTATCGGCAAAGAGATGTTGATCTTTTAAAATGAAGGGGTTTAGGTGGCCAGTGAATCTTTTGTGGAAATACATTTCAGCCAATGGGTTCACTTGCAAACTGTTTGATATGAGTATTCCTGTGAATATCTGATATTCTTTCGGGATAAGTGCTCACCCAGTCACATAATGACTGGAAGCCCCTCTGACTCACAGAGAGATTTCAAAATGCTGCATAGGAACTTGCAGTACAAATCTTTGTGCACATTTCAGTTTCCATGAGTTTTCAAGATGGTTTAAGCCAATCCTCTGTCCAGGTTGAGCTGGTCTCACACAGAACACAGGGGGTTAGGCAGGTGGTTGTGTCTTTTCCTCTTGCAAACAAACTTCATACAATCACACTGGCACATTGGAGTCTAAATAATTTGGTTTGCTAACTACAGAGAGAATGCCAAGCCTAGATGGGTACATACGTTGCTGTCATGGTAGGTTTCCAAAGATAGAACACAGAGGGACAACAAACTATTGAAAGGGCTAGTACCCATTTCCCAAACACTACAGTGGGGAGGAGAGGAGATGACTCAAAGATTCTTTTCCAGTTATCTGATTCTGCAGTTGATCTGGCCCTTGGTGCAACATAAAGCAGCCTATGAATCCCTACTCCAAGGAGAGTTAATACAACCAATTTACATATTTCAATTCCTTTTTCAACCAGGAGCAAAGAACTGCGAGGAGCTGTTAGCCAGAGGGAAAATCATGAGCGGCTGGTACACCATCTACCCCCGTCACTGTAACGCCATGACTGTGCTGTGTGACATGCACACAGATGGTGGAGGATGGATTGTAAGAACAGAGCATAATGAAACTCAATGGATATTTTTTCTTGAATAACAGTTTTTTGTCCCAAGAATGGGAGGTGGCCCTTAACCAGTGAGTTGTAGCTAGTAGAAAAGCATGAAGATGGAAACTCTGAAGCTGTTAGCTCATCGTGGTAGGCTGAACAAAAACACAGACACTTCCTGAGCCCACAGGCACCGAGTCCATGGGTGCTTCGGGGCTGGAGCACCCATGGGGAATAATTGGTGGGTGCTCAGCACCCACTGGCAACTTCCTGCCCAGCTTACCTCTACTCTGCCTCCACCTCCTCCCCTGAGCATGCCGCATGCCTGCTTTTCCCCCATAGCTCCCAGCACTTGCACCACAAAATAGCTGTTTCACGTGGCTAGGAGAGGGGGAAGGGGGAATGTGGCATGCTCAGGGAAGAGGCGGGGCTGGGGCGGGGATTTGAGGAAGGGGTCCAATAGGGGCAGGGAGGGGGTGGAGTTGGGGTGGGGAATTTGGGGAAGGGGTTGGAATGGGCACGGGGCAGGGGCAGGGAAAGGGTGGGGTCGGGAAGGTGCTGGGGGGGCAGGAGGGCACAAGCACCCACCGGCACTGGGGAAAGTTGGCACCTATGAGCACTTCTGCTTCTCCTAATCCTTGGTTGTGAGCACAGTGGGTTTCATGGAGGGAACTCGGAGATTTAGAATCTAAAAGACCCCTTCTGAAGGGACTTTTGTCACTGGTCTGACACAGTTAACCAGGTTTTCCTTCTCCTGACTATTCTCTGCCTGCTCTCAGAGCCTCCTCAATAGCTGCCCAGACTCTGGAACCAGAATTCCTTCTTCCTTCCACTTCTGTCACAGGTCTGGTGCCTCAGCTGCTCTGTCGCTCAGGCAGCCCCTGATTATGAGAGAAGAGAGCATTCTAGGGAGCTGAGGGGTTTGAACCCTGTATGTACCTCACATTTAAACCTTCCAATTTATTGTTCTGCTTATTTATATCCCAGTAGTGCCTAGAGAATGTGATGAAGATCAGGGTCCCATTGTGCTGGGTGCTGAACACACACCCTGAGAGACAGCCCCTGTCCCTTACAGCTCACAGTCTCCATCGACAAGGCAGAGAAAGGGCCGCACAGAAAGCAGAGGTGATGGACTTGCCCAAGTGGCAGAACTGGGTATAGAACCCAGGTCTCCTGATTGCCAGACCAGGGCTGTAGTTTTCAGACCATGTGATCCTTTAATCTAGTGCTGTTGCTGCCAAGATTTAATATGATCCTGTGAGACAAGCCTCCATCCGTGACGGTCACCTGAGGCTGAAATAGATCTGACCACGTAAAGGCTTTGGCCATGGCTACACTGGCACTTTACAGCGCTGCAACTGGGGTGTGAAAAAACACCCCCCTGAGCCTGCATGCCAGCGCTGTAAAGTGTCAGTGTAATCAGGGCGGTAGCGCTGGGAAAGCGGCTCCCAGCGCTGCACGCTACACTCCATAAGGGATGTGGTTTACAAGCAGCGCTGGGAGAGCTCTCTCCCAGCGCTGCGGCTTTGACTACACTCACACTTCAAGCGCTGCCGGGGCAGCGCTTTGAAATGTCTAATGTACCAATGGCCTTTGTCTACACTTACAGTTTTGCAGTGCTGGCAGTTACAGCTGTGGTCGTACAGCTGTGTACGGCCAGCACTGCAGTGTGTCACACTGACAGCGACCAGCGCTGCAGTGTGTCCACACTTGCACCAGTTGCAGCGCTGTTGTGAGTGGTGCATTGTGGGCAGCTATCCCACAGAGCACCTCGTCCCATTTTGTCCGCTGTGGGTTGTGGGAAGGGGACGGAAGGGTGCGGGTCATTCCGCTTCCTGTTCCAACGACCCTTGCTGCCAGGGAATCGGACCCCACGCCTAAGAGGGCCCCGCACCTTAGGCACCTTTTTAATTTTTTTTTTTAACTTACCCCGTCCCCAGCTGCAGTCTGCTCCATGGTCCCGCTCCTTTGAGTGAAGCGCCGGCGGGAACGCGGCATGGCCCGCTCTCCAGCTAGAGCTCCAGCCGGGCTGCGGGGCTTGCGGCGCTCCGGCCGGGGCTCCAGCCATGAGAGTGGGGCGGCGGGGCTTTGTCGCACTCCGGCAGGAGAGCGAGTCGTGGAGCTTGCCGCGCTCTGACTGGGACTCCAGCCAGGAAAGTGGAGTCGCGGAGCTTGCCGCGCTCCAGCTGGAGCGCGGCAAGGCCGGGGGCTCTGGCCGGAGCGCGGCAAGGCCCGCTCTCCCGTCTGGAGCTCCACTGAGCGCGGCAAGGCCGGCAGCTCCGGCCGGAGCGTGGCAAGCCCCGCTCTCCCGTCTGGATCTCCAGCTAGAGCGCGCAAGGCCGGCAGCTCCGGCCGGAGCGCGCAAGCCCGCTCTCCCATCTGGAGCTCCGGCCGGAGCGGGCAACCCCGCTCTCCCGTCTGGAGCTCTGGGCCCTTTAATAGCCCCCCTGAGCCATGGGGCAGTGAGGGGGGTATTTAAAAGTCCTGGGGCTCCAGCGTGCCTGCCACCCGGTCCTTCAAATAGCCGCCGGAGCCCCGCTCCCTCTTGCATTCCCCAGCGCTCCCGCGGCTATTTAAAAAGGTCCCCGAGTAGAAGGGGTTTGGGGCTACTTAAAGGGCTGGGGTTCCAGCTGCCTCTGCTGCAACCCCATGGACCTGCCCACACCAGTCTTGGCCCTCCCTCTGCCTGCAGCCACCTCTGCCAAAACACCCCTGTCCTGTCTCAGCCAATCCCTGCCACACCACCCCTGCAGCCCCTGCCCAAGCCAGCCAGCCCCCCACACACTGCTGCCCGCACCAGCGCTCTGCACACGCTGCCCAGCCCCACCCCCCTGCCCTGTTTCCAGTCAACCCCTAGCTGCACCCCACTGCCTGAAGCAGCCGCCCCACACCCCTTCTGTCTCCAACCAGCCCCACATCCCCTTGCCCTGCCTGGCAGCCAAGACCCTACCTCCATCGCCCTGCCCTGCTTCAGCCAGCCCCATCCACCTGCTGCCCTTTGCATTTCCAGGGCATTAAAAACCCTTCAGGGGCAGCTGGAACCACCACATGTGCACACCCCCAGGGAAGTGCGGGGACCCACAGTGTGAAACAACAGTCATTAAACATCAACAGCATATATGATGCAATTATATATTTTATTATTCATATAGTATGGGAAAGTAAACTAATACGATGAAAGGAAATGAGAGCTTTTTTTTCCACTTTTTTTAAGTCATCCCTGCCGATCTGTGCTTCTCTTGGTAGTCAATTCCTCTCTCTTTGGCAGCCTTCTCCTTATCTGGCAGCCTCTTCCTTTTTCATTTCCTTACCCTCCAGTCTTGCAACTTTTTATTTTCTTGTGGAATACAGTTCATAACTGCTCACCATTCTCTTCTTAGGTCTTCCTTGGGTTTTCTTAAGCTTTGCAGTCTTTCAGAAGTCTGCACTGAGGGACATCAAGAGTCACCTTTAAAAAAAAACACAGAGAGATAAAACTGTTAATTACAGAGCCGCATTGTTTTTAAGAGTTTTTTGAAGCATCATTTACACATTCTGAGCATAGCACATGAAGATGCGCAGCTGCCAGATAGAGATGGCGAGTTCCCCACACGTGGCTCACAGTGGAAGGGGTGGGGCTGCACGATGGCTCACCTGGGAAGGGTGCGGTGCTCACTGGGGAAGCCTGGGGTTTCTGTGATCTGTGGAGCAAAGAGCAGCTACAGGGAAATAACACTGACCCCTGCAAGCTACTCTCAGAGCCATCTTGCACCACGCAGCTCACCTTGGGAAGGGGTGGGGGTTGCTTCACTGTGGAAGCCATTGGGGTTTCGGTGACTTGTGGAAAGCAAAGAGCAGCTAAAGGAAAATCAATGGGCTATTCCACATCTAGGCATGCTTGCAGGCAGCCATACCCCCCTGCCTCCCAAAACATTCTGCATCCTTGTAATAAAAGCTTTTACCAGAACAGTCTCCTCTGCTGGTTCCTCCACTACAAGTCCAGCAGTGCGACTGGCTAGCTTTCTTCCTGGCTGGAAAAAGCTCCTGCCTGCAGACTTCTGGCGAGTCTCCAAACACCTCAGTAAGCCTCCCTCTCGGGTTCCTCTACAACCTCCCCCTCCTCCTCCAGGCTCTGAGCCCAGGGCAGTGGAGTGCAAAGCAGAATGACCAGAGAGGCTGAAAAGGAAGCTGGGGATAAGTCCTCTATACCCTTGGAGGCCAATAAAAACCGCTGGTGAGTGTCCACACCTGAGACCAGCGCTAGCATCCCACGCTGGTCTCGCTTCACCGAAGGCCAGAACCAGGTGTACAGCCAGCGCTGCAAACAGGGAGTTGCAGCGCTGGCTGAGCTTTTAAGTGTAGACACCTGCTAAGTTGCAGCGCTGTAACCCCCTCGCCAGCGCTGCAACTTGCAAGTGTAGCCAAGCCCAAAATCTCATCCAGTGATTTACAGTCTCAGAGTTTCTGGCCTCCTGTTCTACGAAGGATGGAAACCATTGTGGGATTTCCCAGCTAAGAACCTCCTGTTTTCCTGCAGGTGTTCCAGAGACGGGTGGATGGTTCCGTGGATTTTTTCCGTGACTGGAATTCGTACAAGAGAGGCTTTGGCAGCCAGCTGTCAGAATTCTGGCTGGGGAACGACAATATCCACCTGTTAACATCCCTTGGTAAACACATCTCTGATGCATTCTTTTCCTTACAGCAACCTTCTCCACCGAGCTTTGTTCCCACACTTTAACCATGGTTACAGGGTATAGACTTGTACCATCAGTAGAGGTAACACTTCAGCTCCAGACACCCCTTCCTGTTCCTTACATCCCAGTCCTGCCACACAAAGCTATTGAAACCAGTAATGCTGTGGTAGCTGGGCTAGCTCCAGTCATGATTCATGGAGCAGCATTTGGTCCTCTGGTGGTTCGCCCACAGTACAGCAATAAGGGATGTTACAGCGTGGATGAGGTCATAGATTCTCAACTACCTTAGCAAAGCATAACACGGAGCAGGTTTTTAATAGGGAGGTTAGGTTGGTGGGTGGAAATTGAATTGATAAAGATCGATATGAAGATATTGGCTTGATGCAAGAATCAGTGGGTGAAACTCGTGATGTGTGTGATGCAGGCAATTCAGACTAGATTATCATAATGGTCCCAACATAATGGAGCCTGATTCGTGATTGGGGCATCTAGAGGCTCCTGCTATAAAAACAAAAATTAATAGTAATAAAAACTAATGGAAGGTGCTGAACATTTTGCTTTCAAATTGTTTTCTAAAGGTCCCCAGGAGCTTCGCGTCGATCTCAAAGATTTTGACTTCAACTATCAATTTGCTATCTACAGATCATTCAAAATTGCAGGAGAGTCCCAGAGATACAAGCTGATCCTTGGAGAGTTTGTTAATGGCACTGCAGGTAGGTTCTGATCTCGTCCTTTACCCTTGTGGCAGATGGAAAAATGTGATGCAAAATATTCTATGGCAGAAGCAAAGGTGAGGTGTTCTGTGGAAGTGATCTCTCTCAGGAAACATCAGTTATTCTGCAACTGAAGTATTATAGAAGGAATACAAGGACTAGTGACAACAAAACATATAGTATAATATGGATATCCTACCTCGTGCTGGTTGCTTTTCTATATTAGCTTTAATGCCCCATAGAAATATCTGAATTAAACTAAGTAGGCACATCAGTATTGGAACAAGTCACTGGTTAGGTAGATATGCCCCATTTCATGCAAACTATGCATCCAGACCCCCGTATACCAGAGACAGAAATAGTTTGTGCCATGCAGAGTCTTCTACACATCACTGCAGGATTGCTTAGGCACACTGACAAAGCAAGTAGGGAGAAGGGCTTTTAACTAGATTTAAAAGTCCAGGTGACAAAAGCCAACAGCTAAGCATAAAAAAGGGCCACCTTAACAGAGGGCTAGATCTGTGGGGGGCATGTAGGGTCAGAGAAGCAAGAAGTGGGAAATCAGTCAAGGAATCTGCTCAATATCTGAGATACCTGTATGTAAATTGCAGGCGGATGGGGAATAAATAGGAAGAGCTGGAAAGATTAGTATAATAGTAGAATTACTACTTAAGCGGCATAAGAGAAACTGGGCGGGATAAGACTCATTACTGGAATGTTGGTATAGTGGGATATAGCTTGTTTAGGAGGGACAGGCAGGATAAAAAGGGAGGAGGTGTTGAATTATACAGCCAGAGTATATACACTTGTTCTCTGCTCCAGGAGGAGGCAAGAAGCAGACCAGTTGATAGTCTCTGGGTAAAGAGAAAAAGGGTAAAAAATTGAAGTGACCTCTTGGTACAGGTGTATTATGGTAATGAGGACTTTAACTACCGAGATGTTTGTTAGAAAAATAATACAGAAAAACACAACATTTCTGATAAGTCTTTGGAATGTAATGGGGACACCATTTTGTGGAGGAAGTAACCTGGGGGATCAGCCCGTTTAGACTTAATTCCCTTCCTGACAAGGTTATTGGCTTAGCGGATAAGGGGGAAGCAGGAGATGTGACATATTTTGATTTTACTAACACTTTTGACAAAATCCCACATGACATTTGGAATAAGCAAGCTAGGGAAATGCAGTCTGGATGAAATTACCATAAAATGGAAGCATAACTGGTTGAAAGACAGTGCTCAAAGAGTAGTTATCAATGGTATGCTGTCAAACTGGGAGCGTATATCTAATGGGGTTCTGCAGGGGACAGTCCTGGGTCTGCTGGTAGTCAATATTTTCATTAATGAGTTGGATAATTTAGTAGAGCATATGCTTATAAAATCTGAAGATGGCACAAAGCTGGGAGGGGTTGTAAGCATTTTGGAGGACAGGATTAGAATGCAAAATGACCTTGGCAAATTGGAGAATTGGTGTGAATTCAACAAGATGAAATTCAGTAAAGACAAGTGCTAAGTGATTCACTTAGGAAGGACAAATCAAATGCACAACTTCAGAGTGGAGAATAATTGGCTTGGTGGTAGCACTGCTGAAAAAGAACTGGGATTTAGAGTGGATCACAAATTGAGTATGAGTCAACAATGTGATGCAGTTGCACAAAAAGCTAATATCATTCTGGGCGTGTTTACAAGACTGTGGCATGTAAGAAATAGCAGATACTTGTCCTGGTCTACTCAGCGTGGGTGAGGCCTCACAGAGAGAATAGTGTCCAGTTCCGGTCACCACACTTTAGGAACGATGTGGACAAATTGAAGAGAGTTCAGAGGAGAGCAAGAAAAATGATAAAAGGTTTAGAACACCTGACCTATGAGGAAAAGTTAAAAAACTAGTGATGTGTAGTCTTGAGAAAAGAAGACTGAGGGGGGAATCTGGTAATGGTCTTCAAATATGTTAAGGGCTGCTATAAAGAGGACTGTGATCAATTGTTCTCTATGTCCTCTGAAGGTAGGACAAGAAGTTATAGACTTAATCTGTGGTAGAGAGATCTAAATTAGAATTAAGTTTCTAAGCATAAGGGTAGTTAAGCTCTGGAATAGGCTTCTAACAGAGGCTGTGAAATCTGCATCACTGGAAGTTTTTAAGGATAGGTTGGGGAAACACCTGACAGGGACGGTCTAGATTACTTAGCACTTCCTCAGCCAGGGGTATTGGACTTGATGACTTCCCAAGATCCCTTCCAGACCAATATTTCTATGATTCTCTGATTCTATGATCCTGAATCCTCAGCAGGTTCCTGGATAAGCTGTTAGTTTAGGAGCGCAGTGGGCTCACATTATACCACCACAATGTTGCAAACTGACTTCAAGACACCGAAGGACTGAGCACATTGACTGCAATGAGTTACTCTGGATCTATAGTTGAGTAACTGAGATCAAAATATGGCCTGATGAAAAATGTTCCTCACTGGAAGTAGAACTGCAGTCTCTCTCCTGCACCTGAGGGACAGTTCTGCTGAGTGGTGAAGAGAGAATTGAACTATAAAATGTAAAAAATAAACAAGAAGAGATTATCTCACCCACTTGGTCTCTGTAAAAACATGTAATAAATAAACCTAATTGTTTCTACAGGGGATTCCTTAACTGACCAAAACGGCATGATGTTTTCAACCCACGACCAGGACAATGACGTGTCTGAGACTAACTGTGCTGTAACCTATAAAGGGGCCTGGTGGTACCGGGGATGTCATATGTCCAACCTGAACGGATTATACCTGAGTGGAGCCTATGAAAGCTATGCTGATGGGGTGAACTGGGCTTCAGGCAAAGGGTACAAGTACTCCTACTGGTTGTCTGAGATGAAAATTAGGACTGTGTAGCCAATCAGAGAGGCAGTTATAATAATTATACTTAGCTCTTACATAGCATTATAGGCCTGACATAATGAACATTTATCTGGAGCTGACAGTAAAGCTTTTTTCCTTATGCACAAGCCACTAGGGGGCAGACATCATCGTACACACTTACCTAGCGCAGTGCGCTAGGATTACAGCTGATAAAAAAGATTAAAATAGTTTTGTTGGGGGGAAATGTAATTTCTAAGTTGTTTTCATTGCAGTGGGTTCTAAATTAACCCATTTTTGCTTTTGTGTTTTTAAATTCTTGCAGATTTTTTTTCATTCCTCTCCCTGATATCAGACAATGTTATTTTATTTTATCATTTAAAAAAAACCCTGGCTTTCTGTAAAGAAAAAAATGTAGTTGTTAGCCTGAGAACATTTTCAAAAAGAATTGCAGAAAACATTAAAAAATATATGATTTTTTCCTGCCAAACAAAACATTACAACCACATCAATGAAATTTCATGAAAATTTTCATATTTTTTTTCAAAAGCTGTTTCTAACTCGTAGTTTGAAAAATGTCAGCCAGCTCTATCTAGGTTATGTCTCCTCTCCTACATGGCTCTGCTGTCACTTGATTCCATTCCCAGAAGCACCACAGACAGCTCCTACCGCTACCATGCAATTCTTCCTGTGGTGTTAGTGACTCATTACCCTCAGATGCTGCCTCTGACTCTGGAGAACCTTACCCTCTGTCAATAAAGCAAAGGCTGCTCAATGATTTCACGTCTCAGATTTGTTTGTGTACACAAGCCAGTTCAATAGCATTAAAGCCCATATGTGCCTGGCCCTGCGTTGTGAACACTGTGGGCAGAGTGCACCCTGGGCAGCCAGGCACATTATTGGTCTGGCTCCCTTGGGGAGTACAAGAGAGGGGCACTCCCTCTGCCAGCAGTGCTGTGGCTGCAGAAGGGGCATGTCTAAATAGGGTGATGGTGCAAACAGAAGAGCACTGAGACAATCTCAGGCTAAACCTGCACTAGAAAGTCCCATCGCTCAGCCCATGCCTGCTCATGCCTTGTGAGGCAGAACAGCCCACAATCTCCCCTCTTTGTGCTGGTATGAGTCCCAGTGGAAGATTTAGCAGTCGGGTAGGTGAGCAAATGCTGGCTGGACTCCACATCCAACCTCTTTCCCCCCCGCCCCTGTCTCCATCTCTCCCTGTGGCAGAGGAACAAAAAGATGAGCATTGATTCAGGCAGGGCCGGCCTTAGGAGAGGGCCACCTTGGTGACTGCCCAGGGGCGCCATGGTGAAGGGGGGTGCTATGCAGAAGTGTGCACTGCCAGTGCATAGTCAGAAACTGCTCCTGGCTGGCAGGTCAGCACTGGGGGGGGGGCATCCGTGGTGGAGCGGTGACAAACAAATACTGCTCCCCTCCCACGTTCCTGCAAACCCTCAGAGGGCTGTGTGGGGAGGAGCAAGGAGCAACACCAAGCACTCTGTGGATCCAGGTCACTTTCCCAACCTGGTCTGTGCTGTGAGGTGAGCATCAGCCGCTGCTGCTCTCTTCCCACCTGGCTGCGTAAGGGGAGGGCAAAGTGACCCAGAAGCAGGGAGCCCTGACTTTGCTCCTCACCCCCCCTCAAACCCCCAAGGGGCGCACGGAGGAGCAGCGTTCAAAGGGGCGAAGCAAACAGCAATGTCAGCAGCTCCATGCATCCAGGTCAGTTTCCCCATGCGGTTGCAGGTGTTAGGGGCGCAAGGGTTAAGGGTGCAAAGGGGGATTGGGAGCCCACAGGGGCCAAAGGCACCAAAATACACATTCGTCCAGGGTGCCATTTTCCCTAAGGCCAGCCCTGCGTGCAGGTTTTTATTGTGGGCCCCCCTATGCCACCACGAGTCCCACATTCTCACTTCCCTCACCCCCACCCCACTCATCCCTGCCTCTGCACCTCCTGCTCTGCTCCCCTGTCCATCCTCAACACCCCCACCCAGTTCCAGGCCCTGCTGTCTGCTCCCTCTGGCCCGGTGTCATAAACAGATGGTTAAGGGTTACTGTATCTTTTACCTGTAAAGGGTTAACTAGCTCAGTAAACCTGGAACACCTGACCAGAGGACCAATCAGGAGACAAAATACTTTCAAATCTCGGTGGAGGGAAGCCTTTGTTTGTGCTTTTTGGGTTTTTCTTTGTTCTCTCTGGGTTCTGAGAGGGACCAGACATGTATACAGACTCTCAATTTTTCTGAAACAGAGAAGCTCTTCTGTTCACATTATTAAGTACAGTTTAGAAGGGGCCCCCGGGGTTTTTAATTTAGCCTTCTTTATTCAAATTAAAATTAAAATTATTTTTCAATATTCCCTTTTTTTATTTTTCTTTTTGCCAAACGTTGTATTTTGCTGGAATGGATGTATCTTCTGTTTCCTAGCAAACTTGTTATTGTGCTGGGGGGGAGGAGTTCTCTAGTATCTATAGCTGAAAGACACCTGTACATTTTCATCTGATTTACAGAGATAAATTTTACCTTTTTTTCTTCATTAATTAAAGCTTTTCCTTTACTAAGAACCTGCATTGATTTTCGTATTTAGATTATCTGGTGTAAGATGCCAAGGGTGTTCCGAGGGGGTCTGAAGTCACCCAGGGAAGTTGGTGGAGAAAGGAGAGGAAGAGGGAGGAAAAGCTATTTCTTTGGTGTCACGATCACTGTCTTCTCTCTCAGGAGAAGTCTGGAAGGGGGAGAAAGGGTGGGGAGGTGAATTTACCTCTCTGTTGTTAAGATTCAAGGAGGAATCAACAGGGTTATCTCCGCGTTTACCCACAGGGAAAGGGGAGAATCTGGGGGAAGAAAGGAGGGGGGATGGTTTATTTTCCCTTTGTGTGAGACGCCAAAGGGGTTTTTGAGTCTTTGGGGTCCCCAGGAGGGTGGGGGCCAGAAAGTGTCCAAAAACACAGTATTTTGCGCGCCCTGGTGGCAGCTCTATCATTCTAAGCTAGTATTAAGCTAGAGGGTGTTCATGCAGGACCCCCATCTTTTGGACGCTATAGGTTAGAGTAGGGGAATCATAATCTTGACACGGGCCCTGCAACCAAGTGCTGCTGCTGCACAAGAGCCATACCCCACACCAAAGACTTGGACTTTTGCCTGACCACAAATCACACATGACCTGCTAACAATTGTGTGAGTTCAGAGCACACAAACCCAGCTGCTGACTTGCCAGCAGAGTTGGGAGTCAGAAGCTTCTAGGAGGCAACAGGAGGAGAAGGAACTATGGCCGCCGGGGGGGCTTCAACCAAATGGGAGGGCTCTGCCATTCCAGAAAGGTCCCACTTGTCTGACTTCTCAACCCTGCAGAGCACCGGGACGCAGCCACACGTGGGCCTGGGTGGCTACTGCCGGGAAGTGGGGTTGGGACGGGGGGTGGGCTTGTCCCACTCTGCCCGCCCCACCGGTGCTCCTGCTGGGGAGTGGGATCGGGATGGGGGGGCTTGTCCCACTCTGCCCACCCACCGGCGCTCCTGCTGGGGAGTGGGGTCAGGGTGTGGGGCTTGCTCTGCTCTGCTCGCCTGGTGCTCCTGCTCACGAGCGGGTGGCTGGTGGCACTAGAGGAGATCTTCAGAAAAGGTAGGCCTGCCACCTGGGGGGGGTCGGGCCTGGCGTGGGGCGGTAGGACCTGGAAGGGAGCCAGGAGAGCTGAAGAGCAGCATTTTCTCCCAGGGCTGGGTACACACCCAGGCCGCAGGGAGCCCCTGGCCATGCTGGCTGCAGGGTTGGGGGGATGTGGGGTCCCCCATCCCTCCCAGCCCCCCTGGAATTACCTGCCCACCCAAATATCCCACATTGGGGCTACACCATTGTGGCAGAGCCACCCCTTTAGAGTCCCCTTCCCTGTGCACGGCTTTTCCTAGGGGTCCCAGCAGGCCTCAAACAACAGCTGCGGCCTGCGCTGGGTATATGTTGTATGGCCAAGCAGCCCTGAGCCTTCACCAGCTATTCATCTGCCCCTGTCATCTTCCTTCTCCCACTCAATTCCTGCACCCACCATCACAAGAACCCCTCTTAATCACCATGGCAGGGGGCTCCTTCGCTGGGTCAGGGCTGATGCAATTGCATGGGTTGCATGTGTCTAACCCCATCCCTGGCAGTCAGCCCCAATTCTTACAGGGCTCCCAGGCACAGATGACTCATGCTCCTCACCCATAGTGGGGGGACATGATCTAAGGGGGAGGACATGTGAACTCCTGTTCCCCCACCCATGTCTCCTCTGCCCAGTGACTCCACCACCACCCTGCAGCCCAGTCTGGGTCCATTGCATTCTCTTACCTGCAGGCAGAGGAGGCTCTGTCCTTCTCCCACTGCACTCCCCTCTGGCATGGGTGGCCATTCTCCCTGGCAGCTGGGCCTGGGTGGGAACCGGGATGGAGCCACTTCTCACACTAGCTGAAGCTGGCTGCTTCAGGTTGTGCAGCACAGCAGCTGCCTGAGAGAACCTGGCTGGGGAGATGGTAGCAGGGGTGAGCCACCCTCCATCCAGGCCCGGCTGCCCCCTGGGCAGGCCAATCGGGGGGGAGGCACTTGACCCTGCATGCCCCGTGTCACCTCAGCCACCTGCCCTGCAATCCCATTGCAAGATGTCACAGCCTCTGAGCATGGCCAGCAAAGGCTGCTGCTAGTAGAAGTTTCCTTCTCCATCCTGCAGGAGCCGCAGCCGCTGGGCATGCTCCAGTGCTGGAGGGGCTGCTGATGGGACATGTTGCTTCCATAGCCTCCTCTTGCTGCGGGACGCAGAGATGCATGTTTTTTTAAAAAATGTTTTCTGATTCAAAATAAAAGCCTACAGTGATGTGACCATTGGGCCCCATGCTGCATGGTTGACGACTATGCTCTAACCCTTAATCCTGCCCTCAGGGCCAGTTTAAAGTAATCCATGTCCCAAGGCATATCCCAAAATGGCCTCTGTCAACTTGGAATGCAAGTGGCAGGGCCATCCTCCCCTTCCAGGGGATTCACCAGCCATGCCATGAGGTATCCTTTTCTTCTCCAGAAGCAAGGGCCTCTTTCCTCTCAAAAGAGGTAGTGCTGGCAGCAGGAGAGTCCCCCAGCACTTACCCCAGAAGCAGGCGTTTATTCTGTAGTCATGGTGGGGGATCAGCTGGATCAAACCTGAGCAGTGGCTGCAATCCCACATGCCAGGTCACTTGGCCACTCACATTTGGCCCAGCCACTCCCTATTATGATGGAGGGGTGACTGGGCCAAACCTGAGCAGTGCTGTGACTCCGCACACCAGCTTACAATGCCATTCAGTCACATTTTGCTTGGTCCTCACTATATCATGGTCAAAACAAAACGAAACAACAATCCCTCCCTCCTCCTCCCCGAATTTGGGCCGTAGGCACGTGGCCAGCTTGCCCATGCATTAGTCCAGCCCTGATTACTCCACAGTGACTTCACTAACATCAGTGGGCTCACTCCATGTTTGCACTCATTTGACCAAGTGGGGAGTCGGGGACACCAAGTTTTACAAAAGCATAAGAGGCTCTATCTTGCTCCGACTGAGGTCAATGGCAAAACGGCCCAACCTGTAACTCATGCAAGAAGGACCAACGGCAAAGGCGGAGATAAAGAGACGTGGCACTGTTAAAAATTGACCTGCTTGCAAAAGAAGTGTGGCCCATATCAGCTGTTCCATAGCCATGCAATGGTCCCACTATGGGGGAAAGTAATATACAGTTGCCCGTGGGAAGCTCTGAACTAACCCTATGTCCCCCTGGGCTCACAACAAAGGGGAATTATTAATTATCTTAATTGTTTATTATTTGGATTATGAAAGCACCTAGGACCGCCAGTCACAGGCCAACATCCCATTGTCTTTGGCACTGTACAAGTACAGAACACAAAGACAGTCCCTGTCCCAAAGATCTCATCTTAGATACAGAAGAGTGAAGGTGTCAGGTTGCAGTGGACTGGCCTTTGGTGAAAAAAAGAGTGCGACAGTGTATAATGCAGATTGTCTGTCCAATAGCAGGGGCATCTGACACTGGGCATGTGTATTGTGAGAGCCACTGAGGAAAGCTGTGTCCAGCGTCATAATGCCAGCTAAGTCCATCACTGGGATTTGCAGAGAAGTGAACGGTGCCTAGAAACCCACAGCATATTTTCAAAGACATTGGACCAACATCAGCTAAGATGGGGTTGGCTAGTTGCAACCATCCAAATTTCACCCCTCTACAGCTGTACTGTCCTTTCCCTGTGTGGTGCTCTGTCCTCACGTGGTGATGGCTGGGCCACAGACAGAGGTTGATGAGTCTGCTACAGACTTGTAGGCTACACACCTGAGTATTTCAGCTAAAGAGGCAGTGACTTACATCGTTAGCTACAGAGGCTGCAGGTTCAATTCCTCCTGGTGATGACTCACCCATGAGTAAAATACACAGCTTGGCAGTTGGAGAAGATGACAAACTAACATTCACTGATGGTACAACCCATCTGACATCCAATGGCATGCTCAGAGAAGCGGATCCTGCTCAAGGTAAATCCTGCAGCACAAGGTCTATCACACGAAACCTACGTGAGACCAGAAACCACAATACAATATTAATCGTGCTTCCCCAGTGTAAAGAGGAAATATCCATTGCACCCAGGGAGAATAGTGGTATTCTTGCTCTACAGATTGGAGTCATGCAAATTCATAAGCACATAAAGAAATAAACCACGGCAGTGATCTGCTCTCAGGCGCATCTAGGGTGACCAGACAGCAAGTGTGAAAAATCAGGACGGAGGTGGGGAGTAATAGGAGCCTATAGAAGAAAAAGCCCCAAATATCGGGACTGTCCCTATAAAATCGTAAAAGCAGCAGAGAATCCTTTGGCACCTTATAGACTAACAGACGTTTTGGAGCGTGAGCTTTCATGGATGAATACCCACTTCGTCAGACGCAGGACGTCTGACAAAGTGGGTATTCATCCACGAAAGCTCACGCTCCAAAACGTCTGTTAGTCTATAAGGTGCCAAAGGATTCTCTGCTGCTTTTACGATTTTATAGGGACAGTCCCGATATTTGGGGCTTTTTCTTCTATAGGCTCCTATTACATATCCGGGAGACATTCTGGTCAACCCTCAAGGTTCTACAAAATCCAACATGCCATCAGTCCATCTGAAAAATTCACAAGTATACCATAAGGCAGAAAAATGCAACAGCACTTGTCCTCCTTTCAGATTTTTGGGGCCATATAGTAACTGCCAACATGAGATAACACATTTCTTTGTCTTCCACCTTCGCATTTGTCTTATCTGTTTAGATTGTGTAGCATCTTTGGGGAATTCTATGTTCTTATGTAAGCCTAGCCCCATTCAGAACTGGAAATAAGGTGGGGTATTAATATTGGACTCATTCCCAAGGGCCATGATGGATTCTCCATTTACTACATTTTAAAATCAGATGGATGTTTTTTCTAAAAGATCTGCTCTAAGATTATTTTCTAGACTCCCTTGTGTTTAGGAGGTCAGGACTAGATAATCCAATGTCATTTCTGGCTTGGAAGTCTATTACTATGGCGGGTACAAACCCCCAAAACGTTCGGCACTCTGACACCTCCCTACACTCACCCGGACAAATCAACATACTGGCCGAACCAGGTTTATCTTCTATCTATACCAAGATTCACAACCCAGAATCGCTGGACGTGGTGCGATCATTCTCAGGATTGGCCTCTTACCGAAGGACTGTCTGATATGGTGGATCGTCTACCTGGACCTATGCCACCAGCCAGCTCCAGATATCTCGCGTGGACACACTATTCTGAGAACGTACAAGCATTGGTGACCTTCCAGAAACCACCATCCTGCACCAGGTGTAGGCGCTCTACACTAACCATCCACAACAAGAAGGTATACAAGCTATCAGGAACAGTATCCCTGATGGATGCCAGCACAACTGGCTGCTGAGCTTGTGCCTTTATCTCCACAACAACAACTATTTCAATTTGATGACGGATATAGTATTCTCCAGATCCAGTGGCACCGCTGATGGGCACCCGCATGGGCCCACAATATGGCAACAGTTTTCTTGCGACTTGGAAGCAACGCTTCCTTTCAGCTCTCTCCACTCACGCCCCTTTCTCTACCTACGCTACATGATGACATGTTCAATTCATTCTGCGACCTATGGGAGGAGAACTCTCTGGAAAAATTCTAGCCACAATTTGTCAAACAGCTTCACCCCACATCAGCCTCAGCCTGGACAATCTTACGACAGGAGGTCCACTTCCTAGACATCACGGTGGCAAATAAGTGATTGGTCATGTTAACCACCGCCCTTATACTGAAAACCTGCCGACTGCTATGGCCTACCTTCATGCCTCCAGCTTCCTCCCGGGCCACATCACACGATCCATTGTCTACAGCCAATCACTGAGGTTACAAGCGCATCTGCTCTAACCCCTCAGACAGAGACCAACACCTACAAATCTCCACCAAACATTTCTCAAAACTACAATACCCGCCATGCGAGGGAAATAAGGAAACAGATCACAGAGCCAGACATGTACCCAGAAGCCTCTTACTGCAAGACAAACCCAAGAAGAAACCAACAGATCCACTGGCCGATCACATTACAGTCCCCAGCTAAAACCCTCCAACGCATCATCAGGGATCTACAAACCCATCCTGGACAATGATCCTCACACTTCACAGGAACTTTGGGTGGCAGGTCCAGTCCTTGCCCACAGACAACCTGCCAACCTGAAACATATTCTCACCAGCAACTGCACACCGCACCATAGTAACTCTAGCTCAGGAACCAATCCATGCAACAAACCTCGATGCCAACTCTGCCCACATATCTACACCAGCGACACCATCACAGGACCTAACCAGATCAGCCATCACCATCACCGGTTCATTCACCTGCACGTCACCAATGTAATATACGCCAATCAGTATGCCAGCAATGCCCCTCTGCTATGTACATCGGCCAAACTGGACAGTCTCTACGGAAAAGGATAAATGGACACAAATCAGATATTAGGAATGGCAATATACAAAACCTGTAGGAGAGCACTTCAGCCTCCCTGGCCACACTATAGCAGACCTTAAGGTGGGCCATCCTGCAGCAAAAAAACTTCAGGACCAGACTTCAAAGAGAAACTGCTGAGCTTTCAGTTCATCTGCAAATTTGACACCATCAGCTCAGGATTAAAACAAAGACTGTGAATGGCTTGCCAATTACAGAACCAGTTTCTCCTCCCTTGGTTTTCACATCTCAACTGCTAGAACAGGGCCTTCATCCTCCCTAATTGAACTAACCTCATTATCTCTAGCTTGCTTGCTAGCATTATATAATACCTGCCCCTGGAAATTTCCACTACTTGCATCTGACGAAGTGGGTATTCACCCACAAAAGCTCATGCTCCAAAATGTCTGTTAGTCTATAAGGTGCCACAGGATTCTTTGCTGCTTTTACAGATCCAGACTAACACGGCTACCCCTCTGATACCTCTGAGGGTCGAAACTCTCAGGTTGAGAAACACTGATCTAGATGAGTTGGGTGCCCCCTGGAAGACCTCTGTATACCCCTGGTTGAGAACCTCTGGCCTATTTAGTCCCCTCTTAAATCTGATTTACCATCCATATCACCAAGGAGCACATACAGGTATGAAAGAAATCAATATCCATGCAGATTAACTAATTTTGCCAAGTGACAGAACTTGGCAAAACTGGATCTCAAAACGTCTCTCACACACAAAGACCTGGACATATTTCTTAATCACAATCCCAAACTGGTCAGGAGATGCAGCATTTCAACTGCTTTGCTCGCTTTGTCCAGCTGTCCCACCATCCTCACAGCCAATCCCACAATGTCGTGGCAGCCAAGAGGGGTAGACAAGTTCCCTCTGGTTATCACATTGACTCACCTCTATAATGGTGGTGCCTGTGAGACACGGCATTTAGACTCTTGCTTGCAACATTGTGTCCTGGCCTACCTGGTGACCACCTGTGACCTGTGGTGATGGGAACAGGGAGCTCTGACCAGGTAGCTGCTGTAGAAGGATTTAGGCAGCTTCTTGAGGAGACATTGCTGAGCTGGGAGATGTGGGGTAAGAAGCGAGGGCAAGACAACCCCACTCCATGTGCAGGGGTGAGGGCTCCCCCCATAGGCTCCCCCCCCTCCACCTATCAGCTCTGCAGTGTGGGACACAGACAATGCACGGAGAAGTGAGGCGTGTTGAGGACAAGGGAGGGAAAGATGGAAGCTGTGAGAGAAATGAAGGAATATTTGGGGGAATTGGAAGGAGCTCAGGGAAGTTTTTGGGGGAAGAAGATACTGAAAGGGGCACAATGGGGAGACGATGATCTGATTGCATCCCCCATTTCAGGGGCCTGTGTCCCACACTGCAGCAGTGGGAGAGGTGTGGGTTGGCTCCGATCCACACCAGCCTGTCAGAGATGGGAACTGAATCGAACGTACTGAGAATTGCAGCTCTCTCCGGGTCATTGAAACAAGTAGTCTGACGTTGCTGTTGACAGAGCCCAAGCTGGATGCAGGGCTCAGAGCTCTGCTAACTCTGTCTGGACTAGCCAGTGGAGAGCTGACCCATGGCCTCCACACTCATGGTGGCAGAATCCTGGCCCTGAGATCTGAGCACCTGCCTTCCTCTGGGAGTGGAAGAAACCCCCAGAGCTGCCTGCTCCTCAGTGGATCCTTGATGCCCTCTCCTAAGGTTGCCTGGAGGGAAGTGAAGAATTAACAACTCTTCACAGGCCATGGCCAGCAGAGAAGAACCCTGCTGCCCCTGTAACTCTTGCATAGATATATCCTGTAGGCAGCAGCTGTGCACCAAAGAAATGGGCCCTGACCCAGCAGAGAACTTAAGCACATTGTCGTAAACAAACAGTTAAGGGTTAATTCCTCTTTTACCTGTAAAGGGTTAAGAAGTTCACCTAGCCTAGCTGACACCTGACCAGAGGAACCAATGTGGGACAAGATGTTTTCAAAGAGGGAGGAGAGAAATCACTCTTTGGTCTGTTCAGAAAAGTTTGTGCCGGAGTGAAGGATCCAGGAATCAGCCATCTAACATTTCTTAGAAGTAGTAAGTGTTTAGAGAAGGAATGTATTAGATTCTGTTTATTTTCTTTGTGACTTCTTTTTGCATAGAGGGAGAATCAGACTGGGTTCTTTGTGTAACTAAGGTTTTACCCAGAGGGACATCCTCTGTGTTTTGAATCTGTTGTCTGTGAGAGTGGCTTGCATGCTAATCTCACAGAGGTATTCCTTTCACTCTTTTTCTTGAAGTAAAAGTCTTCTTTTAAGAACCTGATTGATTTTTCCTTTTTTTAAGATCCAAGAGTTTTTTGGATCTGGGCTCACCAGGAGTTGGTGAGAGGTGAATCAGTCTCAATCCTGCCAGGAAAGGGGGGATAGAGACTGGGGAAATATTTGGGGGAGAAGACAGAGTTTCCAAATGACTCTCCATAAACATTTGTTTAAACTATTTGGTGGTGGCAGCTACTAGATCTAAGCTAATAAATAAGCTTAGGGGTTATCTCATGCAGGTCCCCACATCTGTTCCCTAATGTTCAGGGTGGGGGTGACACCTTTACACACATGCTGAATGTCAAGCATGTGTGTCATCTCGTTGGCTCAGATTATACATGTGCAGATGAAAAACTAGGCAAGAGCTAATTGCCATCATGAACCACATGCACTTGTTCTACGCAAGGGCTCCTGGTGAGGCTCACTACACTCTAGTTTCACTTACAGGCCATCCTCCTCCATCTGTGGCCATGTCACACAGCACAGTCATGGCAGTGCAGTCTGAAGAGTAAACCATGTACCAGCCACTCAGGGTGTTCTCTCTGGCCAACAGCTTCTTGCAGCTCCTCGGGCCTGGACAAGAGGGGCATTTAAAGCAGTAAATTATACTGTGTCTGAATGGTTTTACTGAGGCAAAGGCAACTTCTTATGACAATAAACTGTTCTCAGGCTCGGGCCCTATACTGATTATTCTTGTATATATCCACACCAGAAAAAGCGTAATCATGTTTTACATACACAGCATTTTCATGTGTTTGTTACAGAAACCCTGGCTACCACTGAAAAACAATGTCACTACAGTTTAAGTGGCTTTGTGGGAATTAATTTTTCAGCATCACACTGGAAATGCGAACACCACCTTTCCTAAAATGGGCTCCCATGGCCTTTGAAGCTGGATCATCTGTTCTCAGCTGCTGGGCCAAATCCTGCTGCCTGATTCCAGTGACTGACTTTGCTGCTGGGAATTTTCCTTTGGGTAAAGGATGCAGGAGTTGGTCTGTTGTCATTAGCAGCAGGTATATGAGACTGCCCTCCCTCGTCATCCAGTCTTGCTAGCAAGGATAGAACTTCTTCTACCGAAGTGAAGGAAGTTTCCATGTCCCTTGCCTTGTGTGTCTGCCCTGTGAGGTAAGGTCCGTTTCCCCTGCCTTTAGAGCAAACACTCACCCTTTTTACACAGCAGGTCCGCCAGCTCCTCCTCTGTGCAGGGAAAGGAACACAAAGGCAGTGAAATGGGAGCACAAACAAAGCAGTGTGTTGTTTCTAAACAGTTGTTCACTCCTGCAGTTCAATAGCTCTGTCTATTTATTTCAGACAAAATGTTTCAGAGGCAAAGAAAGAAAAAGACACGTTAGAAAGAGACCAGCAGCTTAGCTACAAAAGGAAGTGGAAATTATGACTTGATTATGGAAATTATGGAGATGTTGAAAAAATGAAGCCAGTCATTTAAATAGTTAAAGAAGATACAGTTAGGGTTTCCACTCTGTTTCTCTCACCTTGATTTGCAAGACAGGAGCAATGAAATAGAGAGAAAGGACCAAGTTTGCCTTAACTGTGTCCTGTTTAACCTGTGTCCATTGCAAACCAGCTGACTAGCTTACACCTGCCCTGATATGGCCTTGGGACCCAGTTCTTCCAGGCAATAAGTTCCTTCGCCTCCCATTGGCTTCTGTGGGAATAGGGGATGGGTTCAGCACGTGACAGGAGACACAGAGCACCTCACATGTTATGCCCTTAAAATTAACAGATAAAACAGTCAACCCAACTGTCAGTCCACAGGCAAACACACTGAGCAAACTGACTGAGCCAGGGGAGGTCAAACATTGCTCCCACTGATCTCAACGGCAAGATTTTGATTGATGGCAAAGGGAGCAGGATTGAGCCCAGGATGGGAAGATTCGTACAAATCAACAAATTATCTAGTAAAATAAATATTCCCTCTTCAGTGCACGCTTGTAACTGCTATTAAAGGGAAGTTCAAACATCAGTGGTGGCTGAACAAACCCTGCTGTGCTGTGCAATCAGAACAACAGACGCTAGCGTCATGTCTGGCTAATATTCAGGAAGAATCTGGATTCTACACCCTGTGACTTAACACCTGAAAATTCTCACTACTTTCTTCTCAGCCTGAGAGCACTGTGTAGCTGGGTGCATGAGCTGAAGTTACTGAATTGGGACCATGTGTTCCCAGGCTGATGCATGTAGGAAATACAAGAAATCCTAACCTACTAATAGATTCTCTCCAAAAGCTGAAACGGTGAACAGCCAAGCTTCCCTACATGTTATGATGCTTCAGGCAGATTTTCTACTTTAAAAAAGTGCCAGGCAAATGACTAGTATAAAAACAAAGAGACACACAGTTTTGGGGAGTGTTGTTTTTGAATCGCTGGAAGAACCATGGACAATAGAAATAATGAAACCTGGATAAACAACAGAGCCCAGTGGACAAAAAACGCAGCTTCAAGCATTTTCCCTTTAAACATTTGCACTTGCCTTGGCATGATATCAGTCGGTGACACTGGGTGGGGGGAAGAGAGATTGTGGTCCCCAGTTACTCACATTCTTATCCAGAGTCTCTCACCTTTCAGTCCAAAGCTCCCAGGATCACCTTTTGCTCCTGATCACAGAAAAAATAATCCGAGATATGGTATTTGTGAGCTCAGTTCTCCTGTACAGGCACTGCCCTGAACTGGGCACAGCGTGGAGCCCTGCCCTGGTGGAACTCCATGTACGTCAGGAAGTGCAGGGCCCCAGAGACCTTGAAGAGTCCACTTGCTCTTCCACCCATGAAGGTGACACAGAATATGCATAACCTCTGGCCAGTGTGGAGGGGAGGGGAGGACATAATCCAGCCCACCACCTTTGTACAATGTTAGCACCCCAGAGTCACCCAAACCCTGCAGGGTCCTTGTCTCTCTTGTATGGAAGCTTGAGAGCAGGAAAAGCAGGTTGTACACTTACCTCCTTCCCTTGCACTGGCACAATTGCCCAGAGGCTGGGCACATCTGTCCCTACGGTGATGGTCACTTTGGAAATAAGAGGTAAGGTAGGGCCAAAGTGAGTAATGTGTAAAGGCGTGTAAGCTATAAGGAGTGTAAGGGCGTGTCACACACTTGGGACTTTGCTACAATAAAACCATTGTACCTGTTTCTAGCAATGGTGCCACTGCCAGTGTAGACAGGGCCCAGGCTTTTCATGACACTGTGCTAAAAACAGCTGAACCTAGCCCCTCTTACACCATTTCTGGCCCACATGGAGGTGCCCTAAAGGAGAATCTCAGATCTGGGTTTTTACTACATTGGGCCCCACTCTCAGGGAAGGTAAATGAGTGTGAGTCTAAATTGGTGTAAAGGGAGCTGGGAGATGTGAGTTACACACATTTAGACTCCCTTATTAGCCTTAGAGTACATCTATACTTCGATTTAGGGGTGTGGTTCCCAGGTCAAGGAGACAGACCCACTAACTCTGATCAAGCTAGTGCACTAAAATAGAATGTAGCTACAGCGGCACGAGCGTCAGGAGTGACCAGCTGCCCTGAGTACGTGCCCATCTCAGACCATGGGCATGTATTCAGGGAGGCTAGCCTCGCCCATAGCATGTGCAGCAGCAGCAGCTGCTCTCTATTATTACCATACTAATACAATCAGGGCTTGCAACTCCTCCAGCTGGGGGCTACATCCCAAACTCAAAGTGTAGCTTCACCCTTACCTAGACTCATCCCAAATTAGGTTGGTAATCTCACAGATTGGGGGAGTGCTCAGAATTCAGATTCCCTAGTGATCAGTTTTCCTCTTGGTTACCCCAGTACAACCTTGTTGATTTCACAACAGTTATATGCCATTGTAATTGAGAGGAGACCCTACCCCTCTAGGGTAGGGATTGGAGAAATGTATCATGGAAGAAAGATGCAAATGGGTTAAGGATCTCTCCTGCTATTTAATCACATGCTGAATGAACAAAGTTGTTCTCTGCTCTTTGGTACTTTACCTCTCTCCCCTGGTGGTCCTGGTACTCCAGGTCTCCCTGGTTCTCCTCTTAGTCCAGCAGTCCCTGGAGGACCAGGCATTCCTACACAACACAGGGAGTTCTCAAATTAAGATTTGACAGCTGTAAGTAGGGAGGATATTTAGAGTTAACAAGAAGAAGAGTGGGGAAGGCAATTTCTACAGGTCACTACCCAGTCCAGATTTCAAATTAGGGTTTGATTTTAACCTAACCCATTGCATGGCAATAGGAAGTGGAATAGACCACTAACCTTGCCTGCCCTAGCAAATCTGCCATTTCCTCTGTATCTACCACATTGCAAATCAGCCCTCTGTCATAGTATAATTCCTCAATCTGAACCTTAGATCAAATATATAGTACTAGCATAAATTCCTCTAAGCTTAATTACCAGCTTAGATCTGATAGCTCTGCCACCAGCCAGAATTCCAGTGTCTGGCGCACTCTGTGTCTCCCAAAACCTTCCCGGGACCCAAGACTCAGATGCCTAGTCTCACCACAAACGGAAATAACCCCCTCCCTTGTCTTCTCTTACTTCTCCCAGGCTTCCCCTCCTGGATGCCGGATGATCCACCCTTTTCAATCCCTTGAAATACAAACCAGCGAGATTCAGGTTTCCTCTCACCTCACTCAGAGTCCCTGCAAATGCAAGCTTGTAACTTTAACCCAAGAGATTTCTCTTCCCCCCGTCTCTTCCTCTCACCAATTCCTGTGAGTGCAGACCCAATTCCCTTGAGCCCAACTAGGAAAAATCCAACGGTCTTACAAGAAAGTTTATATATAAAAGAAAGAAAAGACATAAAAATGGCTCTCTGTATCAAGGTGACACATATACAGGTCATTGCTTAAAAGAAAACAAAATGAATAAACAGCCTTATTCAAAAGATTACAATTAAAATAACATTTCCAGCCACTACACACATGTAATTCACAAAACCAATATATAAGACCTATATTGTCTTATACCTTTACTTTACAACGCGTGAAACAGAAGATTAGGAAAGCCTTGAAATCGAGAGATATCTCACGAGCCGAGAGAGCACTAAGACACAAGACAAAGGACACACACCCAAAAATTCCCTCCCTGAGCTTTGAAAAATCCGGTTTCCTGATTGGTCCTCTGGTCAGGTGTTTGGTTCCCTTTGTTAACCCTTTACAGGTAAAAGAAACATTAACCCTTAGCTAGCTGTTTATGACACCCTCCTATTCCCACAGTTCCTCACTGTGCTCTGAGCAGTATTATGATAAAGGGAGCATTTGCAGCTGGTTGGCAGAGATCACTGGACAGAAAGGCTGAGGATATGGTACTGTGGTGGGATCTCTATGAGGGACTTCTCAGGACAGGGCTCAAAGGAGGCAGCATTAGGGTTGAGTGGCTGTGTTATGCAGGAAGTATCAGCTTAGCCTGGTTAATTCCTGGTTTTCATACCTATGTATTTTGTTTTTTCTTCTAATTCCAACTTTCTCGTAAAGGGGTGTGTAAGGGGACATCTGTCTATAAGGACTTTATTCTGCCACCCATCATCACAGTATCTGAGCACATTCCAGGGCAGATCAATAGCGATAGCAAAGGATGTGCACAGCTCGATAGGGAGAAGAACTATCCCAAGGCTCTCACCTCTCGGGCCAGGGAAGCCAGGAGCTCCTGGTTCTCCTGTTTTAAAAAAAAATAATTACAAGAATGAGCAGTGATGACTTAATTGTGGCTTAGACACCATGGACCTGATTCTGAGCTCTGACCCTAGGGTAAATCAGAAGCAGATTCGATGAATTTATTTGGGTGTGAGAAAGAATCCAGGCCCCAGGGGTGCAGCTGCTCCTTCTGGGCACAGTTCTGCACAGGGTACAGCACAGACACACCACCTTAGTGGGAGCTCCAGGAGGCACAGTCCCAGCTGGAGACCCTAGGGGACACAATACAGAGCTACCCTTGAAGACGACCCAGGAGTTACCCTTCTCTGAGACTGGCCCAATCCACTCACTGGAGGTGCTCAGACATGAAGCTGTCTAGGGCTGTGCACTGGGAGTGAGGGAAAGCCATGCCTTCACCACTGCTCCACAGCAGTGAGCGGTGCTGGGTAGCTGCAGAGAGGGACACGCTCTGTTACACCAGTACCCGACTGGTTCCAGTTGGGGTGTTCACTAGTGTACACGAGAAGAGAACCCGCCCCTTTGTGCATGCACATTTGGGAAGAGCCACACAGTCTAAAAACCTCCCCTGGATATTTAACTCACAATGTCTCCCTCTGCTCTTTAGTGCTTTCCCTCTTGGCCCAGGATCTTCTGCCATTACAGTGGAGCCTAAAAGCACAAAAGATTCTGAATTAATACTTTACCTTTCTTCCCCGGTAATCCTGGCAGACCAAGCAACCCTGAAGGACCACTTGCTCCTACAGACACAAAAGACTCCAAGTTATTATCCTGCATATGACAACAGGGAATTATTTGTTGGGGTTAAAATGAGGATACGGGCCAATTCCCACATGCCTTCCCCAAAGCCAGATTTCAAAATTAGAATTAAATTTCTTCTCTGCCCTGGTCCTCAGATCCCCCACTGACTGTAATGGGGATTTCCCCTGAGCCAAGAATGCAGGATCAAGCCCCTTCTCTCAGTTCTTGCAAAACTGGCCAAACGGAAGGCCAATGACAAATGTTTTCAGTGCTGGCTGGTGGTCAGTTTGCAAACAGAAAGCCTTCAGCTGGCCTCTGAGCATTCACTGCCAGCATCCCCATCACAGGAAAGGAGCCATTTCAAGTAGGGTGACCCCACATCCCTTTTTAGTCCTTTTTGAGGCCCTGTTCTGGCCAACCCAACTTTTTTGACAAAACTGGGCATTTGTCCCATTTGCTTTTGCCAACTGATCATCAGCTGGCAAGAGAAATTGGAGAAATGAACAGCTTTGCCAAAAAAGTGGGGTAGGATCCGTAGTGGGGCACAGAGGAATGTGCGGGGGTGGGAGTGGCAATGCTGCCCTGCACTGGAGGAAGATGTAGGGAAAGTGGCTCAGATGGGTGCCCACGGCGGGCCTGCTACCTCCCAGCTCGAGTTCCCCCCCGCCCCAAAAAAGTTGTGACGGCCAGGACAGGGACTAAAACAGGACGGTCCCTGATAAAATGGGACATATAGTGGCCTTCAGGGTGGGGGTCTGGGGCCAACCCCACGTGCTGGGGAGGGAAGGGGGACCTCAGGCAGGCTCCGTGTGGGCAGGAGGCAGGGAGGGCTCAGGCTGGATCAGCCAAGGGGTGTCTCATTTTCCCTTTGGGAAAATATGGTCCCCTAATTTCAGGTCCTGACCCCTTCTCCAGAGGGCAACTGCTGAAGTCCTTCTGCCACCCCCAGATGTGTGGAGGAGCAGAGCCAGCAGGATGTCTCAGTGCTGGTCATGGGGGAGAAGAGGGAGAGTCCAGGGAGCCTAGTGGAAAAGGTCACATGGAATCTTTCTGGTTGAGGAAAGTGCCAAGGTCCTGTGTGGAGAGGGAGGAGTTAAAGGAGGGTGGCAAAGATGGTGGAAAAGTGGCAGGGACTGCTGGTGTAGGGTTGGATAAGAGGAGGGAAGTCAAACTATTTGGCTGCAAAGAAGATAAAACTGAAGGAATAATGAGTAAATTTGTAGTGGAGGAATTCAGCCTGGTCCCAGAGCTTGTGCCAGAGATGTTCAATGGCATGAGAACTGGGGTGGAGGAGGAGGTGTTGGGGGGTAACCCAGGGCTGGGAGTTGGCAGGATGGGCCTTGACATGGGAGAGGGGAGCCAAGGAGATGAGGGTGGCAGAAGGAGTGGGGTCAGGGTTGCCAACTTTCTAATAATAGAAAACCAAACACCCTTGCCCCACCTCTGCCCCATCCCTTCCCTGATCCCACCCCCATTCACTTCAGTTCCCCTCCCTCCATCACTCATTCTTCTCCACCCTCATTCACTTTCACTGGGCTAGGGCAGGGAGTTAGTGTGCGGGAGGGGGTGAGGATTCTGACTGGGGGCACAGATCGAAGATGGGGCCACAAATACCGGTTCAAGGTGCTTGAGGGGCTCCAGGCTGGGGCAGGAGGTTGGGGTGTGGAAGGGGATGAGCGCTTTGGTTGGGGATGCAGGCTCTGGTTTGGGGCTGGGGATGAGGGGTTTGGGTGCAGAAGCAGGCTCTGGGCTGGGGCCAAGGGGTTTGCAGTGTGGAAGTGGACTCAGGACTGGGGCAGGAGGTTGGGGTGCAGGAGTGGACGTGGGATCTTGGAGAGAGTTTGGGTGCGGGAGGGGATGCAGATTCTGGGAGGGAGTTAGGGTGCAGGAGGGGGTTCCAACCTGGGTCGGGGGTTGGGGTGGGGATGCAGGCTCTGTCTGGGCAGCTCTTACCTCAGGCAGCTCCCGGTCAGCAGCACAGTGGGGCTGGCAGGCTCCTCAGTCCTGGCTCCGCACTGCTCTCGGAAGCAGCCAGCATGTCTGGCTCCTAGGTGCAGGTGCAGCCACATCCAGGTGGCTCTGTGTAGTGTGTGCTGCCGGCAGGCACCACCCCTGCAGCTCCCATTGGCCGCAGTTTCCAGCCAATGGGAGCCGCGGAACGGGTGCTCCGGGCAGGAGCAGTGTGTGGAGCTTCCTTGATTGCACTTCTGTCCAGGGGCTGCACATGCTGGGCGCTTCCAGGAGCTGTGCAGAGCCAGGGCAGGCAGGGAGCCTGCCTTAGCCCAACTGGGCCACAGACTGGACTTTTAACAACCCGGTCAGCAGTGCTGACCAGACTCGCCAGGATCCCTTTCACCCGGCCATCTGGCAACCCTAAGTGGGTGGAAGGAATCACTGCACGAGTCACTGGAGGGGAGGGTAGAAAAGACAAGGGAAGGGGGCTGAGAGTAGAAGAGAATTTGTGGATATCGATGGATTGGAAGTCCCAGGAAGGTCAGGCAGGAGATGCTGATCACCACAAGCAATTCAGAGACCTGAGAGGATGCAGTATATAGAGAAGACCAGAGTGAGCGGCCATATTGGTGAGAGGAGAGCTGATCCGGGGCTGCAGCTCAGACAAGGGAGTCAGGGGGCCAGACACAACGACATGGAAGATGTCACCAAAGATGAAGGGGGAGGATTGTGACATGTGGAAGAGCAAAGAGGTAAAGTGAGGAAGGAAGGTGAGTGACAGACCACAGCAATATAGAGCAGGAGAGGAGGTGGTCAGGTGGAGCATTGTTCCAAGGAGGAGAAAGAACAAGAGGGAGGACTGAGGGTGAGAGGTGGTAGAGTTGGGACTGGCACAGACTAATGTCCCACCCCTGTGTTTGCAGGAGGATTCAGGATGAAGGGAATGGAAGAGGAAAAGGCTACCACAAGATGTCCATAGAGGCAGAATGGGAGCCATAAACCCAGGTCTCTGTGAGAACCTGGAGATGGGAAGAGTGGGAGAGGAGTTGGCTGTGATGTTTTTAGATGGAACAAACGTTCCCAAGGCAGCAGAAAGGAGGCCAGGCACAGGTCTGAGGTGAAAGAGGGAGGAGGAGCCCGAGGGGGTGGTGGGAAAGGTGCCAGAGGAGAGGATCGGGACTGAGGCAGTAGCAGGGCTGGAGCAGATGTCTCCAGAGAGGAGAAGGTGGCAGCAGGCCAGGAATTGGAGGTGAAATGTGGTTGTGAGAGCAGTGACTCCCCCACTGGCCATTCTAGTGACCGCAAGGGACTAATTCCCATCAACCCCCCAAACAATTTAACTGCCAATGTTCCATTTCCCATCATCCCTGCCCCCATATCCAATAGTGCACTAGCTTTTGTGATCTGCTCTGTACTTCACTGACATTCCCTATCCCCACCCCCCACCCCGACGCCCAATTCACTGTCAGGGCAGAGAAAAGGAAATGGACATGATTTCAGAACAGAAATATGATGAAGCCCAACTTCTCACCACAGGGGAAGAGATCTGTAGGGTGGACAGAGTGTTTCAGGCATCACCATCCAAAGCAGAGTCTCACTCAGCTCTGGGGAACATATCTGGAAGTCCAGGAGGTCCTTGGGGTCCAGGAATTCCACAGCACTTTGACCTCACCTCTAAGGAAAGAAATGAATCAATAAGTGACATTTCCATGAGTTACAGGATCCCAAATATTTTGAAAATTCCAGTAGTAAATAAGCTCATCAAATTGAGGCCAGCTAACACTAAGGCAGCTGTGCCACTGTGGTGACCCTGGTGCAAACTCCATGTTGCACTGGTGCAAGACTTCTGCATTAGTGGTTTACACTGTTGTTACCACACTGAGGTATTTACACTGGTGAGAATTTCCCTATTGAAAACAGGCCCTCAGACCCTACAGATCGCTCTCACCAGCTCCAAATTAGAGCAGGCTGAAAAACAAACCCCATAATTTGTTCACCTGTTTGTGGCTCAGCCTCAGCCTTACAAACCACTGCTGCTAGATAGAGTAAAGCAAGGAAGGTTTGCTGTGCAGCTCTCCCCATGACTCTGGTCTCTGCAATGGCAGCTCTACTGGACTTCTCCTCTTCTCTGAGTTAGCCGTTCACCACCTGGAGCCTTTTAGAGAGCAAATATATAAATATTCATGAACTCTCTCCCCTCAACTCTCAGCTCCTCCCACCAATCTGCACCTTCCAGCGGTTTCTGCTGAGTCTGCTCTCTGCGTGATTTCTCCACCATCTCCCTTCACAAGGTCTTATGTTGTATTTCTACAGTGCCAAACCAAGGTCACTCGCTTCTTTAGTATCCTTGGTTTTCCTCTTTGAGAAAGTGTCACATTCTTCCCTCAAAGCAGCGATTCCCTGATGGGGGATTATCGATTACATTACGCCCAGTAAAAAGTGAACTAATGTACACCAATCTGGTGGCCCAGGCACTAAAAGCCCCCAAAAGGCAACTGAGTAACAAATCCACTTTTCATACAGTTCATGCTCCCTAGTCCATGGGTCCAATGGAATTTAAAAACAAAACCACTTGGATTTACCTTGTTATCTTCTACCACAATGTCAGATCTCAAGAGCAGGAGGTTGTAGAAATACTGTGATCTAAGCCAGGGGGTCAGAAACCTTCAGAGCCCAGTGACTATTGTATTAATTTAGATTGAATAAATGCCCCCCAAAAGTCAAAGGTGGCAGCATGACCATCTCATTGGTCAACATTAAACTACATTAGAGATGGTTTGAGGTTTGGCGTACAGAGACCTTGGTAGCATGACAAACGCACCATTATTTTTTTAACTCTTAATTAAAGATACAGAAAAGAAGGAAAAACAGTTAAAGCATCTGAAATGCAAAGTATTAAATTAGGCTTTCATTTTACCGACATCCCTTGGTTTAAAACAAACAAGGAAGCATTTTTTCACACAATGCAGAGTCAAACTGTGAAACTCTTTGCCAGAGGATGTTGTGAAGGCCAAGACTATAACGGGGACTATAAACACTGCCAAATTAAGTGCAAAAGTGTAATAAGAAAAGCCAAAGAGGAGTTTGAAGAACATCTAGCCAAAAACTCCAAAGGTGGTAATAAAATGTTTTTTAAGTACATCAGAAGCAGGAAGCCTGCTAAACAACCAGTGGGGCCCCTTGATGATCGAAAATAAAAGGACACTTAAAAGTATAAAGTCATTGCGGAGAAACTAAATGGATTCTTTGCTTCAGTCTTCATGGCTGAGGATGTTAGGGAGATTCCCAAACCTGAGCTGGCTTTTGTAGGTGACAAATCTGAGAACTGTCACAGACTGAAGTGTCACTAGAGGAGGTTTTTGGAATTAATTGATAAACTCAACATTAACAAGTCACCAGACTAGATGGCATTCTATCCAAGAGTTCTGAAAGAACTCAAATGTGAAGTTGCAGAACTATTAACTAAGGTTTGTAACCTGTCCTTTAAATCGGCTTCAGTACCCAATGACTGGAAGTTAGTTAATGTAACACCAATATTTAAGCTCTAGAGGTGATCCCGGCAATTACAGACTGGTAAGGCTAACGTCGTACCGGGCAAATTAGTAGAAACAATAGTTAAGAATAAAATGTGCAGACACATAGAAAAACAAACTGTTGAGCAATAGTCAACATGTTTTTGTAAAGGGAAATCATGTCTTACTAATCTGTTAGAGTTCTTTGAAGGGTCAACAAACATGTGGACAAGGGGATCTAGTGGATGTAGTGTACTTAGATTTCCAGAAAGCCTTTGACAAGGTCCCTCACCAAAGGCTCTTACATAAATTAAGCTGTCATGGGATAAAAGAGAAAGTCCTTTCATGGACTGAGAACTGATTAAAAGACAGGGAACAAAGGTAGGAATTAATGGAAATTCTCAAATGGAGAGGGTAACTAGTGTGTTCCTCAAGGGTCAGTCCTAGACCAATCCTATTCAATTATTCATAAATGATCTGGAGAAAGGGGTAAACAGTGAGGTGGCAAAGTTTGCAGATGATACTAAACTGCTCAAGATAGTTAAGATCAAAGCAGATTGTGAAAACTTCAAAAGATCTCAAAAAACTAAGTGATTGGGCAACAAAATGGCAAATGAATTTAATGTGGATAAATGTAAATAATCCACCACTGGAAAAAATAACCCCAACTATACATACAATATGATGGGGCTAATTTAGCTACAATGAGTCAGGAAAAAGATCTTGGAGTCATTGTGGATAGTCTCTGAAGATGTCCACGCAGTGTGCAGAGGCGGTCAAAAAGCAAACAGGACGTTAGGAATCATTAAAAAGAGGATAGGAATAAGACTGAGAATATATTATTGCCTTATATAGATCCATGGTACGCCCACATCTCGAATACTGTGTACAGATGTGGTCTCCTCACCTCAAAAAGATATACTGGTACTAGAAAAGGTTCAGAAAAGGGCAATTAAAATGATTAGGGTTTGAAGAGTGTCCATATGAGGAAAGATTAAAGAGGCTAGGATTCTTCGCTTGGAAAGAGGAGACTAAGGGGGGATATGATAGAGGTATATAAAATCATGAGTGATGTGGAGAAAGTGGATAAGAAAAGTTATTTACTTATTCCCATAATACAAGAACTAGGCGTCACCAAATGAAATTAAGAGGCAGCAGGTTTAAAACAAATAAAAGGAAGTTCTTCACGCACGCATAGTCAACTTGTGGAACTCCTTGCCTGAGGAGGTTGTGAGGCTAGGACTATAACAGGGTTTAAAGAGAACTGGATAAATTAATGGAGTTAAGTCCATTAATGGCTATAGCCAGGATGGTAAGGAATGGTGTCCCTAGCCTCTGTTTGTCAGAGGATGGAGATGGATGGCAGGAGAGAGATCACTTGATCATTGCCTGTTAGCTTCACTCCGTTTGGGGCACCTGGCATTGGCCACTGTCAATAGACAGATAGTGGGCTAGATGGACCTTTGGTCTGACCTGGTACGGCCATTCTTATCTTCTTATGGGGTTCAAAAAGAACTAGATACATTCATGGAGGACAGGTCCATCAATGGCTATTAGCCAGGATGGGCAGGATGGTGTCCTGGCTCTGTTTGCCAGAAGCTGGGATGGGCGACAGGGAATGGATCACTTGGTAATTACCTGTTCTGTTCATTCCCTCTGGGGCACCTGGCATTGGCCACTGTTGGAAGACAGGTTACTGACCTAGATGGAGCTTTGGTCTGACCAGTATGGCCATTCTTAAGTCCTTGCTCTCTTTTTTCTTTAGCTGGAAAGCGTTTTAAAAGAAAAACTTTCCCCCCCCCTCTTTGTTTGACAGTTTTTAGACAGTAGCAGAGATGTTAATAACTGTCCTTTTGGGGGAAAGGAAAGAAGGAAAAGGAAAGAGATGGGTTGGAGATCTCTAATCCATTTTCTAGAAAACAAATCAAGACAAACACCCTCAAAAGAGGAAAAAACCAGCAAAGACAGAAAACGCAGCTCCCGTCTCTGGCTTTGACTTTCATTTGCAACCTCCCTGCCAGAGAGAAAAAGGCCCGGAACATTGTCTTATTAGCCACAAACTCATACCAGCATAGAGCTGATTAAGACATTGCTATTAGCTGCCTCTCTCTGGTCACAGGCTTACAACAGTGTTGCAAAAGTCAGACTCTTATTAGACAGAAGGAAAAAGGAGAGGGCTAGGAAGATAAGAAATAAAGTAGGGAAGGAAAAGAACACGCAGGGGTAGGTGGGTGTATGTGTGTGTGAGAGAGAAAGAGTGTCACATCCCAGGTGCTCTACAGGATTTAGCCAAAGCTGGTGAAGGGGGTGATATCATCTGGCTCCCTCTCTCTGTCCTGGCCTGATCAGGACGTCTCTCAGGATTAGGATGAAGAGGGTCTGGGCTTCCAGGAGATGCTGGAGGTGGCAGCCATGGTCGTGAAGCTCCCTCCTTCCCCTTCTTTTGTCTTTCTGTCAGCCAACGTTCACATCTATCCATCCAAAGCCTTTCTGAGGACCCCAAAAGGGAGTGATGGGTGGAATCACCAGTCTTATTATTTTGTCCCGCAACTAGGCCTAGTTTCTGACACACCAGTTTTGGTTCATTGATTTCCAGTCCTGCACGTCCCCTGTTTACCAGGTATAATTTTAACACAGTCCTTGAATAATATTAGTAGCCCTTTCAGTTTAGTCTAATTTAGATTTTTTTTGACTGCCTTTTGCACCATTTCCCATTAACATTTGTTATTATAGATTATTATGACATTTTATGAACTTGTACTTACTTTTTACACTTCAGCTCACAATTCGGGTAAATTTGTAGGCCTGGTTATTACAAAATGCCCTTTAGTAACATTCCATAAGCTAAGGGAACTTTCCCAAATACCAAACCGCTTAGAAAATATGAAGTTTGTCTCAAAGCAAAACCCCAGATCTAACCAGCACAAATTGTGTGTGTGTGGCGGGGGCTTGAAATGTAGAACAGAATTTTGTGCCTTGAGCCCATTTCTAAGTATTAATCAAATGCATTCGGGTATTTCAAAGAGATGAATCCAGTGACCGTATTACAAAATCTCAATCCAACCTATGTTGAGGTTTAGCCATAAAGAATGGTCCTTTCTTCCTTTGGATGGGACCTCTAAGTCGTTGACAGAATGACATTGGTTTGACACGTGAGGAAGAGGTTTCCTATATCAGCAGTAAAGGAAAATTTCCCAGTATGGACACATCACAACACACCACTGATTTACCCACGAGACTGGGGGAAATTCTACAATCCCATTATTGGCAATTTAGAAAAATGAAAGATTTTCCCCAAATTTTGCAGACGTAAAAATGGTGACTTTGGGGGCAGGGCCCTTCCCAAAGAAAGTAGCTATTAGAGGGCACCAGTCAAACTTGGATGTCTAAACCTCAGAACCTGAAATCTCTATGTAGCCACTTAAATAAGGTTATAGGGTCCTAAATTCTACTAAGCTGGTTAAAACAGAGATTTAGATGACTGACATTAAACTGCCACTTTGCAAATTTGGTCTCAAATACTGCCCCGTGATGAGCATACATATCTACAACTGGCTTAAAGGAAAGTGTGGCTCAGATTAAAGGGAGCTGGGAATTGTGTATAGAGAAGTGAAAGTTGTGTTTAGGGAAGTATGAATAACATGAAGGGAAGAATGAAGCATCTGGTGAGAGAAATGAGCTGACTCCTATTTCTAAAGTATTGGCATTAGCTAACCCTGCACTTTAGTTGTTTATAATCCTAAAGTTACTTCTTCTGTCTTAGTGCAGAAAGGCAGGGATATTTATTGTGTGCAGCTGCAAGTCCTTATTCCTTGGACTGAGTGGAAGCTAAATCATGTGGCCAAATAGTTTCCCTGATGATTGATTGCCCTGAAAGAGAGCAGAGACAAAGCTCCTTGGAACATGGGACTCGTGGATTTCTGAAGAAGGAAATTACTTCCTGTTTATTCCTATTGTGTTCAGGGAAATAGGACTTCGTATGTTCTTTGTAAATAAACAGGATTGCACCAAAGAATATACTGGGCTCTAGCATCAATTTCTTCTCCTAATGGAAACAACCTGGCAATAATCCAAATATTGGCTAACTGCTTGGGTCAAGGGACAACATAAGCACATTGATGGTAGCTTGAGAAGGATGAGTGTGGCAGAAGATAAAGCTTTTTAAATGGATGCTTTTACAAAGAACTAAACCACAGTCTTAAACTGAATACAGAGCATTGATCTTCTAATTTGTTCAGTATCGGGGAGTAGCCGTGTTAGTCTGTATCCACAAAAACAACAAGGAGTCCGGTGGCACCTTAAAGACTAACAGAATTATCTGGGCATGAGCTTTTCTGGGTAAAAACCCCACTTCTTCAGATGCATAGAGTGAAAGTTACAGATGCATAAAATCTTGGGGAGGTTTTATGTTTGTTGTTTTCCTTAGTCTAAAATAGTCACCTCAAGCCAGGCTTCTCCATGTTTTTCATAGTAAGAACCACATTTTAGAATGGAGATTGGCACATTGGCCTTCCCTTGACAAACGTACTAACCATCTCACAGCTATCTGTGATCATGTCACAGCCCTGTGGCAACTACAGCACTTGCATAGTGGCAAAGTGGTATTAGGAAAGTATTATATTTTCTCTTAATGCTATTTAACCAGTGGATATAGGAAGGAGACCTCCTACTATGCACCTAACCAGCTTTCTGGAGATTGACAGCAAGTTGTCTGCAGACCCTATTTGAGAATCTCTGCTCAGACCAAGTTCATGTTTTGTTTTGTTTTTTTTGTAAAATACAACTGTTATAGACAAGGATGGGATTGTAAAAAAGAACAAGGAGTGCAGGTAAAGTAAAGCAGCAGTAAAGAGGACTCCTGGTTGTAGATAAAAGAGGAAAAAGGTATCACAGAGAAAACCAAATGGCCATTTGCAGACAGATTGAAGGTTTCCAGGTGCCATGAAAAAGATGAATACTTTGAAATCCGTGTTTAGAGGTTTGATTGGTGCTTTTGTTAAAGACAGTGAGAAAAACAAGGTCCTTTTTTCTGATCCTGGTGGCAATGATATTGGCAGTGCTTGCTAGCCATTTTCCAGAGAAACCATGTGAGGTCAAGGGTAGGACTTTAAAGAGTTGGTCGAAAAAACATTATGAACCTAAACCAGAATTTTTTACCTGACTGCTATAGGCTTCACAGAAAGAAAACGGAAGAAGAAAATGTCTCTGAATTTCTAGCCAGTTGCAAAAAAGGGCCTTTCACCCCTTTCTCATTTTGTATTGTCCTGGTAGAAACCTTTAGAGATCATTGTGTGTTTGAGATAAGGGGCACAGAATAAAGAGACAGCCTGTTGAGCCTTGCCCATGCTAAAGCACTGACCTTAAAATGACTCTGGCTCCAGGAGATTTCAAAATGGGACTTCTGCTTCTGACGTTCTCCGGTGCTTTTGAAAATCGCACTCTTAGTGTTCTTTTCAGAATTATTAATTATTATTATTAATTATTTGCGTTATCCATTGTCCGGGAGACTTCATCCTGGGAGGAGGGATAGCTCTGTGGTTTGAGCATTGCCCTCCTAAACCCAGGGTTGTGAGTTCAATCCCTGAGGGGGGCCATTTAGGGATCTGGGGCAAAAATCTGTCTGGGGATTGGTCCTGCTTTGAGCAGTGGGTTGGACTAGATACCTCCTGAGGTCCCTTCCAACCCTGATACTCTATGATCCTGGGCCAAGACCCCATTGTGTTAAGTGCCATACAAACAAAGACATCCCCTGCCCCAAGGAGTGTATAATCCAAGTATAAGACAAAGGGGAAGAAGTAGAGACAGCTAGACTAATGGGGGAGGACAATGAGACAATATTGGTCAGCAGGCTAGGAAGTCACACCAGCCTAACCATTGTCAAGTTCTTTGTAGCCATTAGAGAAAAAGAGCATTTTAGGAGGTTTTTGAAGGACTGCATGAGTTTCGCCACATGGATGGACAGGAAGTCATATCACATCAACATTATGCAGCAAGCATCTGGAAGATTTAGACGTAGCCTAATTTGAGGCTGGATTTGAGGACCTCTAGAAAGGTTCAAGTTGAAGGTGATGCCCAGGTTATGGACCTGAGAGACAGGCCAGATGCTAATATTACCCACAGTGCTCAAGAAAGGAGATTCTGGGAAGGTCATGAGGGGTCAGGATTAAGAGCTCTCTTTTAGCCGTGTTGAGTTTGAGCTGATAGCTAGATCTCCAAATGGAGATGTCAGAAAGACAGGTAAAGATTTTAGCTTGGACAGGAGACTAGTCAGGAGCAGAGAAGTAGATTTGTGAGTTGTCTTCAGAGAGATGGTAACTTTTCAGGATCTGGTTTAAGGATTGACTAAATCCGATTGGCTTCCCTTGCTAGGTAAAGTAGGCTTTCTTGTTGAGGGTCAGGGGCTATAAGCTGAGGGGCTGGCCATTCTCCAAAAGGGAGTTGCCATCTCTGGTTAAGCCAGGACTTGTGGTGGCAGTGAGGTGGGTGAGACTTCCTGTGTCATCCTCCTTATCACCTCCACTAAGCTTTTGTGCGTGTGGCAGGGGAAATCTACTACTACAGGCATCAGACACAAGGGCAGAGTCTGGAAATGTCCCTTAGCACCCCAAAGCTAGGGGGTCTGTCCAGACCCAGTCAGCTTGGAAGCACATGAGGCCCAGCACTTGTGCCCACTTCCAACAGACTGGTGACCCTATAAAGGGTTATTGGGCCAGGCTGTAAAACCACCTTTCTTCATAGTAGTTGCATAACCACACTTCCACATGTAGCCTATAGGACTGACCTGCTTGATATCTATATCTATATATTTTTCTTATAGTTTAAGTATTTGATGTATTGTAATAGGTTTATAAATTCATATTAAAAATAAAGTTTGGCTGTAATGCAAAAGGGACCTACAGGCCATATCCTGCATGTTAAGCTAAAGCAAAGTTAGCACATCTATATCAAGATCTTTTACCCAGAAAGTAAAGTTGACCTCTAGTTTGTTACCTAAATAGATAAATACCCTGGCCTATGTCTATGACCTTTTATCTAGACCAATAGACAATGGAGAATGGCATTGGGGGGGGTTCAATGTTGTACCCACAGACTTAACAGGTACACCACAAGGAAACTTATGGGCGTATATACCTGTCATCAATACCCACAAAAATACTAGCCTATGAGGTGAGTGTACCCCAACATTTTGTCAGTGAGGAATGAAATTTGGGCATAGGAGGAAGGATTTCTTGCACTTTGTCCTATAAAAGACAAATCACAACAACATGATGCAGCAAGCATCTGGAAGATTTAGACGTAGCCTAATTTGAGGCTGGATTTGAGAACCTCCAGAAAAGTTCAAGTTGAAGGTGATGCCCGGGTTATGGACCTGAGAGACAGACCCACCTTGATAGAGTACTCCATTTCTATTCTTACATATTCTATTTCTGCTCTACTTCTCTCTATCTATTCTACTTATCTATGATGACTGCTATTATTAGTAGGCTCTACTTGTTCTTAAACTAAGTTTCAAGAGAACTAGGCTAAGCTTGAGTTTCCCTAAGTTTTATTTATTAGGTTTTGATTGTAAGTTTGTCAAGTAAACCCTAAGTAGTATTAGCTTTTTCTAAGCACTGCATCCCTCACTCAGGAATTAAGAAACCTGAACTGCAAGGCTGGTCCTGTGTCACACAGAGTATCAAGGTTGGAAGAAACCTCAGGAGATCATCTAGTCCAATCCCCTGCTTAAAGCAGGACCAATCCCCAGACAGATTTTTACCCCAATTCCCTAAAAAGCCCCCTCAAGGATTGAACTCACTACCTAGATTTAGCAGACCAATGCTCAAACCACTAAACTATCCCTTCCACCAAATGTCTCTTACTACCAGGTTAACAAGGAAGGGTCTGAGTATATTAACCAAAGCTTTGTTGCATAAAACACTATATTATCTTATGTATCTTTTGAATAGCAGTAATGCAATTGTAACTTTGTAACTCTTGGTATTTTACCATTTACTTACTATTATTGATTTTAATAAAAAGTCTTTGAGGCTGTATCTGTCTCAGTGTGAGCTTCCTGTCATACCCCCGAGGGTCCTTTGTAAATTCTGTGGAGCCTGACTCGGGATAAGAACTTTTATTTTCTGATCAAACAGATTGGCGAGCCTAAAACCCATACTAATTAATATTCATAATTAGCTGTTATTAATTAAAACTAAATTAAATAAAAAATTAAATTTATAAATTAAATGATTAGTACACACTAAATCAGACTACACATGCCACCTCTTCTGCTGTCGCTCAGTGTCTTTGTTTTTTGTTTCTCCCACTTCTTTTCCAAAGTGCCCCTTTTTTCCTCTTACAGCTTTCAATCCACAAAATGTTGTCACAATGCCAGTGCAAGCATTTGCAATGTAGAAGCTTGTGCAGACATATGTTATTAACCATATTTGTTATGGCAACACCTAAGGACCAACCAAGAATGGGGCTTCAGAGTGTTACCTGGGGTTCCTTCAACCCAAAGCTCTTGGTAACTTTTACTCTGTGCGACGAGGTGTCAGGAAATAAATCGGGGAGACACGGCCATCTGACTGATAGATGGCTGCACAAACAGAGCAACACAAGAGTGCTTTCATTTAAAGCTAAACTTTACTTCGTTTCAAGCACTTACACACGTCTGCAACAGGTTAGTAAAACACCCCAACCCTCGCTAATTACAGAAACTGAGTGTGGCTCTCGAGTGGCACAGTGGCAGCCGGTGGGGATCACAAAATGCATCCAGAGGGAGAGTCCCGCTACCTCAAACTTTTCTCCATTAGTAATACAATGACATGTCACTTAAAGAAAAGTTGTTAAGCAAGCAGTTTCAAAGGTCAAGCAAGAGGTTTCCTTCTGATTATTGATTAACCAGGTGTGTTTTTTCCCCAGAGTTTGCAGCCTTGAGGCCCTGTCAGACACATTCCTGAGAGCACATCCTGCTCTTCTAAAATGCATGCATCAGCAACTTCAACACAATTCTTATCAGGAAGGACGGAGGGTCAAGTTGCCCTTTCTGTGGCATCCAAACCCCCTCCCCTCCTGCTTTGGTGAAGCTAAGGCTGCTGAATGGCCAATTTACGGCCTGCTGACTTTGGCAATATGCAATAGTGGTTTCAGACATTTTACTGGTTTGCCAAAATTTCCCCATACAAGAGTCCTCAGCCCTGAAGAGCTCAGACAGTCCCTGCCTAGAAGAGCTCACAAGCTACACTGACAGGTCAGACACAGGGTGTGGGAAGGGCTAGAACACACAAGCAGAATGAATAATGCAATGGCAGCAAATGTCATTTTAGTGACATGATTTGTTTGTTATTGGAGGGAGCGGGGGTGTTCTGTTAGGAGGGGATCAACTAATTGGAAAGAAAGGGGAAGGGAGAGGGGACATTGCAGGAAAGGAGGGTGAGGGGCAGGGTTAGGGAAAAGGGTAAGAGGAATAAGTGTGATGGTGAGGTTAAGAGACTAAGGAAAGGGTTGTGGCCAAAAGACAAATCAGCAGAGGGCAGAGAAACAGGAGGAAGTTCTGTGAATGGCTGAAGGTCCCTGCTTTGGCAGCTCCTGCAGCTGCTCCTAGTGGCCGGTGGTTTTGGCTGGTTCCTCTCTGCATTTTTTGCCACATGTGCTCATGCAAACGGATGCCTGGGAAAGCAGGAGGAACATGTGCTGCCATCTCATCATTGATAAACAGGCCGAAATTTCATTTCTGAGAGTTTGAAGGAATATTTGTTGCCTCTGCTGGCGTGCCAGTTTATACCATCTCCGGTGCTATTATGGGCTCCCAGCCAATACCTCCCATTGAGGTTTGAGTCATGGCACTTACTGTACCACCAGGCCACCTTGTAAAGTGTAGCACAATTAATGGAAGCGGGATCATTATCAAGGTCTTTTGTTGTAAAGAACTTGTTCCTGTGAACTGCTAATGAATCACCTGTGACAAAAACAAAAACCATCTTTTTACCCTAGTTGTTATTTAGTTACTGGTTCTAGAGTAAGATCGTTCATTTCCCATATCATGGGGTAAAACAAAGGCCCTGCAATACAAGCCGGGTGCTGCAGTAACATGACATTTCTCTGAGGGATAGAGAAGGGTGGGGCTGATTTTACAGCAAGGCTCAGCGGCCCACACTCTCAGCCCTACATATACAGGGAATTGGATCAGTTTTGAACAGGGAACCACCAAATACTCTTTCCTGCCTCCAACTATGTCCGGTAACTTGCTCACAGAGGATGTTTCTTCCTAACCGTGTTGGTTAGGAGACTGATTTCTGCCTTGAAGGGTGAGGTTTTACATGCCTTATAATGTTGTGCCTAATAAAGCTGAGAGCATTCGAATTATCCATATAAATGTCCCATCCTTTCCTGAACCCTACTGAACAGCTGGCCTTGATATACTGTGGCAATCAGTTCCATGGGTTAATTAAGTTTTGCATATAAAAATATTTCCTTTATAAGTGTTAAATTTCCTGTGTTCACTTTAAGTGGAGGTTGCCCTGTGTTTGTATTAAGAGAAGGGTAACTGGGAGATCAGATTCACCTTCATTTGCCTCCTCTTCAGACTACACAGTTCCAATCTTTTCATTCTCTCTTTCAGTGGAAGTGTCTCCAGGCTGCTAGGTTGAGTGTTAAAGAGGGAGCCAGACACGCAACTTCCATTATATTTCAATGGAATTTGGGTACCCTCGCATTCCCAGGGCTTGTCTACATGAGGCAAAAGTCCAGAGTAGCTATTGTAGAATAGCTCACTGTGCGAAAACTTATTTTGCATGAAAAGTGCCTTTCTGTGGTTTAGCTTAATTCAGTGGACTAAACTGAAGACACAAAGGTGCTCATAGTGAGTGAGAAGCGTGTCCACATGGGGCGTTAGCATGGTATAGCTATTGCACTTAAATTCACACCCTAATTTATTTTGCAATAGCTTCTGCCTGTACAAAGCCCGTAGGCTCCTTTGAAAATCCCAGTTTTAATCCTTTTTGTTGCTCACTTCTGAACCTTCTCGGGGTAGGTTGTATTTCTGGGTTATCTGGATCGGAACGGGACACAGTATTCCACGTCAGGGCATACAACATTGCATTATAAATAATTCCTTCAGTATTTGCTCTCATTCCTTATGTATCCCAGCACTTCGCTTGCTTTTTAAGCTTTGCTGCATAATAAGTTTCATTGAGATGTCCACAGTGATGCCCAGATCTTTTTCCTGAGTGACTGCGGCTAATTTAGAACCCAGCAATGTGTAGGAGAAGTGAAAATCATTCTTTCTGATGTTATTACTTTGCATGGGTCAGCAGTGAGTTTCATCTACCATCAGCCAACCTGGGCTAGATCCTCTGAAGCTCCTCACACAACATTTTTTAAGATTATCAGATGCAGCTGTTGCCATCTTTTTACTCATCCAGATTTACCTGTCATTAATAAACACATTAGACACCACCAGATCCTTGCAGCAGCCGAGTGTTAATCTTTAACCACATTCAAAATGGACCAGTTATTCCTTATTTTAGCCAATTTCTGATCCACACTAATACATTGCATCTCATTCCATCACTATTTAGTTTCCTTAATAGCCTTTTTTTGAGAGGTCTTAAAATTTCAAAGACTTTTTAAAAGTCTTAAATATATTTTTATCCACTGTTTAGTTGACATGCTCGAACAATTCTAAGAACATAAAAATGGCCCTACTGGGTCAGACTGAGGGTCCATCTAGCCCAGTATCCTGTCTTCTGACAGTGGCCAGTGCCAGGTGCCCCAGAGGGAATGAACAGAACCAGGAATCATCAAGTGATTCATCCCCTGTCGCTCATTCCCTGCTTCTGGCAAACAGGCTAGGGACACCATCCCTGCCCATCCTGGTTCATAGCCATTGATGGACCTATCCTCCATGAATTTATCTAGTTCTTTTTTGAATCCTGTTATGGTCTTCACAACATCCTCTGGCAAGGAGTTCCACAGGTTGACTGTGTGTTGTGTGAAGAAATACTTCCTTTTATTTGTTTTAAACCTGCTACCTATTAATTTCATTTGGTGACCCTTAGTTCTTGTGTTATGAGAAGTAGTAAACAACACTTCTGATAGGGAATTCTGATAGGGAAGACATTTCTCCTTCACAGGAGACATGTCAATTTGTCACTGTCATAATATGTTGGTTTACAGCTTTTATACATGCCTTCAGTTATTATTTCCATTAACGTACCTGGTCTTGTTTACATGGGGATCATACTTACATATCTCTAAACTCTGAAAACTAACCCCAAAAGATTTTTCAGTGGCTCAGGTTACTGCTCTGACTTCCCTTCACTTACATGACTTGCACATACAGGAAAATATCGATGTTCCTCACCAGAATTAGCTTCTAAAGTTCAAGTCCAAATGCCTTTCTATGCAGAATGTTTCTTTGCATCTGTGTGTGTGGCCAAACACTTCATTTCATTAGTCATCCCCTTCTTTACAGAAGGCTTCTACCAATGCTGGCTGCCAGCAACAACCCGACCTCATCAATGAGGTAGCATTGAGTCCTGCGAGATACCAATGATCTGCTATCTAGCTGTTGGTGTGAGGTGGCAGGAGTAGTGTATGATTATTCTCAGCATATGGAAAGAGAGCTTCACTAAATTAGGCCAGGAGTTTATTCAACCCCTGTGCTGGCAAAGTGGCATAGACTGCCTCTATTTTAACACTAGAATTAATGTAACCTCTTTTCTTAATCAAGAAACCCCTTTTATGATTTCCATACCAATTTCCCTCCCACTTGTGGAATCATCATTTCAGACGGTTTTTGCTGCAAACTTGTTGGAGGAAACTTTTTTCACCAGTCCTATGACACTGAACCAACATCAGAGTAATCTTAAAAATGCCCAAACTGACTTCATATGCATGAAAGATTCACAGAAAGCCTATTCTTTAGCTAACTGATGCTTGAGGTGACATCTTTCCAGATTATATCAGGAGTGGATGCTGTAATTAAATATGAGCCTGTGGTTTTCTAAGAGGCTAAACTCAGATTTTGCTGATGGTGGGATTTCATGTTTAGCCACAAGACTGTGTACATTTTAGCGCTATTTGCATGTGCTCCGTCTGGTATGATCACTGCAGAATGGGGTAACCACCTACCTGCAGTGCTGTTAATAAAGTCTCCTAGAATCAACTTGTATTTCTCACTTTCGTCTAAAATTCTGAATGACTTGTACTTGGCAAACACATGGTTATTTTCAAAATCTCGGAGGTCAATGCGCAGTTCATTAGCTCCTGTTAAAGACATGAAGATTAGCAAATATTCAATACATTCCATTAGCATTGTGTATAATTTTGGGTTTATTTTTGGGTGAGCTTCATCTTCACAGGCCAAGCCATCAACTTATGAATGATACACCCCCCAATCTCACCTCCCCCTTAGCAAAGTGAACCTACAGCTAACACTTCTGTTCCAGCTAATAGATCAAAATCGGGAGCATTCACCACTCCGTGGTCTGCCCAGAATCAGTTCACTAATGAACCATAACAAGGCAAAATCAGCACCTGTCTTGCCACCACTGGTTAGCTCAGAATCCCTGTCACTGTATTAGTTCATAATTCTGGATCTCAGAGGTTTTTAAGGTCAGGCTTGACAACGCCTTGGCTGGGATGATTTAGTTGGGCATTCATCCTGCTTTGAGCAGGGAGTTGGACTAAATACCTCCTGAGGTCCTGATATTCTATGATTCTACCTGATATTCTATGATTCTATGAGTCAAATGGGAGACAAGAAGGAACCATTAAGAACATGGAGAAAGATAGAGAGAATTTAGCTAGATTTGAAGCTCCCATTCTGCAGATGCTGGGTAGATAGCTGTGTTTGCAGTCACACAGATGGACTGGTTATTTTGCTGCTTGCAAACCTTCTGGGCAATGACAGTCTAACAGCTTCTTCCACCACTCCCAGGACCACAGCTTCTGGCAAGAGCCAGGTCACTAACTTTGGAAACTATGCTGCATTGCTGAAACTTAATTGGCCAGGATTTGGATTTGTCATTTTGGATGACTCACATTCTGGAGAAATTGGGTAAAATCGTGGCCCCATTGAAGTCAATGACATTTTGTAACTGACTTCAATGGGACTTCATCCATTATCTCTGTAAATGACATGACATAACATTGTGCAGGTCCATGTTACCCAAGGAGGGAGCAGGATTAGATTTAATATATGATCAGATGCTGGATATTCACTATTCAATCACCTCTACCATTTCTAAATCTAACCAAGCTTACTTATAGCCAGCACAGCTAGAGAGAGTGTTACTAGTTCTGATAATTTTCCTGTTCTATGGGGAATAACCAGTTTGGATTCGGGCAGCAGTTTCAGTGCTACTGGTGTGCACCATCCTGTGCTAAACTTCCTTTCTTGGTTACAGAATTGTAGGGGGTGAAATGTATCCAAAAATGTCTATACCGAGAGATGTTAATAGGTGAATATTGTCGTTCCCCAGCCAGAATTCTGTCAGCAAGCTTCCAAAACCCCTCTTGTACTCATCCCAGTTACGGAAAAAGTCAACGGAACCATCTGCCCGTCTCTGAAAGACCTGAGAGGAAATAAAAAACACTCAGGTGGGAAACTGGTAAAGTTAACCTGAAGTTTTGTGTCTCATAGCATCTCTGGAGAGTTTCTGAGTGATGTGTGCTGTTAATAGGAATGATGCGTCTAAATGCCTCACGTCCAGAACTGAGAATTTACCCATAAAATTTAGCATCTTACATCAGTTGTTCTACAAAAAGGAAACTTAACTGAAAGGCTTTCAGCAAAATTAAAATCAACACCAACTACATTGCTCATTTGCTTGCATTTAGTTTTGCCTGTGAACAGGTTCCATGAGCTGAACCCTGAGAGGGCAGTGCTGAGAGAAGGTGCTGCAAGAACAGAGCATCAGGTAGGCCTGCCAGATACCCACAAATATAGTGACTTGCAAGGGGACAGAGTGAACAATGGGACACAGGCATGTTGCTAACCTCTGCAATAGTGAATTCTGTCCTGCTTGCATTTAAGAATTAGCCATCAGATGGGACTGCATTTTAGTTTCACTCTGACACTATGTTCTATAGATACACTGGCTTTTATTTACCTATATAGAACAGATTTCAGAGTAACAGCCGTGTTTATCTGTAGCCACAAAAAGAACAGGAGTCCTTGTGGCACCTTAGAGACTAACAAATTTATTTGAGCATAAGCTTTCATGGACTTATGTTCAAATAAATTTGTTAGTCTTTAAGGTGCCACAAATACTCCTGTTCTATATAAAACAAACATTCTTGGAAAGAGTTGACTCTCATTTTGAGACATGAAGCTGTCCGACGAGCATCATTATGCTCTATTCTTACTTACAATCCAGCCTCCACCATCTGTGTCCATGTCACACAGCACACGCATGGCAGTGCAGCCTTTGGGATAGATGGTGTACCAGCCGCTCAGAACATTCCCTTTGGCTAACAGTTCCTTGCAGTTCCTCAGTCCTGGTCAGAGCAGGAATTTCAAAATATAAATATACTCTAAGAGAATGGCTTTCACTGAGCCGCGGTCATCTTATCCCCTGACATTATAACTGAGATTCGTACCATGAAATAAAAATGTTACTTCATCTCACCATTTATGTCCATACCATTGTCATCAGGCCTTTTACATAAGCCCATTTAAAAAGACTAAAATGTAACTGGTCTTCTTGGAAGTGAATTCCTCAGCATAGAACTAAAAACAGGATATAAGGATTCATACTGTTATAGGTTGGCTTAAAGACCCTTCGCCTGATGAGTGTAGCACCAGCCCTTCATTTAGGTTAAACATAAGAAACAATAGCAGTGTAAACAGGGTTTCTCAATGCATGGGGTGCAGCCCCTACTTGGGTCACCAAAATGTGTCAAAGGATGATAGAGGAGGCCTGGGGAGTGGAGGCATGGTGACTGGATTCTCCCTCGGGAGGGGAGGGTTGCAACGCCTGCCCCGCACTCAGCCTGCAATGGTGGTTCCAATCTCTTCCTAATGGAGGAACACAACACCACACAAGTTTGGTCCAGTTACCTCCATGTCATGATAATGGAGGGGCTGGTCGGGCCAAATTTGCTTGTGTGGCACTTGAACCCCATGTACCAGATCACAACACCTGGAGCGGAGAGCCGTGCCCAGCCAGCCCTGTGGCACAGGAGTTGTGGAATGTCAACAATTTAGCTATTTACTGAGTCGCAAGAGGCCATCAAGGTTTACAAACAGGTTCAGAACCACTGTGGCAGTCAAGAATTTGAGCTATGTAGGCAGAGAGATCTGCTAGGCATTGTCTTTGGGTGAGGGAGTGTGTGTGTGTGTGTACAAACAGAAGGACCCCAGGGACATGGAGAAGCAGAAAAAAACTAGACACACATAGCCTAAACAATCTGGCTGAACATCTGGAACTGTGAGCAAGAACACTCTCTCATATTTTTTTATTCTTCCTGTCTTTGCAGAAACAGGACTTTGTATGTTCTTTATAAATAAAGATGATTGCATTAAAAGGTACAAGACTCCGTTGTCAACTCCTCCTCTTAACTGGAAATACCTGCAGTGCCCTGAACTTTGATTAGCTGCAGCTGCTCCAATCAAAACTGGTAAAAATAAAATGGATTCCTACTATCTCTGGTAATTAACTCCCCTTCCAAAGGTAACAGCCTCTCTCGTTTTTGGCCAAATCCTATTTGTCTTACTCTTGTGAGATTTTCAATAAGACTTTTCAGGTTAGTCGGGCAAACAGGAGTTGAACTATTGTCATTAGCAGTAGCTGTATGTCACTACACCCTTTGAACGGGAATGAGATAACAGGCCAGTAATTAAAGCAAAAACTCACCTTCTTTACAAGCTGCATCTTCCAGAGCCTTCAATTCTATGCAAGAAAAAGAACACAATGGAAATGGATTAAAAACTGGAAGCAACTGGTTTTTTTTTCAAACAGCTGTTCAGACCTAAAATAAAAAAGTTTGAATCCAGGCATCTGATTTATCTTATTCCATAAATGCAGCCAGTTGACTATTCAGCAGCCCACTTCTATCTGTTAAGACTCATGTTAAAAGTAATTGGCCATTTTAATGGTTAAACTAAACAAAACACATTTAGCATTCAACTCGATTCCTCTCTCTGTCATACATAAAACCACAGGTGGGAGCACTGAACTGGGGTGAAAGGACAAAGTCAGCCAAAACCAACCAGAGGGGATGCTCTTTTAGGGCGTCTACACTGCAAATGAAGGCAGAACTGCAGCATGGGTAAGCATGTCTGCCCGAGCGTTGATCTAGCTAGCATGGCTTACAATAGCAATGAAAATGTGGGGTGGGCTCAGTGAAGGATAGCAGAAGCACACTGGGAACCCTGAGGGCTGAGAGGATGCTGGGCCTGCACCAGCATCGCCACAGCTATTACTACCCACAGTAGCTATGTTAAATCTAGCATGGATATGCCTACCCGCACTGAAATTGCACTTTAATTTGCAGTATAGATGTGCCCTTATACTTGGTTTGGTAAGTAGTGAGGACATTACAGACGAGCTGCTCATAGAAAACAATATCTAGTGGCCACAAGTTGATTCAGGTTAAATTGATGGCAAGGGTAATCAAAAACAGGTCTGTCACTGAGCTCAACAGGGCAGACTTTGAGAAATGAAGGGCACTAGTTAGTGTAATCAACTGGACTGAGGAGCTTGTGAACATGAATGTGGAGGAGACTTGGAATTTTTGAGTCAAAGGCACAAAAACTATCTGGAATTTGCATCCCTAGCCAAGGGAAGAGCTCCAGACCTAAATGGATGAATAGCCAACTCAAAAAGGATATTAGGCATAAGTAGAGAACCAACAAGAAATGAAAGAAGGGATTGATTAGCAAAGCAAGCTACATCCTGGAGGTCAGAAATAGAGATGGGCAACCTCCACACACACACACCCCTAAAAAAATAGTAAATTGGACCAAAAAAACCAAAACTATTTATGAATTTGACACAAATTTGCAGAATATTTGGGAAAAAAAGAAAGGCGGGGACTGAGGCACCATTCAAAAAATACCTCCCTTACAGGCTTTAAACCACTGGTACATGGTAGACACTGGTTCAGTCCCTCCTTCTGCCAGATGGGGAGAAGGATTTGAACTCCTGCATGACAAGTATGTGCCTTAGCTACTCAGCTACAGGATATTCCTATAAGGGATGCTCTCAAATTCTCCTACTGAAGCTGTTCTGACTTGGATACATGCACAATGTCAGACCAGAAAGAGAGAGTGTGTAAGAATGGCTATGTAGTCTAATGGTTAGGGCTCTCACCTGAGAGTTAGGAGACTCTCCTAGTCTCTAACTCTACTCCAATGACTAATCAATTATTCACACACAGTGAAACAGCTTCAGCAGGATTCCCACATCAGAATATCCATAGCTCAGGGAGTACGACATTATCCTATCAAGTTTAGATCCCTTCTCCATATCAGATAGAGGAGAAAATAGAGTCTGGATGTTCTAAATTTCCAGTAAGCACCCTAACCACAGGGCTAAAGCTCAGACGGGACCTCCACCAGCCATACTGTGAATCTTTTAAAAAGGCCCAGAAACAAATGGGCCTTTTTCCTTCCACCCCAAATGGACTTTTTCAATTCACTAACATTTTTCAGAATTTTCAAATTTTGTTTGACTTGAACTAATTTCCCTACCCCCCGATTTTTTGCAACTGCCAGCAAACTAAAAAAGAGTCGATTACTCATCCAGCCCTAATGAGAAAAGGTGAGAATTGCCAAGAGTCAAGTTGAGTTAGAATGGAAATTAAAGCAAATGGTAGAAGGTTCTTTAGCCACATAAACAAGAGGAAAAGAAGTGAGGCTGTTATGCAGCAAGAATGGGTAGAAATTAAGGATAATGTAGGTATGGCCCCAAAACAACATGAATATTTTGCCTCAGTTTTCTACAAGGAGGAAGATAGAAAGGGGTCAGAACACAGGGGCAAAGACAGATCATGCCAGACTAACTGGATATCTTTCTTTGATAAGAGAACTGATTTCTCAGAGAAGTGAAATGCAGTAGATCAAGTCTATCTGAACATCAGTAAAGCATTTAACATGGTATAACATGAGAACATATTGGTTAAAATGGGGAAGATGGGGATTAATACAAGTGTAAGCAGAGTCAGAATGAGCTCTACCCTGACATCTGGTGGTGAGCTGCAGGAAAGAATTTCAGGGGCTGATCTTGTTTGCATGGGCACACCCACCCTGCCTCATAGGATGGACTGCCTACCTTCCAAATGGTCACATTGGCTGCTGTGGGACTCCCCGTCTCTTTGTTATTGCGGCAGGAGTAATAAAGGGTTGTTATCCTGGTTATGTGAATCAAGGATAGTAGAATTGTACTTGGTATTTTATGATGGAGGGACTCGCCCTCAACTAAGAAGCACTTGCTAGGCAAGGGACATGGGTTCCAAAACCCAGTCAATTGACAGAGGCTGGGAGTAGGTATGTGTACCTGTCATGGACTATGGGGGAGAGTCAGGCCTTGCACCCCTCTTCCTGGGACTCACAATGACTCTCAGCCAGCCAGCCAGCCAGTAAAACAGAAGGTTTATTGGACAACAGGAATGCGGGCTACAGCAGATCTTGTAGGTACAACTAGGACCCCTCAATCAAGTCCTTTGGGGGGTTCAGGAAGCTTAGACCCCAGCTTGGGATTCTGTGATTTCCACCACCCAGCCCAAAACTGAAACTGACCCAACCCTCTCTAGCAGGCTCCCTTTCTTTGTCCAGCTCCCCGCGCAAAGGTGTTGACCTCCCTCCCCCCTGCCTGGCTCAGGTTACAGGCTCAGCTCCTGTCCCTCACCTAAAGTCATCCCTGGCTTTCCCATCCCCCACACAGACAGTCCCTACTAGATCACAGTACCTCATAGGGGTGGGGTGGGGTCTCTCTAAAGGGCCTCAAATGCTACTTTGACCCCCTTCTGTCTGTGCTATATAATAACACAGCTAATTTTGACTCTATTGGGAATCTTATTACATGCTGCAGAGCTGAAATCTCTGATACTTAGGTCTGAGTATTAGACCTGCTTTGGGCTAGCGGTGCGCCAGCAGTGAGGCTCCCCTACAACCAACTAAACTCACTGAGAGCTATATTAAGTTGGGGGGCGCTGAAGACAAGTTGGTCAGCAGCTAGCAGGATGGCTAGAGGTGAAGATGGCAGCAGAACCCGGTGGAGGGGCATGACACTTAGCTGTCAACCTGAGCAACGAAGCATGTAAGATACCCCCCTATGCCTCCCTCCACTTCTACCCAGGCTGGGAGGTAAACTCTGCAGATGAACTTCTGAATTCTGGGGGCTGCGCTGACCAAGGTCAGAAACTGTGGGTGGGGTGACTTTTGGGTTGCTGGACTTAAGACCCTGGGGGGAAAAGGATACTGCCAAACTTACTTGGGAGTGGGTCTTTTGCTCATGGTTTGTGTTACGAATTCTTTTTGTGGCGGTTCCCCGACATAATGCCACATTGTTTCCATCTTTTATTAAAAGGCTTTTGCTATGCTCAGACTCCATGCTTGTGAGAAGGGAATTATTGCCTCTTAGAGGAGCCCGGGGTGGTGGTATGTAATTGTCCCGGGTCACTGGGTGGGGGCTCAAGCCGGTTTTGCATTGTGTTATTGAAACGGAACCCCTGGATACTGAACCTGACCCTTGTTGCTGCCAACTCTGACGGGCAGAAGGGTTACACAAGAATTTCTAAAGGAGAGCTAATGGATTGTGCTGTAAGGACAGCTATCAATCTGGAGAGAGGGTACTAGTGGAGTTCCTCAAGGACTGGTCTTGGGACTATAATAATTTTAATATTAATTTTAATATTTTCATTAATGAGAAAATACCGGCTTGCTTTCTAGAAATACATCAGGGGTAAAACTCCAGCAGGGGAAGAGCTATTGAAGTCAAAGGACGAGATTGTCACATGTACACAGGGACATAAAATGGTCAAGAATAAGTTTAGGCTAGAAATTAGAAGTGGGGTTCTGACTATCAGAGGAGAGAATTTCTGGAACAGCTTTCCAATAGGTGGAGTGGAGGACAAACAACCTAGCTAGTTTTAAGATGGAGCTTGATATGTTTATAAACAGGACTGTAGGATGGAGTTGCCTGCCATAGCAGGGGCGTGGACTCAATGACCCAGAAGGTCGTACATTCTTTAATTGTGTCTCATTAAGTTCCCTGTTTCAAAGAATTAACCAAACCTCATCAAGTGAAGGCCTCCTCTTTTCCCAACATGTGTCTGAATCTGCCACAACTCCCAATATTGGCAGAGCGGACTGTTTTAGAAATGGTACCAAACATCTTGAGTTAGAGAATATTATAAAAACCATGAATGTGGTCTGGTGACAGGTTCCAAAAGTCCTAAACTCCACTCCGCTGGCTGCTATTTATAAAACAGTCTTAGGGCCCAACTCCACTGAGCGGTGACCTCAGGGGGAATTGCAGAGGAGCTTGGCATCTTAGCAGAGGCACTTAGCACTCTGCTGAGCTGACATTGTAGTGCCTTGTCTCCACTGTGTTCTTACCTTTGCAAAGCTCAGTGCCCAAGGTAAAAAACGCTGCTATAACTTCACTGCTAAGAGAGGTGTGTTAGTTACCCATGGGGTAACTAATACACATGAGCTCCCTCACTAACAACACAGAGAGATAAGGCACTGTGGTTTTGCAGTGAAATAGCTAGGTGAGGTGAACCATGGGTGAGAGCTAACCTCATGGTAAACACTACAGGTGCCTTATCTTCACTGGGGTTTTACAGCAAGATGGCTACTGCATGACACAGACCTTTTTGCCAGTGAAGAAAAGTCAGAATCTTTGAACTAATTGGTCCATAGTGTGGCACATGGCAGTGTACAGTAAGTTGCAGCAGTTCACTACTAGACCTACCATAAAAACTCAAGCAGGACCCTACATGCTGGAATGCCGCATACAGATTACTTAAAAAGCACCAAGCAAATGATTTGCAAAAATCAGAGATAATAAAAGTGGGGTCTGTGGAAACCCTGGACGAATCATAACTAAACCAAAGCACGCAGTACAGTAAGATAGAGAGATTGCTCAGACCTTATTGTTACGTATCTACTCCTCGGTGTAGCACAACAGTAACATCTCAATACAAGGGGGGAGAATGTGCTTCCACATTGCACATCCAAATCTCAACTCATTCCTGCAGAGAGGCAAGGGGAAGGAAGATTCAGCGACCCCTGTGAGCTACCACATCTCTCCTCTCCCATGGGTAACGTGAAGGTCCAGGGCCATGTCCAGTGGGTGAGAAATATTAAAAAGAGTGACATCTGATCAAAAACATTCAACCAGTTCACATGCATTCAACCAGTTAAAAGCACCAGTTAAGGAAGAGAACAGATCAGCTATATGAAGGATTAAATGCCCATTAACATGGTCCAGGTTAAAAAAAAAAGTAGGTTGAAATGGCCACAGAAAGAACCCCTCTGATTTCTCCAGAGTTTGTAACCCCACCCCACACATGGGAATTCTGGTGGTACAGGGACCAGGAATTTAGTTTGAGTCTTTATATAATTTTTGAAGATGAGGCAACATTTGAATGGCCACAGGCAGAGCATGGCATAGTATGCAAAGAAATTACACTCAGTACATTTCCTGTCATTTAAAGCTCTAGCACTAGCATATCAAACCTGACATGTTTTGATGAGTTCAGAGGTGCTCACCTATTTTTGCTGATGCTCCAGGTTCTCCTTTGATTCCTAAAATAAAAACACAGGGTCAAATCCTTGCATTACTTGGAGCACCTGAATGGTGCTGTCAATTATACTGTGGCGTAAGAACATGGAGAGTTTTAAAAGAGAAGCTTTAACCCCTTTGGGTGGTTCACAGCCAAGGTTTTTGTGGATCACTCTGGAAAAACAACTTGACTTATCTGATGGAAGCGGCTTCGTTTGTCAGATGAGTCATATTTGTTATATAGATGTTAGTGTCTATGTTAGTTTGTTGTGTATTGTAAGTGGCCAATAGAAAGAGGCCACCACACAGGGCAGGGGTCAGCAACCTTTCAGAAGTGCTGTGCTGAGTCTTAATTTATTCACTCTAATTTTAAGTTTCGCTTGCCAGTAATACATTTTAACGTTTTTAGAAGGGCTCTTTCTGTACGTCTATAATATATAACTAAACTATTGTTGAACATAAAGTAAAAAATATTTTAAAAATGTTTAAGAAGCTTCATTTAAAATTAAATTAAAATGCAGGGGCCCCTGGACCAGTGGCAAGGACCTGGGCAGCATGAGTGCCACTGAAAATCAGCTCGTGTGCTGCCTTTGGCACCCGTGCCATAGGTTGCCTACCCCTGACATAGGGTATTTGTTAACATATTGAGAGGCTTTGCTCCAAAGCAGGATGTTTGCTCAAAACACACAAATGGGCAGAATAAATTCCAAAGCATATAGGCAGATCTTCAGGGCTATTTCACTGGATTCATGCACAGGTTTTTAAACACAATGGTCCTTGCTCACACTAACAGCAAAATTTTTAACATTACGTTTGTTGACATGATAATACATGTTATCTAGCGTAGAAATTGACATAGCCAAGTTTTAAACGCATATTTTTAGTAGGGTTGCCAACTTTCTAATCCCGCAAACTGAACACTCTAGCCCCATCCCTTCCTTGAGGCCCTGCCCCCAGCTCACCACATTCTCCCTCCCTTGGTGGCTTGCTCTCTCCAACCCTCACTCACTTTCACTGGGCTGGGGCAGGGGGGTGGAATGTGGGAGGGAATGAGGGCTCTAACTGGGGCCAGAAATGAGGGGTTCAGGGTATGGGAGGGGACTGTGGGATGAGGCAGGGGGTTGGAGTATGTGTGACGGGTGCAGGCTCCATCTGGAGGTGCAGACTCTGGGGTGGGGCCGGGGATGAGAGGTTTGGGGTGTAGGAGGGGGGCTCCAGGTTTCAAGGGGGCTCAGGGCTGGGGTGGGGGGCTCAGGCATAGGGTTCTGTCATGGGGTTACCTCCATTGGTTCCCAGTCAGTGACGCAGCAGAGGGGCTACGGCAAGCTCCCTGCCTGTCCTGGCAACACAGACCGTGCTGCGCTTCGGAAGCGGCCAGCAGGTTGGACTCCTAGGTGGAGGCATAGCAGTGCGCGCACTGCTGTCGCCCACAGGCACCATCCCCAGTGCTGACTGGATCCGCCAGGGCGCTTTCCAACTGGGTGTTCTGGTCAGAAACCAGACACCTGGTCACCCTACTCCTTAGGTAGGCCAAAAACCACAAAAAACATGTGCACCCATGAAAATTAGATTTAAAAAAATGTAAAAAGGTTGAGTAGCCAGAAAACACAGATAATGAAACTATTCAAATATATCTTAGAAATACAGTAACACGTGTAGTGGTGTTGGAGCCAAAGAATGAGGTAACATACTGCATACTAGTGAAGTCCCAACTCCTGGAGTAACACATAGAGTCTGTAAGAAAAGGTGGTGTGAGGAAGGGGGAGGCAATGGAATTAAGAAAACGTGACTTCAAGGGACCTGCTGGGGCTCTGACTGGACGGCCTTAACATTGAGAAGAAAGTGCCAAATATTCCAACTTAGGTCCCTAAAATTTGTCACCAAAGCCTCATTTGGGCACCTCAGTAAGTGAACTGATTTTCCCTGGGTGCCCAACACTGAGAGCTCAGACCAACTTGGTAGGTGTCTAACTTAAGCATCCCAGTTTGAAAGTCTTGACCTAAATCATTATTTAGGAACCCCAGTATAAATTGCCCAGATCTGGAATTAGGTCCAAACCACTATTGGATTGACCACTGCACAGCTTAACTTTTAAATACTGAGCCTCCCAGTGGAACCCCCAGACCCTGTGGTATGTGTCTAGGCTCCTTATACAATGCATGGGGAGAGATGGTCACCTGACAATGCGATCTACAATAGCCAGCATGCTGAGTGGGGAACAGCCTAAGCTAGCCAATAGCAGACCCAGAGGGGATGATGTGTCTCTTTAAGCTCCACTCCTCTCAGGGACTGAGGTGCCTAAATCCAGGCTGAAAGGAGGTGCGTATGTCTGCTTGCGATCCACAGTTAGAACCACCTTCTAGAGTCAGGAGTCTGAGACATCTCTTGCAAGAACAGTGGTGCACACCTAACTTCACTTAAAAGGACTGAAGAGGGGTCACCTTCTAACCTTTAGCCCAGTGGTTAGAGGATTCACCTGGGATGTGAGAGACCCATGTTGAACTCCCCTCTCTGTTTGACAAGAAAGGATTTGAACAAGGGTTTACCTACCTCTCAGGTGAGTGCCTTAAACATTGGACTATAGATTCACTCTTGCTCTGGTCCCATGAGGATTTAATCCTTTAATACAAAGTTGAACAGCTTCAGCACTGAGAGAGCCCCACATCAGGCAACCCTGCAGTCCAGTGGCCAGTGCAGTCTTCTGAAGGGCATGAACTCCAAGTTCATACTTCTTTGCCACAACCAGCAGATGAAGGAATTGAACTGAAGTTTTCCACATCCCAGGTGGGCATCTCACACGTTGAGCTAAAGGTTATGGGGGGGGCACATCCTTCATCTCCTCCATCACCCCTTATGCTAGACCAGAAGCACTATTCTGTACTTGGCAATTAAAGCTTTTTGCCAACTTGACCATATTGTTAGAAATATCAGTCTAAGGCAGGTTCATATCTAACCTCTTCTTATGTTATGATTTCCTCTGTTTTTCTGAAGGGAGGACAGCCTTGTTTTCATTCACATGACCAGCACAGCTCAGCTGATGCACGTTTGATAACGAGGGCTTCTCAGTCCCTCCTTGCTCCCAGAGAAATTGTACTGGCCCCCAAGGCCATGTCTATACTAGAGCTTTATATAGACTGGGATTTCCAGATGTGATGTTAACAAATCCTGACATGTTTTAGAAGTCTAGTGTAGATAAGGCACACTGCCTTTAACCCGTGTTAAACTGGTCAAGTTAAAACCTGGAGGGAGCCTTGATGAGCTAACGGGTGTTGTCTATACTAGGATTTTACTACATGTCAATATGTATTAAAAATACAGATTTTTTTCCTAGTGAAGAAAAGACCCTGGTAGCTGCAGAGCCCCAGTCTGGCCCGGGTATCAGTGAAGGGTTCAGTACAGGGTCTCAGGAGATGCTGTTCTCTTCTGAAGACTGGGGAATCCTTTCACAATGGCCTTCCTTCTACTGAAAGTGGCTGGACATCAGCCCTTCATATATTTAGAATTTCAGCCGTGATTGGCTTACAGCCTCCTCTTGCTGTATATTATTTAAGTGATCAAAACTAACAACTCTTCATTTGCAACTTTATGTCCCTTGGTCCCATCATTCCAGGATTCTCCCCAGGAGCTGCTTCTCATGAAATCACCCGTGATTCTGAGTTACTGACACAATCTCTCTGAAACAGAGAACCTGGGCCTGACCATGCAGCCGTAAATCATGGGCAGTTGCTTTCAAGGGAGGATCTGGCCCCTGAGTGATGCTGAGCACCTATTAGTGTCAGACCCTAAAGCATGTGTATTGCCCTCCAGCGAGAACCATCAGAGATCTCTCACCTTGTGATCCAGGGAGGCCGACATCACCTTTCTCTCCTGGGGGAAGAAAAAAAGAAAGCAATGTTTGAAAGATTTAGCAGAGACACAGTATTTACTGCTTAGATACTATGAGTTAAGCTGTCCCTTGCAGGCCTTGCCCTGCACCGGGGGAACTACAGAGTTGCAGTGCCCAGTGGGAATTCCCGGATGCATAGCACCTCAGGGGGCACATCATCACCCAGAGACCCTGGAGAGAGCTGATGCTGTGCCACCCTTGAAGAAGATGCAGAAATGCTCCCATCAGTGGCTGCTCAATTCTGCTGGTTGTTGTGGGTAAGAAGACAGGTGAGTGCCTTGCCCCACAAGCTTGTCAGAAGTTAGCACCCATAACGGTACTAGCCTGGCAGATTCCTTGCAGTTCCTGCAAGAGGGTGCCAGGGTAGAGAGATTATTTATGCCTTCCAGCTCTGTTGCCCATCTGCCTAGGGACTGAGCACAGTCATGCCCTATGGTGATAGTGACGTTAGAGGTAAAAGATAAGATAATTTGAGAGGTGATACATGAAGTGGTGTAAACTACCCTGAGTCAGAAGTATAAGTAGGTCTAAGGGAAACAAACTCTGGCCACATCCACACCACACAGGGTTTTTTTTTTTCTGGTTTCTAGCACTATTGCATGCCCACATGAACAACTTTTCATTAAAAACACCTGAGCCTTGTTTACACTGGAACTGACACCATTGTTAATACCACTGGTGCTGCTCTAGTGGAGCTTTAAAGGTCAACATTTTCTAAGAGAAAGTTACTTTGGTGGAAATTCTGCACTACTGCATGTATTCATAATTAATGAGCCATGCATATTTTTAATTTTTGCACAGAAAAAAGCTTCTCCTGCAATGTTATTGCAGTTCCACCTTTTTTCCACCAGAGGGCGCTGTGGCAAAAGAAAGGCATCAGCTCCCAGCAGAAAATAATATCTGCATTTCTGCCTTTTTCCCCACCAGAGGGCAATGTGGCAATAGAACACAGCAGCAGCTCCCAGCCTGCTAAGGAAGAGAAAAAGCCTGCCTTCTTCACAGTACCTGTCAGGCCAGGACAGGAGAAAGGGGTTATGGAGAGACAGACAGAGTGGAGTGCTGGGGGGTCAGACAGGGGCTCATAAGGGCTAGTGGAGGAGGACAGACTGGGGCAGGGACTGAATGGGAGTGGAGGTACAGGGCCACTGGGGGAAGGAGGTGCAGGGCCACATGGTGATGGGGAAGGGGTTGCAGAGCTACATCGGGACAGGGGAGTGCCTGGGTGAGGCACAGAGACATCTGGGGACAGATGGTGGGGGTACAGAGACACATGGGGCAAGGGTTGGCTGAGTGGGGGTACAGAGACACAGAGTGGCTGAGTGGGGATACTGACACATAGGGGACAGGGAGACAGGGTACAAGGACACATTGGGACAGAGACGTGGGTGGGTGGGGGCACAGAGCCACATAGGGGATGGGGGGAATGGGTGTGTTAGTGGGGATGGAGGTTTAGCCGTAAGGATTAATCTGCTTGCTTGCATGGATATCTTTTCTTATATGTTTAAGTATTTGATGTATTGTAATAGGTTTATAGATTTATATTAAAAATAAGTTTGGCTGTAATGCAAGAGACCTACAGGCCAAAAATGTGTATGTTAAACTAAGGCAAAGTTATCATATCTATATTGGGACCTTTTTACCAAGAAAACTGAAGTTGACCTATATTTGTTACCCAAATCGATAAAACACCCATGCATATGTCTAAGACCTTTACCTTGACCAATAGACAATGAAGGATGGCAGAGGGGATTTTTCAAAGTTGTACCCACAGACTTAACAAGTACACCACAAGTGCGCAGATACTTGTCATCCATACGCAAATACAAACTAGCATATAGGGTAAGTGTATCCTAACATTTCTGTGGGGGAAGAATGAAATTTGGGCATAAGAGGAAGGATTTCCAGCATTTATGCCTATAAAAAGGTGATCCACTTCACTACTGGGGGTCGATTGATCTATCTATCTACTCTTCATTGTCTCCATCTTCAATTATGCCTCAATGCTACCCATCTACGACGGCTATTAACTATTAATAGGCTGTACTTTGTTTCTTTTCAAACTTTAAGTTTTAAGTGGACTAGGCTAAGTTTGGTTTCCCTAAAGCTTTATTTTTCAGTTTAGTTTAATTATTTAAGTTAGAGAGTAAACAACTTTAATAGCTCTTCGCATGAGTTTCCTCTGCAAGAGGTGTGAAATTGGAACCACCAGAGGCGAGGTCCTCTATCTTTCAACACCAGGTTATCAAAACAGGGTGTAAGTATTAACTAAAGTTTGACAGCACATAATATTGTATTACCCTATGTATCTCTTGTATAACTGTGATACAACTATAATTTTGTAACTCTATTTTACCATTTGCTTAGTATTTCATTGATTTTAATAAAAAGTCTATGACTATATCTGTCTCAGTGTGAGCTTCCTGTCATACCCCCGAGGGTCCCTTTATAAACTCTGTGAAGCCCGATTTGGGACAAGAACTTTATCTTCTGATCAAACAGATTGGGGAGCCACAAACCCATATTAAGTATTATTAATATTATCCATAACATTAATTAATTAAACTTAATTAAATAAAATTAAATTAAGTTGATAAATTAAATCAACATTATTAGCACACCCCAAATCAGGCTACAGAGGAACATGTGGACAGGGGTGAAAGGACACATGGGGGTGCAGGAACAAATGGGGATGGGGCCAGATGTGCCTGACTGAATGGGAGAGAATCATAGAATATCAGGGTTGAAAGGGACCTCAGGAGATTGTCTTGTCCAACTCCCTGCTTAAAGTGAGGCTAATCCCCAGACAGATTTTTACCCCAGTTCCCTAAATGGCCCCCTCAAGGACTGAGCTCACACTGCTGGGTTTAGCAGGCCAATGCTCAAACCACTGAGCTATCCCTCCCCCACAAGGAGGCTAGGGGTCAGCCAGGGTCTGCATGGGGGAAGCTCACTAACAAACCATAACTGCCCCCCCAAAAACCTGTTCCTTACTTTTCCCACCCACACCCCAAAACCCTTCAAATTCACACCCAGGCTCCTTTCCAGCAATTTACTTCCCTATCCCTCAGCTTCTCCATTACCCTTGACTCCCCCATTACTCCTCACTCCCCCAAGCTTTTGAGGGGTGCAGGAAATATGGATCTGTATTGTAGCTTAAATGAATAATTATTACTCAGAGTTCTGTATTAATATGCCTAATAAGGAATCTATTTATCAAAAAACGTTTCCTGAATCTTTTTTGTTATCTGTATTGTTACAGACGTACATGCTGACAGGTATTTTGAAATAAATAACCAAAAATCATTGAAACTGGTGGGACTATATTGTGTTATTTTGACATATAAATATGCAGAATTTTAAAATATTGTGCACAGAATTTTTAATTTTTGTTGCAGAATTCCCACAGGAGTAGTAAGTGCACCTTCAAGCAGAGTGTGTGAATGAGAGTAATATAGTGAGACAGACAGGCCAAGGAAGCTGGAAGAAGGTGTACATTAGAATGATAAGATAAAGACAGACTACCTGAGATGCATTTAGACTCACCTCTGAATCAGGCCCATACTCTTTGCAGTGGTGGTGGATGCATGGAACTGAGGTTCCCTAGTGACCAATATTTTTGGCCACATATTCTTCTTCCCCCTTTCTGCAGTTTAACCCTACTGAGCTTAGTGAAGTTTTAAACCCGTGTAGCAGCGGGTACATCCACATTACAAATGAAGGTGTGATTGTAGCACAGGTAGGTGGACCTGGATTAGCTTTAATCTAGCTAGTAGAGATAATAACAGCAGTGAAGACATGGCAGCATGGACCCTGGCACAGCCAGTAACCCAAGTATGTACCCAGAGCTCCCAGTGGGTTTGTAGTGGGGCCACTAGTCCATAAGCGCTGACTCCATGGATGTTCCAGCCCTGGAGCACCCACAGAGAAAAATTAGCAGGTGCTGCACAGCAGCACCCACCGGCAGCCAAACTCCCCCCATTCCCCAGCCAGGGCCATCCCTCTGGGGTGGGTGCCCGGGACAAATCACCTCCCATGAGGCAAGGGGCATGCTGGGTCTCCCCAAGGGGTGCTGGTTGGAGGGAGAAGCGGGGTGCTGGTTGTGGTGATGGGGATCCAGCTGCTCTATGAGGCATGGGTCAAGGAAAATTACCTGGAGTAAGGCCCACCCACTGGTGGTCAGGGGTGCCTGTCTGGTGGGTGCTGGTGCTGCCTCCTGCACAGCCTGGGCTGGGACCCCCACACTCCCCAGCCTCCGCACCCAAGAGCCCAGGCTGGAGGCAGGGGTCATGTGATCTATGTACAGGTGCCATGGGGGAGCCCAGCTCTATGCGCAGGTAGCATGGGGGAGCCCAGCTGTCTGGGCAGCAGTGAGAAACCCCTGACCCAAGCCTACCGAGCCCCCTCCCCAGCTATGCCAAATGGTGTGAGCCGCTGGGGGAAGGCAGGGCCAGACACACCATGCTGCCTCCTGCTCTGTTCACTGCAGACAGCTGCTGTCCTCACCCCATCTGACACCGTGATGTCAAAGCGCAGGGCCCCCGAGGCATGGGGCCCAGAGCGGTCACTCTGATTCACCCTACCCAAGGGATGGCTCTGATCCCAGTGCCTCTCACCTGCCAGCAGCACCACTGACCAACTCCTCTCCCTTTCCCAACGCCTCCCGGTGTGTAGGACGCTCCGGGAGAGGGAGATGCAGGGATGGGAAAGAGGCAGGGCGAGGCGGAGCCTTGGGTGAAGGTGAGACCTCAGGGTGCGGGGGTTGAGAACCCCCCGGCTAGAGGGGAAGTTGGCGCCTATGCAGTAGCCTGTGCTAAAACCCACAGTGCCATGTCCTCACCAACACTGTTACAACCACTCGCTAGATTAAATCTGGTGTGGGTATGACCACCCATGCTGCATTTCCACCTTCATCTGCAGTTTAGACCTACCTGAGAGGAGGATTTTCTCCTTGGTCAAAACCCATTCTGGCACATATACCAGGCAGAGGAGATGCAAATCATTTAAAGGTCTTTCTTTGTGATTTAAATCATGCAGTGAATGGACATAAATAAAGACTCTGTTCATTCTGTTACCTTTCTTCCCAACTGGTCCTGTCTTTCCACGGATCCCCTCAGCACCTCTGTCCTGTACAAAACATGAAAGGCTCTGAATTAACATTTTAGAGATGCTAGTGGGGATGTATTTTAAGGGTACACTTAGGAGTGAAGTGGGCTGGAAAGTCAGTTCTTACTCTCCCCCTACAAGTCAAACAGTAAAATGAGGGTTAAAGCAGAAAACACAAGTTTGAAGGGTTGAGCCGATATGGCTGATCACTATCTTCAGACAGATCCTGGATTCCTTATTAAGGCAAAATTCTCATTGAACTTCAACTGCTGTTTGTCTGCACAAGACATAAAGGATCAAGCCAGTTCTCTCGGTGGTTTGGTGAGGATGTCGTGCAACCAGCCAACCAAAAGGCCGCCGGCTAAGGTTTTGTCCTAGCTGTCAGCTGGCTTGCAAATCAATGGCCTTCAGCAGGTCCAAAAGTGTGTGTGCACGCATGCATATGCGTAAGTGAAAGTAGTGCAGATCCTGAACAATCAAACATGAGGGGAAATACAGAGAAGATGCAGCTGATGCTATGTATTACCCCAATCAAGCTGGGAAGTTTTGTCAGTCCAAACCCTGGTGACGACTGGAGCAGCGAGGGGCTCCCTAGCCAGACTACCTTGCCATGGTGCACCATAGATGAACTCCCTTAGTGCACCAAGGAGAGACCACGGTGCATCATGGGAGACATAGTCTGAAAAGGGAGTCTAGCCGTCAGAGAACGGGAGGATGAGGCAACTGTACTGCAACTCACACAAGGCAACATGGTGGCACTTTCAGATGAAAATATTTTGGGTTTTAATTTTTTGCAACTCAAAACTGTCCATGACAAAAGCGTATTTTCTGACCAGCTCTCGTGCGGCTCCATTTACTTCAATGCCCATTTACACCAGCTAAGGATCAGAGCCCATGTTCTGATGTCTGATTCTGTGTTAGCCCTGCTGCAAACACACTAAACTCTTGTGTCTTTGGGCAACTCAACTTATTTTACAGAACACCACAAGAAACCCAAACATTGGTGTGTGCTTAGAAAACAATACGATCTTTATCCCGACTCTCCCTATTGTTTTATGCAAACTGAACAAATAAATCCCATAAATCATATGGCCCATTTAGTATACAATGGAAATAATGTAAACTGTCAATCATACCAGCTGTTAATGCATTCATATTATAACTCTGCTGTTTCTCATCTCAGTGAAGCTGTGGATAAATTCTATGAACATGATATCTAGGGTTGCCAGTGCAACAGAAACGTCCTGGAATTTCCAGAAATTAAAAATCATGTCATGTCATGAAATGTCCAGGAATATGTCCAATGAAAATTGGCAGCCCTTTGAACATCCCAAACAATACATCAGCCATTGATATTGAAGGATTCGTTTGAATAATCAGCTACATTTCCATTTTAAATCATCTCTGTATATAATCAAATAGTATATTAGTATCTGTAACCTGGTAAATATATGACTGATGTTTCCCTGCACACCTCCATGCAAGTGTCTGATGTTCTATCAGCACAGAGAAAAGGAAAAGGGCATTATTTCATTAAGAGCAGGGACATAATGAAGTTCAAATCCCTCACCACAGGCTAAAAGATCTGCACTGGGACAGAGATGTTTTAGACATCACCAGCCATATCAGATTCTCACTTAGCCCCTGGGAACACACCTTTCATTCCTGCAGTTCCAGGTTCTCCTTTGGCACCTGCAGCTCCAACCATCCCAGGACATCCTTGGAGAACAGCGAGTTTGTCAGAACCACTGAGACCCACAATCTTAACCTCTGAGGAAAGAGATGAAACAATAAATAACACGTGAGAAAGTCTCAGGATGTGGAATATTCTGCAGATTCCAGTGCGGGGGGAAAAAGCTTCAGCAAATGGGAACCTACAGATCTCATTTGTTGGTTGGGAGTACAAGGACAGTTAACCAATAGCTTAAGCAAATAAAATTGGAAGTTGTCATTTAGTTGAGAATAAAAGAACCTGCATTTTTTAAAGTTACACTTTTTGGTTTTAGGTTTGACATGAGGCTGCTATGAAGCTGCTGGATGTTTTAGGACAATATTGTAGTTATGTTGCTTTCTGCAAATATTTGATATTATTTATATTAGTGATGTCCAATTAGAGGCCTGCACATACCTGTGCCTTATAAACAAGCATTCATTAATGCTGGTTTCTTGTTTTTGAATAGGAAGCCATGAGAGATCCAAAATCTCATTGGTTCTCCAAAGCCCAGGGTACCATCCAGTAAGTCAAAGATGAAGTTTCTTTCCATACTAATTAGGAAAATATAAACCTTTAACTACATTTTAGAAATGTAGATGTAAAAGTCTCAGTGTGAATTTTAATTAACATTGCAGAGTCTCACGCTCTCGACTCTACATTCATGCCAGTGCTCTGAACCGCAGCACAGCATTTAGGCACCGACTGAATGCCATTTGGTGATGGTCCCAGAGAATGGATATCTGGTAATACACACACAGCAGCAATATGCTCAATGTATTATAGTACTAATTAGACAAAAAATTCTTGTAAAAAAAGAGAAGTCCCAGTTCTAAAATATTATAGTGTCAGGATTGTCATTTGGTAACTGGCAGTCCCGTAGTCCATGGCTTTGTACCAGAAAAGAGTTCAACATCAGGTAGGAGACGCTGGAAGCTATAAGTCTACAACTCACTGTTAGTAATAACAAGATAATTTTAAGGAAGGCAGAGACCAATTCACCTCAGGTCAATCTGATCAGTCCCACTAGTTCTGCAGAGTATGGCTTGGTAATGTGTCTATTAAGAAAAGCTGTTACTGGGTTTGTTTCCTACTCACCTGGACAGCTGTCCTCATCCATGCAAACTGCTGCTGCTATGCAGAGTAAAGCAGTGAGGGTTTGCTGTGTGGCTCTTCCCATGGCTGGTGCTGGGCTCTGCAACAGCAAGCTCCACTTAGCCTCTTCCCTAATTAGCATCTCATCCATTGGTGTCTTTTATAGGATAAATAAAAACAAACTCCACCTCTTAAATTCTCAACTACTCCCACCCATCCTCCACTTTACAGCTGTTTCTGCTGAGATTGTTCTATGGTTTCTCTACTTTAGCTCATCTCAGGGCCTAGTGTAATATTTTTACAGTCAATCCCTTGTTTATTAGCCTTGGGTTTCCTTCTGTAGCTTGTTTCAATGATTTTTCTTTAAAGCAGAGATTTTCATGGTGGAGGAGTATTGGTGGGGTCAGTATCACTGAGAATGATGCAAAATGCCCAGATCTGAAAAAGTGAGATTTAAAAACCTCCCAGGAAGCTCAAGAAATCAAAATTTTATACAAATCTCATGAAGGTAGAACTATTCTGAAACTCTTGATACATTATCACGTTACATCAGGGCATCAGAGTTCAGAGGGAAGTTGCTGATAGAACCTTTTGGACCACACTTCCTCTTTCATTAGACACTGTTAGCCAGATGACATTAAACTAGAAACACAAAGCAAACAAACCTCAAATGAAAATATAAAGTGATTTGATTTTAATTAGGTATAGAGATGGGTTCCAAAGTTCAGCCACAGACCTGATTGCCCTGGTATTTAGCAAGTCTTTAAAAACAGATGCCAGATCTTCACAGGAAACTATATTTTTAATGTTCTCTAATCTGATGTTAGATAATTAAATACACCTATTAATATATAAATTTTGAAACAAGATTTGTCAGTATAACAGTATCACAGAGAGAGGGCTGAAAGGTGGTTTTGTGGCTAAGGTAAAGAATTGACTATTAATGATATAATCAGAGCCCTCATCACGTGAATGCATGCAATTCCCACTGACTTCAATGATAGTTCAGTCCACACAACTGACAGGATAATCATCTCCCGTGGAAGTCAGCAGAATTACAGTAGGGGTGAATCTAGTCATAGGAGTTTTGGTTAAAATTGGTTCTCTGGAATCAGATACCACCTCAGCTACATGTCCATTTGTAATGCAGAGGACAGTGGAGAACTTGATGGGAATGGGCTGTTACAGAAAGTCTATTCATCATTTGCAGCCCTTGAGGTGCCATGGAACCATAAATTGCCAAGTATGTGTCCAGCAAAACTTTTGGGAGACATTTTTTGAATAAGGAGAATTGCAGCAGGACCACCTGAGAGCACAATAAATGCAACGTGGATGTGAGGCTTGACAGTAATAGAATGACAGTCAATTCAAATTAGAAGAATACTAATTCTAACCTTCTGATTTTGCAAATTGTGCCTACTTTTATAACTGGACTGAACCGAAACCCTAGATTTAAACACCACCTAAAGTTTGGAAGTTGAAATCCAGATCATGGCCTGTGTTGTACAAGAGGTCAGATTAGATAACCATAATGGTCCCTTCTGGCCTTGGGATCTTTGAATCATAAATTATGTAGCTAGAGCCCAAAGTGTATTTTAATTTCATGAAAAAGGGATAATTAAAGTTGTTCTTCACTTGGGTAGAGATGAGAGAACCCCTCCCACTACAGACTCTGTCCATCCTGGGAAGAAGTGCAACCATTAAAAAAAATTCTCACCTCCCATTGAATGATATGTCAATGACAGCTCCAATTTCCATTTAAAACCTGAAGTAAACTGCCTAATTTTCTCACGGCAACAGATCTCCAGCTTGTCCAAGGGTAAAAATTTAACCTGTGACAGAATGTGAAGGTTGCATTTCCTGCAGTTCCCTCTGCAGCAAGGATGGAAGTGTGAATTGAAGACAAGGAAAAAGAGAGAAGTGGCACTGCTTATTTAGAGAACTAGCAGCTGGTCACTAACATAGTTTCATGTCAACATAAGTTATTGTCTTTTTCTGACTGTAGAAGATGTGCTGACCCAAATTAACCAGCTAAATGATCTGAATAAAGACAGAAAGAAGGTATGGGGGGAAAAAAAATCTCATTAGCAATTTATGGTCACAGCTGAAGTGTTTCCAGTCCTGCTCCCATTGACTTCACGAAAAGGAGGCGCAGGTCCACATAACTACTCTTATTGGAGTATTGTGTCCAGCTCTGGGCACCAGAGTTCAGGATAGATGGGAACACACTGGAGAAAGCCCAGAGAAAAGCAACAAAAATTATTAAAGGTGTAGAAAACTTGGCTTATAAGGAAAGATTGAAAAAAATGGGTTTGTTTGGTTTGGAGAAGAGAAGACAGAGCAGCGACATGATAACAGACTTGAAGTACCTAACAGGTTGTTATAAAGAGGAGGGTGGTAAATTATTCTCTTTATCCAGTGAGGACACGATAAGAAGGAATGGTCTTAAGTTGCTCCAAGGGATATTTAGTTTAGACATTGAGAAAAACTTCCTAACTATAAGGGTAATTAAGTATTCGCACAAATGTTCTAGGGAGGTTGTGAAATCCCCATCACTGGGGATTTTTAAGAGTGAGTTAGACAACCTCTCCAATATGATCTAGGTAATACTTAGTCCTGCCTCAATGCAAGGGGTTGGACTAGATGACCTACCAAGGTCCTTTCTAATCGTATGTTTCTACAGTTCATTGTTTTCTTATTTATCAGAGCAAGTAGAAGGCTTGTCACCTTCCAGCAATTTACAAGTGAAGCCAGAGTGCAAGAAAAGACATTCGGGTATTACAGCCAGTAGTGCCATAAAGGCACTATAAACAAACAAAAATGAAGCTTTTCGTCGTGGCCCTATAAAATAGAGTTTGTGATGTTTAGCATAGGTGAAATCTGAAAATATCAGGAAGGCATCAGTCATGACAATAGTTAAAGTTAAGTTCCATTTTGCCCTTGGAGAAGGGAATCAACCTTTTTGTCATGTATGAAAAATACAGCATATCCTCTGCAAACATTCAGCAATTCTTCTAAGTGCAGAATGAATTTTCTGAGCATTTACAAGTAAAATCTGCTAATTTAGAAGTCAAAATTCATTAAAACCTGCTCCTTTAAGAAATTCAGCATCTTTCTCAGTTTTTTCTTTGTTTCAAATAATTTTAATAATGGAGTAACACAGACTCTTCAAACTTTCCGTGTAGTTAAAATTAATTACAATTTTGCACATAGGCTAGCTTTGAAGAAATTAGGTTGCTATTAAGCTATTAATGATTGTTGTATATAATTGCTATAAATATGTGGGCATCAGATAGGCTCGGGTCAGTTGCTCAGGTATTTCTTAAACAGAGCATTGTGATATCAGAAGTAATTCAGCCAACCTCCTCTCAGTCTCTATAGCTAATTTGCATGCAACAATTCTATTGCTTGTAATGACTCTGTAATATGAAGGAGATGAGACACATGTGCCAGGATGGTAATTACTTGGTCTAGCTGTCACTGCTCTTTAACGGGTCCATTAGCAACATGCTAGCATCAGTGCTGGAAAGTCTCCCCATGGCACTACTGTCTTGGATCCATTCATACCAAGGCAGCACTGCCAGAGAAACTGAGGCAGGAGTATAAGTTGAACCCTTAAAGTGCACAGACACTTGGGACTCAGGGACTGGACTTTCACAGGCCCCTTTCACATAGCACTGGCCTTGCTAACGCAGCTCTCCAAACCTGTGTCAGGCCTGGTCTACACTACGCGTTTAAACCGAATTTAGAAGCGTTAAACCGATTTAACCCTGCACCCGTCCACACAACGAGGCCCTTTATATCGATATAAAGGGCTCTTTAAACTGGTTTCTGTACTCCTCCCCGACGAGAGGAGTAGCGCTGAAATCGGTATTGCATGTTCGGAGTGGATTAGTGTGGCCGCAACACAGTATTGGCCTCCGGCAGGTTTATCCCACAGAGCCCCACTGGACGCTTGGAAAAGCAATCTGAACTTGGATGCACTGGCCAGGTATGACAGGAAAAGCCCCGCAAACTTTTGAATTTCATTCCTGTTTGCCAGCATGGAGCTCTATCAGCACCGAGTGGCGATGCAGTCCCAAATCCAAAAAGAGCTCAAGCATGGGACCGTGCGGAGATACTGGATCTGAATCGCTGTATGGGGAGACAAATCTTTTCTATCAGAGCTCCGTTACAGAAGACGAAAATGCCAAAGCATTTGAAAAATCTCCAGCTATGATCCTTTAGTCCACAGACGTGCTGCTATGACAAGCGTAACGGAAGCCAAAATCCAATGAACGCGTCATGGGAGGAGGAGCAGGTACGAGGACTCCAGCTATCCCACATCCCACAGTCTCTGAAAAGCATTTGCATTCTTGGCTGACTCCCAATGCTTGTAGTTGTCAAACACAGTCCAAGTGATCAGGGTATATCTCGTCATTTACCCCCCTTCTCCCCCCAGTGAAAGAAATGGGAAAAAAATCGATTTGCTTGACTTTTTTCAATGTCACCGCTATGTCTACTGCATGGCTGCTGGTAGACGCTGGGTGCTGCAGCACTGAACAAGCGCATCCTTCCCCTCCCCTCCCCAGTGCAGACGGTACAGTGCAGAAGGACTGACTAGCCTGTCCTCATCATCATCATCCCTGGTGCTCCTGGCTGCCTCAAGTGAGATCGCCAGGGGCTCCTGGCGTTAAAAATGGGAATGACTCCTTTTTCATCCCCAGCAGATGCTGTACAGAACGGCTGTAACTCTCTTCATTCTAGCAAACTGAGGCTGAGCTCCATCAGCCTCCCCCCTTCATTTGTAAAGAAAATTTGTAACTGCCTGGACTATCATAGCAGCGGGGTGCTGTGGCTCCTCTCCCCTGCCACCACTTGAATGTCCTGGCCTGGACTATTATAGCAGCTGGAGGCCTTCCTCCCCCTCATTTATCTCATTTAAAAAGTCAGTGTTTTCTTATTGCTGCATTCTTTATTACAATTCATCACACAATGTGGGGGAGACTGGCAGTTGGTAGCCAGGAGGTTAGGGAGGAGGAACAGCAACAGTGGGGTTGTTGCAGGGCACCCTCTAGAATGGATGAGCTCATCATTTCTGTGGGATCTGACACGGAGCGACTGTGTCTCTTTTGGTTCTCTGCACACTTGGCCATATTCTAGCAGGACTGACTCTATTTTTAGATACAACATTAAGGATGGAAGGACCGGGAGTCGTTCCCATTTTTGGCTTTGTTGCCCGCTGGCTTGACCTCAGCTAAGGTTCAGCCAGGCGAGCACCCATGTACAGCAGCAGACGTACAGAATGACTGATAAGCATCATTCTCGCCAATTTACAATGGCATGGCAGACAATACAGAACAACTGGTAACCATCTCTGCTATCTTACAAAGGCAAATGAATGCTGCTGTGCAGCGCTGCAGTACCGCCTCTGTCAGCAGCATCCAGTACACATATGGTGACAGTAAAAAAGAGCTGAACAGGCTCCATGGTTGCCGTGCTATGGCGTCTGCCAAGGCAATCCAGGGAAAAAGGGCGCAAAATGATTGTCTGCCGTTGCTTTCATGGAGGAAGGAATGAGTGACGGCATTTACAAAGAATCACCCGCGACACTGTTTTTGCACCATCATGCACTGCGATCTCAACCCAGAATTCCAATGGGCGGGGGAAACTGCGGGAACTATGGGATAGCTACGGGATAGCTACCCACAGTGCAACGCTCCAGAAATCAACGCTAGCCTCGGTACATGGATGCACACTGCCGAATTAATGTGCTTAGTGTGGCCGTGTGCACTCCATTTTATACAATCTGTTTTGCAAAACCGGTTTATGTAAAATTGGAATAATCCCGTAGTGTAGACATACCCTCAATTGCAAACTAAGAGGCAGACTCACCATATGCTTCAGTTGCTTTGCACTGCTTTGGCAAACCAGAAGTAAACGTAGCTTAAATAACTGGTGCGCTACAGGAGTTTTGCATTGATTTAAAGAACCAGTGAATCTGTCCCTAAAAATGTTCAATTAAAAATGGTTTAAGGTTGAGATGAACAAAACTTTTAAAAACCAAGGAAATTCTTAGACAGAAAAGTACCTTAAGATGGAGTAAAGGATGAGAATATGTACAAGTGACTTAAGGGAAAAACATTAGTGGGCTGTTGCAATATCCCCAAAACAATTATTATAAACCCAGAAAATTCAGAAGTAAGGTGACACCCAAAATAAAATCAAGCATGTTTAAATATGGAAATGCATCATTAAGGCACCCAAAGAATCTGAACTCTGCCCTGTAGTTATACCACAATGTCTATAACTATACTGTATAACTATCAGAAAGAAGAAGAGAATGAGGTCACCAATGTATGATCCAGAAAAGCAACAAGGTGCTAAATTAAATAAGTTATTAGATTTATCATTAGAAACATTTTTCCATCAAAAATGCCATTTTGTCAAAACTGAAATGTGTAGTGGAAACATATTAGTTATGGCAAAATTTTTCTCAAGTCTAGGATGGATTTTCAAGGTGGGAAGGGGGGTTGGGGGTGGAGAAAGACACACACGGCTTTCATTTCTTTAACCATGGGATGGTGTTCCAAGAAGACTTCCTAGGCAGGGCCGTCCCTAGCTATTCTGGTGCCCTTTGCAGCCCTCCCGTAGAGGTGGGGTGTGGGGCCCCAGGTGTCTGTGGGGTTGGGGCTGGCTTGAGGGGCGGGGAGAACTTCGAGTGCAGGCCTGGCCACGCTGCAGAGCTCAGGGGAGTGGGGGCAGGGCTGGGGCAGAGCAGAGGCAGGAAGAGGTGGGGCTGGGGCAGAGCAGGGATGGGAAGAGGCAGAGTGGGGGCAGGGGGCCTGGGGAAGAGGCAGAGCAGGGGCTGGAGTAGAATGCGGCTGTGAAGGGCAGCAGGAAATTTGCTTATCGGTAAGTACGGCCCTGTTGCTAGGCAGAGACGAGCAGAGATGAGCATCTCTGCATGCAGGCTGGCTAACCTAGTGAGGAGGGCTTTAAACTAGGTTCACCGGGGGAAGGAGACCAAAGCCCTGTGATAAGTGGGGAAGTGGGGTGCTGGGAGGAAGCATGAGCAAGAGAGTGCAAGAGGGGAGGACTCCTGTCTCAGACAGAGAAAGCAGGACAACAGCGAGTTATCTTAAGTGCCTATACACAAATGCAAGAAGCCTGGGAAACAAGCAGGGAGAAGTGGAAGTCCTGGCACAGTCAAAGAACTATGATGTGATTGGAATAACAGAGACTTGATGGGATAACTCACATGACTGGAGCACTGTCATGGATGGATAGGACAGGCAGGGCAGAAAAGGTTGGGGAGTTGCATTGTATGTAAGACAGCAGTATGACTGCTCAGAGCTCCGGTATGAAACTGCAAAAAAACCTGACAGTCTCTGGATTAAGTTTAGAAGTGTGAGCAACACGGGTGATATCGTGGTGGGAGTCTGCTACAGACCACAGACCAGGGGGATGAGTTGGACGAGGCTTTCTTCCAGCAACTAACAGAAGTTACTAGATCACAGGCCCTGATTCTTATGGGGGACTTGAATCACCCTGATATCTGCTGGGTGAGCAACACAGCAGTGCACAGACAATCCAGGAGGTTTTTGGAAAGTGTAGGGGACAATTTCCTGATCCAAGTGCTGGAGGAATCAACTAGGGGCAGAGCGCTTCTTGACCTGCTGCTCACAAACCAGGAAGAATTAGAAGAGGAAGGAAAAGTGGATGGGAACCTGGGAGGCAGTGACCATGAGACGGTCGAGTTCAGGATCCTGACACAAGGAAGAAAGGAGAGCAGCAGAATACAGACCCTGGACTTCAGAAAAGCAGACTCTGACTCCCTCAGGGAACTGATGGGCAGGATCCCTTGGGAGAACAACATGAAGGGGAAAGAGTCCAGGAGAACTGACTGTATTTTAAAGAATCCCTATTGAGGTTGCAGGAACAAACCATCCCGATGGGTAGAAAGAATAGTAAATATGGCAGGTGACCAGCTTGGCTTAACAGTGAAATCCTTGCTGATCTTAAACAAAAAAAGAAGCTTACAAGAAGCTTAGACAAATGACCAGGGAGGAGTACAAAAATATTGCTCAGGCATGCAGGAGTGAAATCAGGAAGGCCAAATCACAACTAGAGTTGCAGCTATCAAGGGATGTTAAGAGTAAAGGGTTTCTACAGGTATGTTAGTATCAGAAGGTGGTCAGGGAAAGTGTGGGCCCCTTACAGAATGGGGAAGGCAACCTAGTGACAGAGGATGTGGAAAAAGCTAATGTACTCAATGCTCTTTTGGCCTCTGTCTTTACGAACAAGGTCAGCTCCCAGACTACTGCACTGGGCAGCACAGCATGGGAAGGAGGTGACCAGCCCTTTGTGGAGAAAGAAGTAGTTCAGGACTATTTAGAAAAGCTGGACGAAACCATGGGGCCGGATACACTGCATTGGAGGGTGCTAAAGGAGTTAGCTGATGTGATTGCAGAGCCACTGGCCATTATCTTTGAAAACTCATGGCAATCGGGGGAGGGCCGGGATGACTGAAAAAAGGCTAATGTACTGCCCACCTTTAAAAAAGGGAAGGAGGAGGATCTGGGGAACTACAGGCCAGTCAGTCTTCCCTCAATCCCTGGGAAGACTGACTCAAAGAATCAATTTTGAAGCACTTCGGGGAGAGAAAAGTGATCAGGAACAGTCAGCATGGATTCACCAAGGGCAAGTCATGCCTGACTAACCTAATTGCCTTCTACGGTGAAATAACTGGCTCTATGGAAGAGGGGAAAGCAGTGGACGTGTTATTCCTTGACTTTAGCAAAGCTTTTGATACTGTCTCCCACAGTATTCTTGCCAGCAAGTTAAAGAAGTATGGGCTGGATGAATGGACTATAAGGTGAATAGAATGCTGGCTAGATCGTTGGGCTCAACGGGTAGTGATAGATGGCTCCATGTCTAGTTGGCAGCCGATATCAAGCAGAGTGCCCCAAGCGTTCGTTATGGGGCCGGTCTTGTTCAATATCTTCATTAATGATCTGGGGGATGGCATGGATTGCGCTCTCAGCAAGTTTGCAGATGACACTAAACTGGGAGGAGTGGTAGATATGCTGGAGGCTAGGGATAGGATACAGAGGGACCTAGACAAATTAGAGGATTGGGCCAAATGAAATCTGAAGATGTTCAACAAGGACAAGTGCAGAATCCTGCACTTAGGAAGGAAGAATCCCATGCACAGCTACAGACTAGGGACTGAATGGCTAGGCAGCAGTTCTGCAGAAAAGGACCTAGGGGTTACAGTGGACGAGAAGCTGGATATGAGTCAACAGTGTGCCCTTGTTGCCAAGAAGGCTAATGGCATTTTGGGCTGCAGAAGGAGGAACATTGCCAGCAGATCAAGGAATGTGATCACTCCCCACTATTCGGCACTGGTGAGGCCTCATCTAGAGTACTATGTCCAGTTTTGGGCCCCACACTACAAGAATGATGTGGAAAAATTGGAAAGAGTCCAGTGGAGGGCAACAAAAATGATTAGGGGGCTGGAGCACATGACTTATGAGGAGAGGCTGAGGGAACTGGGATTGTTTAGTCTGCAGAAGAGAAGAATGAGGGGGGATTTGCCACTGCTTTCAATTACCTGAAAGGAGGTTCCAAAGAGGATGGATCTAGACTGTTCTCATTGATAGCAGATGACAGAAAAACGAAGTGATGGTCTCAAGTTGCAGTGGGGGAAGTTTAGGTTGGATATTAGGAAAAACTTCTTCACTGGGAGGGTGTTGAATCACTGGAACAGGTTACCTAGGGAGGTGGTGGAATCTCCTTCCTTAGAAGTTTTTAAGGTCAGGCTTGACAGACCCCTGGCTGGGATGATTTAGTTGGGGATTGGTCCTGCTTTCAGCAGTGGGTTGGACTAGATGGCCTCCTGAGGTCCCTTCCAATCCTGATGTTCTATGATTTGCCCCAGAACAGACAAAAGCTAGGTGATTAGAGCACTCACCTGTCATGTTGCAGATCCAGGTTCAAGTTCTACAAATCAAGGTTGTGTAGTGAACACAGCTGTTATCTTTAAGACACTGCACATTTGCTGCAGAAATAGGAAGGTACTTGGCTGGGCAGGTTGGAAGGTGTGCAGTGAATTAGTCAGAGGACTGCAGGAAGAGGAAGCTTGGTCTTGTGGTTAAGGCATGTTCCTTCTTTTGGCCCAAGGAGCTAGCCAATGTTCAGGCCTTGTGGATTGTTTCTGTTAGGAGGAAAAATTGACAGATATTCCTTAGGTGCAGTCCAGTTTATTTACAAAGAATGTACACTAAGTCCTGTTTCCCTGAATACAGGAGAAACAAACAGGAGGCAGTTTCCTTGTTTACAATTCCAAACCTTTTTCAAAACAGCACTCTGCCCAAAAAGCTCTTCCATCTTCCTCCTTGGGCCATGCTACAGAGCTTCTCTGGCTGTCTCTCAGCTTTTCTGTTCTACATTAAAGAAGTATTTAGCACACCGGGTGCTAATGTAAATAAATACCATCAAATGTTTCTTTCCCAACGTGAAAAGCTGAAAGGCAAAAGAGGTGAACTAGAATGCCTAGCTATGTAAGAGAACTTTAACCTTATAACAGTGGCCATTTCTGAAGCATGATAGGAAATTTAAAAAATGAGATATTGTGATTTCTGGATGGAAAGAATAGAGAGTAGAATCTGTATGTCTATACAACCGAACTCAAAAAAATAAAAATGCTAGTAAAGTTTTACTACTATACTCAGGATAGTACAATAAGTTCAAAGTATAAAGGGAAATCAAAAAGAAAAATCGCCAAATCTAGTAAGACATTGGGTTCTGTAATACCCGTTGGGGAAAAACAGCAGTAATGTGGCACTTGACAGAATCACATAATCAATTGATGAAATGTCACACTGGAATATAATAAAAAAGGAGCAATTTCATGACCATATAATGAGTCTTTAGAATATCTAGCTTTAGGTAACACCTTTAAGTAGCCTCTCATCTTAAGTAATACACCAGAGTTGGTTGACATAGTAACTATTGTTTAGTCTTTTACTAACAGGCAGCAGAATATAATTCCAGTTGAAGTCTTCATAGAACAGCTCACACCGAAACCAGCAATGTGGCATTAGTCTTTAGAAAGTGGGATATAAAAATTAAAGAAGGAAACTAATTTAAAAGGATATGAAAGTCAAATGTGAAGAAACTAAAATCTTTACTCAACATAGGGGCTACTTAAGGATGTTTTATCATAGAAGTCAGCAAGAAAAAAGAAAGAAAAATCTCAATCCTGATATCCTGGAGAAAAAATTAGAGGAAAAACCTGCTCTGCTCCTACAGCCTGGCTGACTGCATGAAAGGGTGCATGGGGCCTGCATGTATGTCACACTTTGTGTAATGTTTGGCAAGTTTGAACAAGGTACATAAACTCTGGCAAGTGAAATGTAAGATGGAAATTAAGAAGGGAGAAATGCAAAAAGTAAATAACCAAAGGAATAAAAAAAAACCACCAAAAAAGTCTGTAACAATATCAGAAGCCTGAAGCCTTAAATAGAGCTGTTTGGTGCACTGCACTAGCAGGGAAAGAAGGGAGTTGTTAAGAAAGGATATTTACAGAGTAGTCACTTAAGCTGGATCCACAAAGGGATTTAGACGTTATGATGCTCAGCATTGCAATACCTAACTTTTAGGCACCAAGAAAATCACTGGACCAACACGGTGATCCACAAAGTTTGAATTGAGCACATAGGCTCCCTATACAGTGAATGGAGAGAGTGATCTACAAAAGTCAACGCTCTAGGCAGGGATCACCTAAGCGAACCAAGGAGACATGTCAACCAGAGGCGATAAGCCCCACCTCTCTCAGGGAGATAGGCACCTAAGCTCACCAGTAGGGGATACCAGCCAGAGAGATGTGTGCTAATGGAAGATGCCAACCATAAGAGTGTGTACCAAGCCCTGCCCCTCTCACGGGGATAAGTGTCTGAGCTAGCCAATGGGAGATTCTGACCACAGGGGGAAGAGGGGTTCTAAGCGGCTCCCTTGTCACTTTTAGCCCGATGGCTAGAGAACTCACCCAGGATGTGGGAGACGTGGGTTCAATTCCATATACACCCTACCTTGTGGGGAGAAAGCTTTTGAACAGGAGAATGCTCTGCTTGGTGACCAAATGACCTGATCTTATAGGGACAGTCCTGATATTCAGGGCTTTTTCTTATCTGGGCACCTATTACCTCCCACACTCTGTCCCAATTTTTCATACTTGCTGTCTGGTCACCCTAATGCTCTGAACACTGACCAATGGGACATTCTGATGGGGGGGCTCCCTCCATCTCTCCTGTGAAGCTGTTCCACTGTGTTTAAATACTTAGTCATTGGGCTAGAAGGAGAGAGCACATGAGAAAGAGAATGATTTCATAGGCCAGTGCTTAGGGCACACCTGTGGGAGACCCAGGATCAAGTCCCCCTGCTCCACTGACTAATTATTTATGCACAGAGGAACAGCTTCAATGGGGAGCTGAGGGAGCCTGACACCAGAAAATCCCATAGCTCAGTGGGTCGCAGTGGTGCCTAGAACTGGGATTTAGGCATCTGGGACTTAGGCACCCAAGGACATTTGTGGATCTGGGCTTTAGCTCCTCAGCAACACTCTGCACCACAGAGCAGGATGGCGAGATACCAGCTCTGGACTTACTATTTTTCAAGCAATTAAAAGGAGGTCCTGCCAGACGCTGAGGTGGTAGAAGAGGACAAGCTGAAACAATCGGATGAAATACAAGCCAGAACCAACTGGCACTTCATCCAACAGTTCTGAAGGAACTTAAGTGTGGAGTGGCTGGGCTGCTAACAAAGATATGCAATCTCATTAAAAGAAGCTGTTATACTGGGAGGGAAGTAAATTTTGCACTGGTTTTTAATAAAGATGCTAGAAGTGCTCCTGAGAATTACATGCTAGAGAGACATACTTTTGTACTTGGTAAATTAGCCAAAATGCAGTAAAGTAAATTTAGTAAAACAGTTATAAATTCACAATAATCATGATATGATGAGGAAAAAAAAACCCACTGAGTTTTCATAAAGGAAAGTAGTGTCTCTTCACTCTTAGAACTATTTGACAGCATCAGCAAAACGGTGGATAAATGAAAACTAGCTGACAATTTGTACTTGCAAAGCGGTTTTGACAAAGACCTTCACAAGAAGCTAATAAAGAAAGTAAAGTAGTCACAAGACAAGAGGTAAAGTTCAGACATAGATCAGAAACTGGCTAAGACATAGAAAACAGAGTAGGAATAAATGGTCAGTTTTCAATATGCAGAGAAGATAACAGTGTCCCACTCTTTAGGGCTGGTGTTTAATACATCCAAGGCTAGGTCTACACTGTGGTGGTGGGGGGATTGATCTAAGATTCGCAACTTCAGCTATGAGTACAGTGGAGCTGAAGTCAACATACTTTAGATCGACTTACTTCACATCCTCGTGGCGCGGGATCGACTGCCGCCGCTCCCCCGTCAACTCCTTCTCCGCCTCTCACCGCGGTGGAGTTCCGAAGTCGACACCAGAGTGATCGGGGATCGATTTATCCGCATCTGCACTAGATGCGATAAATTGATCCCCGATAGATCAATCACTACCCGCCGGATCGGCAAATAGTGAAGACATACCCAAACAGAGCTGGTAAGGAGATCTTGGTCAATCTTTTTTTGACAGATGTGATAATGAAGTGGAGGTAGCTCCCTTTTATGGACACCCAGCCAGCCAGCCAGCTGTAAATTCCCTCTCTGTTCTCTGCTTGCTTTACCTGTAAAGGGTTAACAAGCCCACATGTAAAAGAAAAGGAGTGGGAACCTAAGCAAAAGAGCCAATGGGAAGGCTAGAACTTTTTAAAGTTGGGAAAGAAGCTTTCCCTTTGTGTCTGTTGTGTCTCTCCGGGAAAGAGGGGAACAGAGGGCAGCAGGAATGCTGGGTAAAGCTACAAGCCAGGTATGAAAAATCACAAGATCATACCTAGAATTACTTTGAAACCCCCCAAATATGTAAGTAAATTAGGAATGTTTAGCTAGACACAATCAGGTTTATTTCTTTATTTTGGCCTGTGGACTCCTCTGTGCTAACCCCAAGTGCTTTTGTTTGCTTGTAACTTTTAAGCTGAATCTCCAAGAAAGCTATTTTGGGTGCTTAATTTTTGTAATTGCTCTTGTAAAAGCTAGCAAGAGCCTAAGTTCCAGATGTATTTTTTTCCTTTTTGTTTTTAATAAAATTTACTTTTTTAAAGAACAGGATTGGATTTTTGGTGTCCTAAGAGGTTTGTGCATGTTGTTTGATTAGCTGGTAGCAACAGCTAATTTCCTTTGTTTTCTTTCTCAGCGTGTGTGTGTGCGTGTGTGTGTGCAAGAGAGAGAGAGAAAGAGATGGCTTGAGGGTATCCCACAGGGAGGAATTCCCAAGTGCTCCTTCCTGAGTCCAAAGGGGGGTTTTGCCTTTGGGTGGTGGCAACATTTACCAAGCCAAGGTCAGAGAAAAGCTGTAACCTTGGAAGTTTAATACAAGCCTGGAGTGGTAAGTATTCATTTTTAGACTCCTTGTGGCCCCCCACCTTCTGTACTTGAAATGCCAGAGTGGGGATTCAGTCTTGACTTGGTGGTAGTGGTGGGATCATTTTGAACAAGAAGCACAGAACTCTCAGGATTTTCAAAGGACACATTTTTGCCAGGTTCAAGATCTACAAATTAAGGTTGTGTAGTGAACACAGCTGTTGTCTTTAGGACCCCTGCCTCATTTGTTGCAGAAATTACAAGATGTGTACCTATTGCAGGTACTGGCAGATTGGAAGGTGTGTAGTGAATTAGTTAGAGGACTGCAGGAAGAGAAAGCTTGGTCTTGTGGTTAAGACATGTTGCTCCTTCTGGCCCAAGGAGATAGCCAATGTTCAGGCCTTGTGGATTGTTTCCGTTAGAAGGAAAAGTTGACAGGTATTTCTTAGGTGCAGTCCAGTTTATTTACAAAGAATGTACATTAAATCCTGTCTCCCTGAATACAAGAGAAACAAACAAGAGGCAGTTTCCTTGTTTACAATTCCAAACCTTTTTCCAAACAGCTCGCTGCCCAAAAAGCTCTTCTGTCTTCCTCCCAGGGCTATGCTACCAGAGCTTGTCCCAGCTTTTCTGTTCTACATTTGTGAAGTATTTAGCACACTGGATGCTAATGTAAATAAATAATATCAAATGTTTCTTTCCCAGTGTGAAAAGCTGAAAGGCTAAAGAGGTGAACTGGAATGCCTAGCTATGTAAGAGGACTTTAAACTATAAAAACTGCCATTTCTGAAGCATGATAGGAAATTTAAAAAGTGAGATATTGTGATATCTGGATGGATGAATACAGGTTGGGGAGTAGAACTATACCTTAAAGTATTCTACAGAATTTAGAGAATTTAATGAGTTAGCATTTCTGAGTGGACAGGACTATAAGGTAAATCTATATGTCTTTACAACCAAACTCAGAAAAATAAAAATGCTAGTAAAGTTTTACCACTATATTCAAGATAGTACAGTAAGTTCAAAATATAGAGGAAATCAAAAAGACAAATCATCAAAACTAGTAAGACACTGGGTTCTGTAATACCCATTTGGGAAAACAGCAGTAATGTGGGATTTGACAGAATCACATAGTCAATTGATGAAATGTCACACTGGGATATAATAAAAAAGGAGCAATTTCTTGATCATACAATGACTTAGAATCTAGTTCTAGGTAACACAGTTAAGTAGCCTCTTGTCATTAGTAATATACTGGAGCTGGTTGAAGTAGTAACTCTTGTTTAGCCTTTTATTTAGACATCTGGGTCTTAGGCACCCAAGGACATTTGTGGATCTGGGCTTTAGCTCCTCAGCAACACTCTGCACCACAGAGCAGGATGGCGAGATACCAGCTCTGGACTTACTATTTTTCAAGCAATTAAAAGGAGGTCCTGCCAGACACTGAGGTGGTAGAAGAGGACAAGCTGAAACAATCGGATGAAATACAAGCCAGAACCAACTGGCACTTCATCCAACAGTTCTGAAGGAACTTAAGTGTGGAGTGGCTGGGCTGCTAACAAAGATATGCAATCTCATTAAAAGAAGCTGTTATACTGGGAGGGAAGTAAATTTTGCACTGGTTTTTAATAAAGATGCTAGAAGTGCTCCTGAGAATTACATGCTAGAGAGACATACTTTTGTACTTGGTAAATTAGCCAAAATGCAGTAAAGTAAATTTAGTAAAACAGTTATAAATTCACAATAATCATGATATGATGAGGAAAAAAAAACCCACTGAGTTTTCATAAAGGAAAGTAGTGTCTCTTCACTCTTAGAACTATTTGACAGCATCAGCAAAACAGTGGATAAATGAAAACTAGCTGACAATTTGTACTTGCAAAGCGGTTTTGACAAAGACCTTCACAAGAAGCTAATAAAGAAAGTAAAGTAGTCACAAGACAAGAGGTAAAGTTCAGACATAGATCAGAAACTGGCTAAGAGACAGAAAACAGAGTAGGAATAAATGGTCAGTTTTCAATACGCAGAGAAGGTAACAGTGTCCCACTATTTAGGACTCGTGTTTAATGGATTTAACAGAGCTGGTATGGAGTTCCTGGTCAATCTTTTTTTGACAGAAAATACCTTTTCCACAAAATTGTAATTTTCCATGGGATCTCCATTTGGGACAAAAAGAAATTTTGAGGTATCAGAATTTCCTGTGGGATGGAAATTCTGATTTTTGACCAGCTCTAGCATTACATATGATATGGAGAACGAGAGAACAAATCTAGAGCTAAAAATCTGAGATATAATTATTTAGATTAGTCAGGACAAGAATATGCGGAGGAACTTCAAAAAGGACCTACCAAAGGCAGACAAATGGGCAGCATAATGCCAGTTAGATTCAATACAGGCAAGTGCAGGATAACGAACACTGGAAGGAATAATTTTAACTAATGTAACAACAACAACAAAAATGTAAACTAAGAAAAGAGACCTGGGATCACTCTGGGCAAGCTCAGTGAAAAATCTCTGTCCCATGAAGAAAGAAAAAGACTAGAAAACAATTACTATATTTTAATGCCATTATAAAAAGCACTGCCCCCATCCTGGTTACTGTATTCTAATTTGGTCACTCTGGATGTGAATTTCAAAAGGACTTAAGGGAGTTAGGCACCTAATTCCGATTTAATGTCATGGGGGAGTTAGGTGCATAATGTCCTTAGGTTTATTTGAAAAACCCAGGTATTCTCTCTAATAAAACAACAGTAGGGGTCAGAGATGGGCAACCACACTGATTAGAGACACTGCAGAGAGATTTTTTTAAAAAATTAGAGGTTATTAGTTTAGAAAAGAGAAACAAAGGTAACACATACAAAGTATACAAAATAACAAATGGTACAGAGAAAATACTGTAAATTAGATGCTGTTTACTCTCTCATAATGAAACAATGGGGACATTGAAAAGCAAACACATTTAAAACTGAACAAAAAGGAACAACATTTTTATATGCTACATAATGAACCTGTGAAACTCACCGCCAGAAGATAGTGAAGACAAGAATTTAGTAGGATTCAATCAAGATTAGACATTTACATGGATAATGAGGAGAATAAGTTACCATGGACAGGATAAAAATATGAAAGGGATAGAAACCCTCATGGCTCAGGGCAAACACACTAAGTCTCCTGGGTTTCTTCCCAAACTTCCCCCTGTAGGCAAATTGAACAATTATCCACTAAAAAGTTTCTTGAACCTTCCTCTGAAGCATCTGGCAGTGGCCAGTACCAGAGACAGAACACTACAGCAGATTGACTGCTGCATCCTCACTGGTCTGGTCTAGCATGGCAGTTCCTACTCAACACTTCTGTGCTTTGTCCAGTGTCTATTTGCCCAACCAGCAGGAACACCAAGGCTGGCCTTGAGCTGGTGTCTCCTTACCCACAGCAGTACAATCCCTTGCTATTTGCAATGTTTCTTTACATTAGTTCTTCTCCCGGTCCTCCCTCCCCTTGGACTAGATTAAAGCAACACAGCCTCCCGAGAATGCCGCAGGCTGTTTACTCTCACAGGATCATTTCATTCTCTTCTGCTTTTAGGTATGAAGGGGATTTTTCCCATCATGTCCTCATGCTGCTTCCTTGCACATCCGTGTGCATGCGATCGCCTGGTCATGGACTTTCTGCTGCAGTCGTAAGTATTGGGGTTACTAATGTAGCCCCAAATTGATCATCGCATTTCTAGTCCATCCAAATTCAGTGAGGAGTCGATTAAGGCAATGCCATGTAATCCAGAGCTGATTCACACTGCGTGGCAGGAGCGCAACAGGTTGCGCTGGAGCGCACAGGCTACAGAGTTGTTGTCTACTCCTGGTTGCCATAACTGAACCTTTTTCTAAGGCCTGGTCTACACTACGCGTTTATACCAATTTTAGCAGCTTTAAACCGATTTAACGCTGCACCCGTCCACACAACGAGGCCCTTTATATCGATATAAAGGGCTCTTTAAACCGGTTTCGGTACTCCTCCCCGACGAGAGGAGTAGCACTGAAATCGGTATTACCATATCGGATTAGGGTTAGTGTGGCCACAAATCCACAAGAGAGAGAGTAGTCACTGCTCGCAACAACCCCCACAAGCGCCTCCCCGCCCCCACTTGTTAACACACCCTCCGAATGCCATGCTGCCTACTGACCAAAACACGCCCCCTGAGCAACTGCGCGCCCGCTCAGACAACCCCCACAGCGCTGCGCTGCCCACTGAGCCAAAACACCCCCCGAGGCACCCCCTCGGCCAAAAACATCTCCCATCCCCAAACGCCCGCCCCGCATCCCGAAACAACCCCCCAAATGCGCCCCGCTGTAACAACCCCCAAGCACCCTTTTAATGTTAAATTTTGCATTATACACTTTATAACATTATGGTTTGAGAAAAACCACACTGTTCTACTCTAAGGGATTCCCCCACCCAGATCCCCTTAATAAGCTCACAAGGTTAGCAAAGATATTTTCCCTCGCAATTACTAGTGAATGCTACTTTTGGCAGACTTTTAGTTAATATTACTCCTCTGAATTGCTGATTTGGTGTCAATATCAGGCAGTTTCTATCAACTGTGCAGCAGGAAGTCCACAAGTCCGGTACTCTAGCTACACACACCACACTGACCATTAGCCCGAGGATGTTGAGCATCAGTCATGGAACAAATGATTTGAACATGTAATGTGCTTATTCCCATGTTCAGGATTCAAAACCAACGTGCTACTCTTGCCCATTTGAGCCTGCTCTTTTCCCTGCAGGTTTTTCTGTGTGATGGGCAGTGTGAATTATTCCATGACTGGAACTAGTATCAAGAGAGTTTGGGAACCAGCATTGACAGAAGCCTGGCTCGGGATACGAATATCAGGGTTGGAAGACCATCAGGACGTCACCTAGTCCAACCCCTGCTCAAGAGCAAGGACCAATCCCCAACTAAATCATCCCATGCCCGACCTTAAAAACCACTAAGAAAGGAGATTCCATCCACCCTCCTAGGTAACACCATTCCATGTCTTCACATAACCCTCCTAGTGAAAATTTATTTCCTAATAACCAACCTAAACCATCTCAACTGCAACTTGAGACCATTACCCTTGTTTCTGTCATTCAGGTTCCATGAGAAACAGTCCATAGATCCATCTCCTTGGAAACCCCCTTTCAGGTAGTTTGAAAGCAGCTATCAAATCCCCCCTCATTCTTCTCTCTGCAGACAAACATCCCATCCCTCACTTCTACCTCCTAGTAAACAGTCTAGCCCCAATCATTTTGTTTTATTATGAAAACCCAATGGCCCTCCAAATTTCAACCAATATCTTTATGTGGGGCCCAAACTGACCAAGTACTCCAATGAGGCCGTCAACAAATTCGAATAGAGGGAAGATCACATCCCCGATCTGCTTGGCAATACTTCTACTATGCAGCCCAAAACATAAGCCCTCCTGCACAAGGGCACAACCGTTGACATATCATATCCGCTTCTCGTTCACTGTAAATACCAGTGTCCCTTTGTCATATCCGCTTCTTGTCCACTGTAAATACCAGTAGTCCATTTGTCTGCAGAACTTGCTGGTCCTTTTCTGCAGAGCTGCTTCCTAGCCATTCAGTCCCTAGTCTGTAACAGTGAATGGGATTCTTCCATCCTAAGTGTAGGACTCTGCACTTGTCCTTATTGAACCTCATCAGGTTTCTTTTAGGCTAGTCCTCTAATTTGTCTAGGTCTCTCTGTATCCTATCCCTAGCCTCCAGCATATCTACCACTCCTCCCAGTTTAGTGTCATCTGCAAACTTGCTGAGGGTGCAGTCCACGCCGTCCTCCAGATCACTAATGAAGATATTGAACAAAACCTGCCCCAGGACCAACCCTTGGGGCACTCTGCTTGAAACCGGCTGCCAACTAGACATGGAGCCGTTGATCACTATTCATTGAGCCTGACGATCTAGCCAGCTTTCTATCCACCTTATAGCTGACTCTATCCACCTGTTAACATAGTTTGGTAACTAAATTACTGATGTATTTTTTTTCTTATGCTCTCCACATGGACTGAGTGAGACAGACCAGTGGCGGTTCTGAAACTGCAGCCAGCATTACCCTGGCAAAGAGACTGCAGAACAGTCCTATAGCTCCTGGGAGAAGATACCCAATGGGGGAGATCCTCTAGGCCAAGCAGATGGCCAGCTTTTGGCCCCCTGCAAGATTCCCTGGTGCAGGAGATGATATGGGGCATGCTAGGCTTGGGTGGGGCCTGTTCCGGGGCTGGGAAGGTGTGGGCCCTGTATGGTCCTGCTCCTTGGATAATCCTGCTGCAAAAGCTCAAAAGTCTTGAGAAGCTAGCTACAAGCTGGGCAAGCCTCAGGGCATCCCTGACCAGAGTTGGGGACTGAATTGCCCCCTGGCAGTTCCAGGATTGGGGAGGGGAGCACAAGCCAGCCTCTCTTCCCTCTGCCAGGCTCTGCATTGGCAGACAGATGAATCAGGCTCCAATTGCATGATTTACTCCCAGCTATGGCCTGGGCGTGGGTGGAGCACAATCTCTGCCTGAGACCATCAGCAGACAGAGTGGCTGCACCCTGCTCAGCACAGCTGGGTCAGAGCTGAGGCTGGACGGTGACCTTGCGTCTGTCCAACCTTCCCTGTCCCTTTGGAGAAATGTGCCTTCCCCAGGGCACACAGAGTGAACAGTCCCTAAGCACAGGGGCTGTGCTGGTGACAGGCCTTTGTATGTCCCCACCAAGCATCTGCACAAAGAACAGGCACAATCTTGCCTTTAGATTATAAGCTGTTCAGGGCAGGGCATCCATTGGGATCTGTATTGTAAAGTGTCATGTGCATTGATGGCAGTAGCCAATAATGATCCTCTGCTAAATCAATGGAGCCAGCCAGGAGAGGAGCTAGCGTCACCTTCTGCTCCCATGCGTCTGATGAAGTGGGTATTCATCCACAAAAGCTTATGCTCCAATATGTCTGTTAGTCTATAACGTGCCATAGGACTCTTTGTCACCTTCTGCTCAATGTATAATGAGAGGGAAAAGATGGATAAAGCTTCTCTCTCCTTAACTAGAGAGAAAGTGCTTTGTTAATGGGCAGGTGCGACTCAGTGTATTACAGTGAGGAGACACAGAATTCAAGTGTCACCCTCAGCTTTCCTTCTTCAACAACAAATAAGAAATCCCACTTCAACAAGATTCTCCAAGCAGAAAACAGGTTTATTTCAGGAGAAGCCGCCATAAGAAGCTGGTGCTCACCGCAAAATGCACCTGGGTGGGGAGGGTGCACAGCCACTACCTCACACTACGAAAGAGGCCTGAATTTCATTTCAGAGAACTTGTAGGAATATTCGTTTCCAATACCCTTGTTCCAGAGCACACCATGACCAGGGCGCTTATGGGCTCCTCGTAAATACACCCCATTCAGGTGGGAGTGATGGCAGCTATTGAACCACCAGCCTCCTTCGAAGGTTTTTGCACAGTTACCAGGATCCAGATCGTTGTCGTGCTCTGGGGTTGAAAACTTTCTGTTCTTCTGGTAAGTTAATGAATCTCCTGTAATAACACACAGACAAAGTTTAAACTTGAGCGTGTCATTTCCTTCCCTTTAATGCTGGGCCAGTTAATTCTGAGGAATTAATCACCTCCGATGTTGCACCTTAGTGGTGCAGGAGAGAGGCTGTCATTATGCTCTGGGCTTACTTGAGGGAGGGGTGGGTGCAACTGTGTTTAATAGCAGTTCCCAAGTTAGGGGTGGGAAGACTAGGAGGGAAAGACTGGAAAGAAAGTAAAGGAGGGGTGTGAGATGAGGCAACCAGCTCCTCTTTGCCTGGTTGGAGGAAAGTGAAGTGAGGATGAGTGACCCAGATCTACTGGGTTTCTCCACAACCCAGCCTGAGGAAGTGGAGCCAGAGACATGCACCAAGCTCTTCAGCTTCAGGGTAGGACAGTGGAGGGAAAACAACTCTCCACCATTGTCACTGATCATGGAATTGCACCAGCCAAGGAGCAAGTCAGTGCATCTGCTCTGACCCAAAGGGTGACCCTCTGCACTGAGAGAAACAGGACAGACAGATCAGAGAATACATGAGCACCTTCTGGTTCCCTGGCCTTATCAGCACCTCCTCACCTTGGGGAGGGAAGAGACAGGGTCAAGGACCCTCATTACTTCTTTTGGATCAGGCCAAGAGCCTGTCCTGCCCCTCAGGACCTGCACCTGCTGACTGGAATGAGGTTTTTGCCACTTGGTCACACAGGGCAGGTATTTAAAAAGGAACAAGAAGTGGTCTGGAAGATCTCAGATGACAGGTGGAAGCACTTTTTCCCCCCTCCTCCCAGTTCCATGATGAGAAGTTGAGCTCTAAAGGGACAATTGAAGCCAGAGCTTTACAGAGGTTATGTTAAAATTAAAACTTAGGGTGTGTTTTTTTCCTTTATTTTATGAGCTTGATGCTGCAGCCCTGGGCCAGTCTTAAAAAGGGTGGGATTTGGTTTGTTTCTGCTGCAGGATGTCCTGCATCTCTGTTGGATGGGCATGTTTTTCCCCTGCTATGAGCAAGTACAGCACCTACCTGCATCACCTGCCACCCTATCCCCTAGAATCAGTTTGTATTTCTCAGATTCCCCCAAAATGTTGAAGGACTTGTACTCGGCAAAATATTTCTTGTTTTCGAAGTCTCCGAGGTCGATGCGCAGCTCATTATTTCCTGGTGAGCACAGGAGCAAAGTGAAATATTCACTACATTCTATCACTTTGCACAATGCTGGGTTTCTTTGTGGTGACCCTCATCCACCTCGGCTTGATTCACCAGCCTGTGCTGACTCTGGGACTGCCTTAGCTAACCCAATTTCCATCCCTCACTCATCTTTCCACTGGCAAATAGAACCCACATCTAATGCCCTTCTCCCAGGCAGAAGATCAGAATCTATAGCATCCATCCCTCTACTGCCTCCATCAGCACCGATCCAATGACAAGCCAGCAAAACACACAGGTATTTCTGTCCTGGCTCCATTGGTTCCAATGGGACTCCCCGTCACAGTGATTAGAACAGGATTTTGGATCTCAGGGTGAAATGATAGCTGGAGGGAACCAGCAGGAACAACGGCAAGGGCAGGGAGGGGGAACAGAACCAGAGACAGAGCTGAGCAGAGTAGCAAGGGCTGGGTGCCTTGATGTATTTGGAATCCCATAGTGTAGCTGGATATTTTGCTACCTGTTGACCCTCTTCTGCCCAGCAAGGATCTGACAAGTGTTTCCACCATTCTCTCTACTAGAGTTCATGGAAAGCAATGATTGCCATATTGTAGCATCACTCCCTGAGGCTGTGACTGACTGGCTGGCACTGTGACGTCTCATCTTCTAGAGAAGAAATATCTATGAATGCTCAAGGTTAGCCACTGATAGGAAAGGGACAGTTTGGAGGAAACTCAGGTATTGAATATTTGCTATTCAGGCATCTTATCAACCTTCAGGTTGAAGCAACCTTGACTGGAGCCAACAGCACTAGATTGCTATCTATTTCACTTGCTTTTCCTGGAAGATCTAAGTGCTAAGGCATAGGCAATGGTGATTCTGGCAGCAGTTTTAGCACTATTGGCCCAGTGTGGAAGGCACTGAACAGGGAGTCAGGTCTGGGCTCTATTACCAGCTCTGCCACTAACTTGCTGCGTGTTCTTGGGCAAATTACTTCGCCTCCGTGCACCTTGGTTTATATAAACAGACCCTCCTTGAAAAAGCCTTGAGAGATCCACAGATGAAAGTCACTATGTAAGAGCTACTGTAAGTGTTGTGATCACTATAAGCCATGTTGCAAAGAAGGGGATTGGAGGGGTGGGCAGAAGAGATTTTAAGAAAAAATGTATCGATGATGTCTTTACCAAGTGATGTCAGCAGGTGAATATTGTCATTTCCCAACCAAAATTCTGTCAGCTGGTTGCCAAAACCTCTCTTGTACAAATCCCAGTTACGGTGAAAATCCACCGACCCATCCACCCGTCTCTGGAAAACCTGCAGGGAAAAAGGTGGGAGGTTGGTCACATTCATTTCAGTTTTGTGTGACTACCAGCTCAGGTCCCTTCAGGGTAAGTTGCTCATATTGTGTATATTACGGTTAATCAGAATTACCCAGCCCATCGTTTTAACTTCCTTGTCATGAGCTCTTCTAGATAGGAAAGAATTAAATTTAGAATCCTTTCAATGGGCCTCATCTTGAGATCCCGATTCATTTTTTACTCAGTCCTTCCTTGGGCATATTCTAGTTCTTTTCAACAGGGGTTTGCCTTAGGAGTTCCCAAGTAAAATATTAGATAGATAGATAGATAGATAGATAGATAGATAGATAGATAGACAGACAGACAGACAGACAGACAGACTTCCCTTGTACAGAATTGGTATTTGGCTGAGTAAAATTTGAATAAGAATCTCAGATTTGGGCCAGTGTAAATTAAAGCTGACAAAAAGCCAAATCCGCCCACAATTACAGAAATTCTATTCTGTTCAATCCTGAGTTGCTTGTGTAACCCCCATGCTCTTACACCACCGCATTTTATTTTATTTTAATTCCATAGTAAGGGAAGACTGATGAGGAGGAGGAGAAACAGATTTGTTGGAAGGTTGCAAAGTCAAGCACCCAGAATTAGGAAATGTCAAATTTAAGTTTGCGCATGTAACCTTAATTCAGCTCTTGAGAGCCCAGTTTGGGCACTGAGTGAGGCACAGATCTCGTAGGGAAAACCGGTACACCCCTCACCCGATATAACGGGACCTGATACAAAACGAATTCAGATATAAGGCGGTAAAGCAGTGCGGGGGTGGGAGGGGGCTGCGCACTCTGGCAGATCAAAGCAAGTTTGATGCAGCAGGATGCAGCCGGGGACCACCTAGGCAGCAGCAGGAGTCCCACGGCCAGAGGTCCAAGCAGCAGCAACAAGGCCAGGAGGCAGCCCACATGGATCCCGCAGCATAGCACCCCCTGGCGGCCGGGAGGAGGAATTACACCTTCCCGGCCAGAGCCTATCAAAGCTTCCCTCGCAGGGAAGCCAGTTAACAAGCAGTTCTAAAATCACTTCCAAATTTAACAACCGGTTCATGCGAACCAGTGTGAACCAGCTCCAGCTCACCCCTGATTGTAACCCAAAACCAGCCAAAATTGATCACCTTTGCAAAGCCAGTCTGTCTGCTGAAAACCTAGACAAAGTGGGTGTGTCCATACAAATACAGTCTGCACCTAAAGTCTTTTCCCCAAGTCACTAGATGTCAGAGGAAAGCTCATTCAGGCCCCATTTACACACAGAACTAATGTTTTAACAGGGAACTCTCTGTTAGATTCATTTAAGAAAAAGCTGTGAAATAGGAATTTGCTTTGTATTTAATATTCATGCTGTGGCTGTATATTTTAACTTGTGTATATTGAAGACTCTGTCTAAGAGAACTCTTTCTGAGACAGGCACTCAGTTGCTCAAGTGTCCAGTGAACTTTATTACACTCAGTTCTTACTCACAATCCATCCCCCACCATCTGTGTCCATGTCACACAGCACAGTCATGGCAGCGCAGCCTCTGGGGTAGATGGTGTACCAGCCGCTCATAACGTGCCCTCTGGCTAACAGCTCCTTGCAGTTCTTGGCACCTGCAGAGAACAGGAATTTAAAATTTTAGTTTGCACTAAATGGGAAAGATTCAAAATTATCTTATTCTAATGATTTACTGTTTTGCAATGTAAACTTAATTGAAAATACATGGTTACTTATCTACAAAAGGCAAGAATAGTTTGAGTAAAAGGTTCTATAGCCATATAAATAAAAAGGAAACAAGGGCAGAAGTGGGACTGTTAAGCACTGAGGATGGGATGGAGATTAAAGATAATCTAGACATGACCCAACACCTACACAAATACCGTGCCTCAGTTTTTAATAAAGGTAATGAGAAGCTTAGGGTTTGGCAGGGTGGTTAATGGAAATGAGAATATGGAAGTCAAAATTACCACTTCTGAGGTGGAAGTCAAACTCAAGCAGTTTAATGGGACTAAATTGGGGCGCCCTGATCATCTCCATCGAGAATATTAAAGAAACTGGAACATGAAATTGCAAGTCCAATGGCAAGAATTTTTAAAGAATCCATAAACTCAGCCATCATACCGCATGACTGGTGCATTGCTAATAGAATAACTATTTTTAAGAAATGGGGGAAAATGTGGTCTGGTAAACTTCAGGCCTGTTAGTTTGACCTCAGTTGTATGCAAGGCCTTGGAACAAATTTTGAATGAGACAATAGTTAAGAACATCAAGGTAAATAATATCTGGAATAAAATACATCATTTTACCATAGATGGATAGATCGGGTTGGTCTGGCACACTTTCCTTGAGAAGATAACTGATATTTAACAAAGGAAATGAAGTAGCTCTGATTTACCTGAATTTCAAGTAAGGCACGTGATACAGTTCCAAATGGGAAATTAGTTAAATAGGAGAACATGGGGATTAATAAGAGAATTGAAAGGTGGATAAGGAACTGGTTGAAGGGGTGACTACAATGAGTCATACTGAAAGGTGAACTGTTAGGCTGGAAGGAGACTACTAGTGAAGTTCCTGAGGGATCAGAACAAAAATCAGATAAAATCTTGATGGTCCCTTCTGGACTTAAAGTCTATCAATCTGATGATTGAACACAAATAGATTTTCCCCACAGCATTTTCATCAGGACTTCCATTTCAAAAGAATTAAAATATCACAATCTTCATGAAAATGAATTCCTCAGCATCACACTGAAAATATGTATATGAAGTTTATAAAATGGACTCCCTTCTAGTAATTAACTGCTATGGCAGAGATCACCTCAGCTGTTATTGGCGCTAGATGATGGCCTTTTTCTCTTGCGGGACTTTAGTGGTACTATTTCTGTGAGTAAGGAAAGCAGGATTTGGCCCTCTGTCGTTAGCAGAATTTATATGGAATGGAATTCCATTAAATCTGTTGCTGCTGACGCCGCATCAGTTATATGAACTCTGTTTCTCAAAAAGTGAAATTTACACATTCCTCTCTTCATGGAACAGAGATGCACTGGACTTTGTTACCTGAATGGGATAACCGGACAATTATTATCGCAAACCTCACCTCTCTTACATTGGACATCATCCAGTTGCCTCACATCTGTGCAGAGAAAGAAACCGAGTGGAAGTGGTTTAAAACCAGAGAAAAGAGCATGTTTTTTCTTAACTCTTATTCAGTTCTAATAGTTGTGTCTATTTTTCTAAGTCAAAACACTTATAAGAACACAAAAATGGCCCATATAACCCAATATCCTGTCTTCCGAAAGTGGCCAGTGCCAGATATTTCAGAGGGAATGAACAGAACAGGGCGATTGTTAAGTGGTCCATCCTCTGTCATCCAGTACCAGGATCTGACAGTCGGAGGTTTAGGGAGATCCAGAGCATGGGGTTGCATCCCTGACTATCTTGGCTAATAGCCATTGATGGAGACCTATCTTCCATGAACTTCTCATTCTTTTTTGAACCCAGTTATACTTTTGGCCTTCACACCATGACCTGACAATATGGGTTGACTGTGCATTATGTGAAGAAAGTACTTCCTTTTGTTTTAAGCTTGGTGCCAATTAATATCATTCAGAGACTTGTAGTTCTTGTGTTACATGAAGGGGTAAATAACACTTCCTTATTGACCTTCTCCACATAATTCATGATTTTATAGCTCTATCATATCGCCCCTTAGTCATCTCTTTTCTAAGATGAACTGTCCTAGTTTTTTTATTCTCTGTTCCATAGTCCTAATTGTCTTTGTTGCCCTTCCCTTTATCTTTTCCAGTTCTACTGAATCTTTTTTGAGATGGGGTAACCAAAATTGCTATTCAAGGTGTAGGTGTGCTGTGGATTTACATATGCCTTATGATATTTTTCTATCTCATTATTTATTCTTTTCCAAATGGTTCCTAATATTAACTTTTTTCACTGCTGCCGCACATTGAGCAGAAGTTTTCAGAGAACTATCCACAATGATTCTGATACCTCTTTCTTGAGTAGCAGCTCATTTACAGCCCATTATTTGGTTGGCATATATATAGTTGGGATTATGTTTTCCAATGTGCATTACTTTGCTCTCATCAACACTGAATTTCATCTGCCGTTTTGTTGCCCAGTCACTCCATTTAGTGAGATCTCTTTGTAACTCTTCGTTGTCATCTGTGGCCTTACTATCTGGAGTAATTTTGTACGATCTGCAATCTTTGCCACCTCACTGTTCACCCCCTTTCCCAGATAATTTATGAATTTGTTGAACAGCTCAAGTCTCTGTCCAGATCCTTGGGGACCCCACCATTTACCTCTTTCTATTTGAAAACTGACAATTTATTCCTAACCTTTGTTTCCTATCTTTTAACCAGTTACTGATCCATGAGACTTCTCCTACTCCATGACTGCTTACTTTGCTTAACATGCTGTGAAGGGACACACCCTCACACTGGTATGAAGGAGACTAACAGCTCTTCTGGACCTAGTCCATGCCCAGAAGAAGAGGCGCTTAAAAGGGGGAACTTCTCAAAGGAAGGGGTGGTGAACAGGAAGAAGGCTGCTGGTAATAGAAGTAGTCCAGCTGAGGAAGAGACTGCCACTCCCAAAGCTGCCCTGATTGACAGCAAAGCATTATACCCCAGGAAGAGGGGTAGAAGGTAAACCATGCGAAGGGGCAATAGACTCTGAAAGACTATGCCCTTAGAACTGAATATCCTGGGGCTGTCAGAGAGACTGGACCTTTTTCCAGATGGATCCACATCTCTTACAAGCTGAAGCATGGACAGTGAGTGAACAAGCTTTTGGGAGAGGCTAGCCCCCCCTAGGCCCCACCCTTCCCCCTCCTCTTCTGCCCCCACTGCCAGAGCCCAGAACACCACCCTATACCCTACACCCCCTGCACACTCCCAGCCCTGGTGGGTTGTGCGACATGGCCCCAGCCCTGGGCCTTGCAAGCACCAGCCCCAACCTGCCTGCCCACCAGGAAGGGAACTGGAAGTAGGCAGGAGAGGGATTGGGGGCAGAGTGTGGGCAGGCTACAACAGGCCATTTGAGGAGGCAGAGTCTCCCCTGGCCTATGATGCCTACTGTCCATGAGGGGAAGGGAAGAGGAGGAGCTGACCCTTTGCCGGTGTACAGCTGCCTCAGAGAGCTTCCCGATGTGCTGCGAACTGAGGGAGAGGAAAGGGTAAACAATGGACAGTGAGACCTGGGGGCATCCAGGGAACCCTCCCCCACAAATGGTTAAGAATGTGGGCAAACTATACCGGATACAAAAAAAACCAAACAAACAAACAAAGAAGCCTTAGAGATGATAGAGTTCAGCTGTTCCATAGAATGGTGGAACTACTGCAGTGCTCTAAGTGGGCAGCAGAGATGCAGCAGCAAGCTACTCAATAGCAGCAAGCTACTCAACAGCAGCAAGCTACTCAAAACAGCAGCAGCTCCAATAGCAGCTGCTGCAGCAGTGGATTGCCCAGCCACAGGTTCAGGCCACCCAACAACAGCTGCTGAAGGAACTGATGACCCAGCAGCAAGAGTTCTGAAAGGAAATGTTACCACAGATAATATCAGCACTACACACACATGCGAGTCCAGGGATTCACACTTCAGTTGAAGGGGCCCTCCACCTGTACCAGGGAATTTCACCAAGATGGGGCCAGAGAATAGCCCAGTAGCCTTTTTAGCCACATTTGATAGGGTGACACTGGCAGGCCAGTGGCTGCAGAAAAATGGGCTTTAATCCTGGCCTGTACTTGATGAGTCTGGCACAGGCCACCTACCGTAATCTGGACTCTGAGCAGGCGAAGGATTTCAAGCAAGTGAAGTCCACCATTGTGGACTATTTGGATATTTCAGAAGAAACCTACTACCAACAGTGTAGAGCCAGGAGCTACCCCAAGGGGACATGACCCTGAATGTTAACACAATGACTGAGAGAACACTTCTGGAAGTGTTTCCATCCAGAGGAATGCTCAGGGACCCAAATGGCTGAGGCCTTTGTGTTACAGCAATTTATAAAGATTGCCTATGGAAGGCAGGGAGGGGAGACAATGGCATCTCCAAGGGAAACTATCAGAAGCAGTCAGGTTAATGGAGAAATTTGTAACAGCCAAAGGGTCTCTAAAGGCAGAATTACCTCAGGCATCAGCAGGACAAGGGTCCTGGGCGAGGTGAGCCAGAGTCCACAAGGAGGTGAATCCCAAAGGGGTCTCTCCAGATGGCCACTTTGACACAGAGCAGGCTTACAGGGTGAGTACAATGCAGACAGTGGGACTGTCAGGCACCCCAGACAACTGAAGCTCATAGATGAAGGGCCAACCAGCACCCCGCAGGCAAGTTTCCCTCAACCTAGGAAAGAGGCTAGCAACCCCAGCCCATTAATAGGCTATTCCTGTGGGCTGGCAGGGCACATAACGATGGCATGCCCACTGATGGAGTAAGAGTACGCCTAAGTGGATGGCAGAAATCCAGGCACAGAAGAAAACTCCCCCTAAGTTGGTGGTCCCGATGATGGTCCAAGGACTCTTGAACTCTGGCTGCAGCCAGAGAGTGGTCCTAACCTCCATGGTGGGAAGTGACACCACTCCCAAGATAACAATCCATCTTCAATGTATCCATGGCAATGTCAAGACCTACCCCAGTCAGCAACTACAGCTGGAAGTGGAAGCCCATACTGCAGTAATAACTTGTAGGGATAACTGCAGCCTTAGCAGAAAAGTTGGCCTACCTTGTGCTTACAGGCTAGGTTTGGCTTTTGTGGAGAGGGGGGTGGGGAGGCAAGTATTTAATACCTAGGCCTGGGCCACAAGTGAGAACAGGGGCCAGGTATTAACATCAGCTCTCCAGAGCTTGGTAAGCCTTGGGGAGACAAATGACCATAGGGAAGGGATGTCCCAAGCAACACAGCTGCAGACCCCCACAGAGGAGAAAAAAGCAGGCCATTAGGACCTGGGGGCTCTCAGATGGGAAATTTGTGCAAGAACAGAGGAACGACCCTATGTTAAACCGTGTATATGAGTAACTGGTCCCCATAAACGGGGAAGTAACAGTCTCATGGAGGTGAACAATACCTGCGGGTTGCACTCAGGAAGGAGCACATGTACAAAATTGAGAAGAATCAGCAAACTGGGCAGTGAGGGACCAGCTGCTTATACCATGCAGGTACCACTAGTCTGTCTTGCAGCTGGTGCATGATATGGGAGACAGAAGACACTGGCCTGGTGTCATAAACAGATAGTTAAGGGTTAATGCTTCTTTTACCTGTAAAGGGTTAAGAAGTTCACCTAGTCTAGCTGACACCTGACCAGAGGAACCAATGGGGGGACAGAATGTTTCAAAAGGAAGGAGGAAAGTTCCCTTTGTCTTGGTCAGTTTCAGTTTTGGCCAGAGTTGAAAAGATCAAGGAACCAGCCTCTTATCAGAGTAGTAAGTTTTAGAAAAGAATAAATAGGTTTATGTTTATTTTCTTTTGTGACTTTGTCTTTGTGCAGTTAGAGGAATAATCAAATTGGGGATTCTTTTGTGTACTAAGTTTTTGCCCAAGGGAACATCCTCTGTGTTTTGACATTAACCCTTAACTATCTGTTTATTATCAGAGGGGTCGCCGTGTTAGTCTGGATCTGTAAAAGCAGCAAAGGGTCCTGTGGCACCTGACAGACTAACAGACATTTTGGAGCATGAGCTTTTATGGGTGAATACCCACTTCATCTGTTTATGACACCTGGATATTAGCTAGAGTCTATTGGCCACAGCATACATCATGAAGTGACAAAATACTCTTCTTCCTGCCCAGAGTGTCAACTAGCCAGGGGCAGAGGGATCCCCAAGGCAGCCTTGGTCCCTCTGCCCTTGACTAAGACCCCCTTTGAAAGGTTCAAGTGGACATAGTCAGACCCCTAGAAAAAAACACAGCATGGCATCAGTTCATACTAGTGATTGTTGACTATGCAACCAGGTATCCAAAGGCTGTTAGTCTCTGCTCCCCACACTGTACTATGCAATGGATACTGTAGATGGAGGTTCCCAGGACTGGGGCCAAGGTCCCAGGTGCAATCCTCACACTTCTGCACAAACACCAACCCTCCCTCCTAGGCGGGGTCAGATTTAACCCCTGGAACAAGCACCACACTTCGCAATAGCACGACACTTTTATCTGACCCAGGCAAAGCCAGGTGCAGACCCAGCTCTGGATTCCCAGCAGGGGTTACACAAACTCCCTCTCCCCAGGCACAGAATATAGCAAAACACCTCTTCCCCATTCCTGGGTAGACACACACAGTCTCTCTACCTTGGTTCAAGGCAATCCCCTCCCTCCTGTGGATCAGTCCAACCTGTCCATGCAGTTTTGGGCTGGTGCTGGCACATGATGTAAGCTCAGCATCATGGATTGGCTGCTGGTCTCAACTCCAGGCTGGGTATTTATAAGAATCTCCTTTTGCCAGCAGCCAGTTGTCCTCCAAGCAGCTGCCTCTCTCTCCAGCCCAGGGCTCTTGCCTCTTCTTTGTTCACTTTTTCAAATTTCCCACATTTCTCTCTCATCCCACCCCCATCTGCTCGTTCACTCAAACCCACCCAAGAGTCTGAGTTAATTCTGCATGTTTGATTGCCACTTCCCCTTAGCCAATCAGATTTGTGCAGAGTAAGGTTGCCAACTCTCCTGGACTGGATGCCATCACTGCAAAATGGGTTCTGGCCCATCCGGTCTGGGAGAATTGACAACCTTAATGCAGAGAAATGGGAGAAAGGGGAAGGAGCTCTCTCACCAACTCTACACTACTCAACAAGAACCAAGATCTGGTTTCTTCAAAAAAAAAAAGAGAGAGAGTATCTGAGCACCACTGTCTGTGGTTATTTGAGATCAGAAACTTATTTTTCCTCCACCAGGAGAGATCTACAGGGTTGGCTGTTTAAGAAGAAGTTACTGATTTAGGAATAGATGGTCCCAAGGAGTGGATGTTGCAGTGTAATGGTCCTCATTCGAGGTCTGGTTGGGGATGTGTGGCCTAGGGGCCATGGCTGCAGCCCTGGCTGCCAAGGGGGTTGTGGGGAGGGGAGCCTGGACCCTCCCACTCCACCAGGCTCTGAACCAGAGCACTTTGGGTTACCAGTAGTCTGGCAACCAAGGTTGCTTAAGCCTATCCTCCCTGGGCCTCTTCCTCTCATCCCTCCACCCCCAGAGTCAATTTAGTCCAAGGCTTTCCCATGGTGGAGAAACCCAAACCATAATAAGTAAGAGGGGTCACCAATGTCCACAGGATACTTCCCTCTCTGGTTGTTTGTGGCGTGGATCTTCCCTTCCCTCAGGGAGGGCCCCTTTGGGTAGCTGTGTCAGAGCCTTTAGATTTCCCTCTGCTCTGTGCTGCTGGAGCTGTGGGTTGCCAGTCTACTAACCTCCAGCTCTGCCACACAAATATACTAATTCCCTGTCTTTTAATTCCTTCAACAGATGGAGCATTTGCTGCAGGTGTGGCAGGATGGGCCTGACTGAGCCCAAAATAATCCCTTAACCCCTTGTTGCCCAGTGTGGGGTTTGTACACCCAACCACACCCCTTCTCCATCAAGATAGAGCCATGGGAGCTGGAGCCATCTGATTGCTACGCCTCTTCCCTGAAAAAGAATTCAGCATTCTGATGGGCTTTCCTGGCTCAGTGCTGAATTTGGAACACATTGGGCTGGAGAGGGAGGTACCAGCGCAACAGGCAGGGGTTTGTGTCCTTCATAGTGTTTAGCCATCTTAACGGAGCACGGTCTGTGACAAAATTGAACAGGTTTCCCAGGAGATAGTATCAGAGCTAATCTTTGGCCCGTTTTACCACCAGGCCCTCCTTCTCTATGACAGAGTAGGCCTGTTCAAGTGGGAACAGTTTGCAGCTCAAATAAAGAGGGAGGAACACCCTGTGCTCTATTTCCCAAGATAAAATAGTGCACAGTCCCACATCAGAAGCATCTTCCTGCAAAATGAATTATTTGGAGAAGTCTAGACTATTAGGACCAGTTCTGTACAGAGGCGTCCTTTCAATTCTTGAAAAGCCTTTTCATAGGTCTCCGACCAGTGCACTTTCTTGGGGCTGTTTATGACCAGATCTGTGAAGTTCGTGCCTTGGCCAGTGAGAATCTCCTTGGGAACTCCTACTCAAGCAAAGACTTTCAATAGTCTCTGCACAGTTGTTGTGTAATGGGATTGCCTGATGATAGCGAGTAGCATAATCAACTATCACCAACAGGTATTTGTATCTAGTGGCATTTTTTTTCCAGAGGACTAAGCTCTGTACCAATTCATTTGAAGGGGACATCAACAACCAAGAGAGGGATAAGGAGGACTTTCGTCCCACCTTTTGGCCTGAATAGATGGCATTCAGATCAGGAGTTGCAGAAGTTCTTAACTTCTTGATGTATACCAGGCCAGAAGAAATGGTATAAGATCCAGGCCAGAGTTTTCTCCTGTCCAGGGTGGTCTGCAGAGGGGATGGTGTGGGCCACTCCCATGACTTCTCATCAATACAGCCAAGATACAAGGAGTTGTGGCCAAATTTCCTGCATCTGATGGCCTTTTTCCAGCCGATATATTGTTCCTCCTGGATCTCAAAGTGGGGATACTGTGCATCCCAGTGGGGATCTACAACTTCATTGTTAACCACTGGGAGTTGTTCATATGCATAAGGAGTTTTTCATATGGTCTCATGCTCCCTCAGGTCTTTAACGAAATTCACCACTCGAGTCAGTAAGTCCCCTTCCCGGAGTGGGGTTTGTTAAATCTCCTCATCTGGACGATCTTCTGGCAGCACTTCCTCTTGGCTGGAACCCCCTCCCCGGAGTCCCACACCTCACCTACTCCAGTCAGTGTCACAGCCAGAGTTCCTGGCCTAACCCAGTTCCCTTGGGCATGTCCTCCAGGTTCCCAAGAGCAGGTCTATATCCCCTCAATATGTCGGAGAAGGTCTACCAATCCTGACCTAAAATAATGGGGTAGGCTGGGTGTGGGTCTAACCCTACTATGAGGGGCTTCATGTTCTTCTCTATTGTGACGTCTACCTGGGCACAGGGATAGGGTCCCCAAGAATTCACTGCAGGAAGATAGTCTCCCCAGCGGCTTCAGGGTTGGGGATCAAGTTGTCCCAGATTAGGGTTTGCCCACACTCAGAGCCTACTAAACCTATTGCCTTGGTCTCATTTACTTGTACAGGAACTATTACTTTCGCTGGGGTGCGCTTCCGAGCACCCCTCTCTGCCATCCATACTTGCCCATAGCTGCAATCCATATAGTGGCATTCCTGACAATGGTGGCCCTGATGTCCACATGAGAAATAGGCCCCAATGATTAGCTCCAGGACTGCTGGTTGGGAGCCAGGCTTCTGGGAATGTTTTCCCCCAGGTGCTTAGCCCTGCCGCACTTTGGCAGGGAAGTTCCTTGGGGTCCCCAGGCTTTATGTTCAGGCCGAGGGCTAGAGGGCCTGGGGCTTCTCCTGAGCTCCCAGCCCCAGGCTTGAGGGATGGCTGGGCCCTGATAGGCTGAGGTCTTGGGGAGAACCCTGTCTAGTTTCTGACTCCTCTGCCGGGCTTCCCCTTTCTGTTGAGGGGTCTCTTCAGAGACAAGCAATGGCTCAGATGTGGGAGTTAGAGCTATCTCAGCTGCCTGATAATTTATCAATCGCACAGCATCGGTAAATGACTTTGGCCGATGTCTGAGTACCCAGTCCCTACCCCCTTTCGGGAAGATTTGGGCAAACTGCTCCACCAGAATGAGTTTGGCCACCTCTACTCTGGTCTGTCCTTCTAGCCTTAGCCACCTCCAACATAGGTCTTGTAGTTTCTAGGCAACAATCCAGTGTTGGGGCCCTGGAAGGTACCTCTCCCTCAGAATCTCTGGCTGAAGGTCTCCTCAGTGATGTCAGGGTAGTCCAACATGTCCGATCTGACCTGGGGTAGTCTTGGACAGTCTTTGCATCCAGTCCTTGGTATGCGGCCTATGCCGGCCCCGTCAGGTAGGGTGCCAGCAGGATGGCCACTGGTCAGGGGGTCATCGGGTAGCTGTTGCTACCCACTCAAATGTTGTCAGAAAAGTCTCTGAGTCATTCTCAGGGCCCATCTTTGTGAGCATCATGGGTACAGCAGGAGCTCCTGAACTTCATCTCAGACTCCCTGATGGAGAAGGTCTGAGGGACCACTGAGGCTGCATCAATGCCACAATTTGTTGAACCAACCTTTGCTGCCATCTGTTGCTGGGCCCCTAAATCCCAAACCAATTGCTGCTGCTGGATGGCCATTTGCTGCAGGAGCTGCTGCTGGTTCTCCATCATCCACTTCAGCAACTGTTCTAACTCTATCACCACTGGCCTACTGGCCCAAGTTGTTTAAATCCAGCTCTTTGGCCACTTAAGTCAGTCAGTCCTTTCTCTCAGGGGTGGGGCACTCCCCACACTCCCCACCAATTAGCAATGGCACTCATAGGAGTCTGACTGGTGGGAGTGGCCTAGTGGCCATGGCTGCACCCTTTGACTGCCAAGTGGGTTGTGGGGAGGACAGCCTGGACCCTCCCACTCCACCAGGCTCTGACCCAGTTACCAATAGTGTGGCAACCAAGGCTGCTTAAGCCTGTCTTCCCTGGGCCTCTTCCTCTCGTCCCCTCACCTCCCAGGTCAGTTTAGTCCAAGGCTTTCCCCTGGTGAGGCAACCCAAACCACAATAAGGAAGAGGATGCCCACAGGATACTTCCCTCTCTGGTTGTCTCTGGGGTGGGTCCTCCCTTCTTTCAGGGAGGGCCCCTTTGAGCAATTGTATCAGAGCCTTCAGGCTTCCCTCTGCTCTGCTGGCACTGTGGGCTGCAGGTCTACTCACCTCCAGCTCTGCCACCCTACTGAGCTATTTCCAGTCTTAATTGCTCCAGCCGATGGAGCGTTTGCTGCAGGTCTGGCAGGGCAGGGCTGGCTGAGCCCTAAACAATCCCTTAACCCCTTGTTGCCCAGTGTAGGGTTTGTACACTCCATCAGGCAGCGTACAAGAAATGGTAGTAAGTTACTACAAAATTTGTCTCAAAAACTGAAGTAGCAGCCAATGTCTCCTATGCAGCATGGTCCCCGACATGGATTTGCTAACTTAAAAGATGCCTCACAAAAAGTTGCAAAAGTCACATTTTCAATGGGATTTAGGCATATACTATATGCTGCATTAGTGCACACCAGCAGGGGTGTACATTCTAGTGTGCACCAGCAGCTCGTGCATTAGCATGTCATGTACTAACTGGCCTGCGTGAACCCTGCCTGAGTGCACTAAAAGTTTTCTAGTGCGCACTGCCATAGTACTGCACATCATAGGACTACATTAATGTGCACTGAGGCACTTTTAAGGCATGCCAGCAGAATCCATACAGCCCAATCAGTGCAAGACACATTAGCGGTAGGGTTGCCAACTATCTAATTGCACAAAACTGAACAGTCCTGCCCTGTCCTCTGCTCCTCCCCTTCTCCGAGGCCCAGCCCCCTGCTTGCTCCTTCCCCCCTCCTCCATCGCCCACTCTCCACCACCCTCACTCACTTTCACTGGGCTGGGGCAGGGGATTGAGGTGCGGGAGGAGGGTGAGGGCTCCAGCTGGGGTGTGGGCTCTGAGGTGGGGCCAGGGATGAGGGGTTTGGAGTGTAGGAAGTGGCTCAGGGCTGGGATAGAGGGGGGTAGGGGTGGGCTCCAGATGGAGGGGATGAGCTCTGGGGTGTGGCCAGGGATGAGTGGTTTGGGGTGCAGAGGGGGCTCAGGGTTAGGGGAGAGAGTTGGGATGTGGAGGTGCAGGCTCCATGAGGGAGTCTGAGTGCAGGAAGGGTCTCTGGGCTGGTGCAGAGGATTGGGATGCAGGAGGCAGGTGGGGGGTGCTGGGTCCCGGCAGCACTTACGATGGCTCCCAGGAAGTGGCTGCCAGGTCCCTGGGGACCCTAGGTGCAGGGAGGCTCTGTCCGCATGCTTCTCTGCCCTTGCACCTGCAAGGCACTGCCCCCCCAGCTCCCATTGGTCGCAGTTCCCAGCCAACGAGAGCTGCGGAGCCAGCACTCCCTGTGCTGCCCCTGTTCCCAAGTGATGGCTCCACAGCTCCCATTGGCTAGGAACAGTGACCAATAGGAGCTGTGGGGGTCAGCCCCTAAGGACAAAAAGGCAGCGTGTGGACGGAGCCTCCCTGCACCTAGGGACTGCAGGGACCAGGTGGCCACTTCCAGAAGTCTTGCAGAGCCATGGTAGGTAGGGAGCCTACCTTAGCCATGGGCCCTTGGAGCACTGCCAACCACACTTTTAATGGCCCAGTTGGCACTGCCAACCAGAGCCGCCAGGGTCCCTTTTCAATTGTGTGTTCAGGTTGAAAACCAGACACCTGGAAACCCCAGCTGGTGCACACGAGAATTTACACACCAGTAGGTGCACACCAGTGTAAAGTATAGACAAGCCCTTGGGCTCCTGAGCAATTTATAGTCAGATTTTCAAAGGTATTTGGGCACTTCAGGAGGAATCCCACACTGGAATTTTCAAAACTACCCATTAGACACCTAAACTCCCATTGATTTCAGTGGGACTTGGGTACTTAACTAACTTAGGCACTTTGAAAGTTTATCCTTAGGTTTTGAGCAATTATTGAAAATGATTCAACACTTGGATGGGCAAAAACTACTGTATACCATGATTGTTACACTTTTCTTACATCACATCATGCAGGGGAAGATTAGTGGGTGGAGCTCAATATTGCACGCAAAGAAATTAGTCAGAAAGTTTCCAGTATCATCCTGCTGCTAGCAATTTAATCAATAAACTTAAATGATTCTCACCAATAGTTGCTGGTGTCCCAGGGATTCCTTTTTCTCCTAAAGAAAGAAAACAGACTTAAATAATTGTACTACTTAAAGGTCACATCCTGACCTGAGTGGTGCTGCTACTCATGTCTTATTTATTTATTTCCATTTTAAGGGAGAAAACATTTTCCAACAAGGAAGGGGAGAACAGAGGGGATGAAGGGGTTAACGAAGTACAAAATCACAAATATAGGGGGGAATATAGTTCTGCTATTCCTGTCTTACCAGAAAAACAGATATATTTAATTTCATTGGGTCATTTTCAGCTCAGGTTTTTCTGCACTGCACATTCTATGCATAAACATTTTAACAGTTGTGCTGGGATGAAGCCCTGCCTATCCAATATTTGTTTAATACTGCATTCTAAGTTATATTCTGCTGACAAAGAGAATCACAAGGATAGTCAACATACTGAAAAGACCTTTTCCAAAGGAGCATGTTTGCTCACATCCAAAACAGGAGAAGTGCAGACCCCATGAAAAAAATCTAAGGCATTGAAAGTATTTGGAGCTACTTAATTGCTTTGATACTATTTCATTGTTTGTAAGTCCAACATAAAGGATTCAGTACAGTAGTGGGTTGGTGTAGCTCACTGGAGCTAGCAGGGGTTCCAGTCCCATGCTGGGCTTTCAGTTGGTCTGACCAGCTTGAGGCTAGGATGAGGGCTTACATTTCCAAACAGAGGCACCTGAGGTTAGTGACCAGAAGCTCCATTTAGGGAACTAAATAAAAGTTGCTTGAATCTGGAATTAGTTTGAAGTTTGACAATCTGGGCCAGGTTGTTTTGTGCCTGGTGGAGGCTGTATTCCCTGGTGATTTAATCTCATTGCCCACTCAGCCATGTTGCTAGACACCAGTCTAAGGTGAGGCCAGGTTTAGTTATCTTTTAGTTTCTTCTATAGGCTACAAACAGAAAGCAGCCCACTTTCCCTCCAGGCTGCCAGCACAGCTCAGCCAGCACAGGGCAGTGCATGCTGCAGCCTTGTCAGTGGAACCAGCAAAGACTGCTCGGGCCTGCATTCCCCTAGTGCTTGCAAAGGCATTGGCTCTATCTCCTGGTGGCCAGAGTAAGCAGGGAATGAAGAGCCACAATCTGGCCCCCAGTATCAACGTTACCTCTTGCACCCTCAGTCTGTCCCCCTGAAGAGCAGCAGGAAGGACCTGGCCCTGATCCTGCAGCCTTTATTCATGGACAGTCACAGGGACACCAGAGGGCTTGCTGCTGTGACAGCTGCAAGATCGGTCTCCTGATCCTGACTGGGACTGAGCCACTGTCAGAACCAAATCCCAAAGCAGGAGAGGAGGACTATCCAAGGTCTTTCACCTTTTGGTCCAGCGGGGCAGGCATCACCTCTCTCTCCTTATTAAAAAAAGAAAAGGAACCCAGCTCCCCTTGTCCAGTGTGGATAGGAGATGAAACCATGCCCCTTTGCAGAGATTACAACCACGGGGGGCTCTGTCCCTTCTTGTACTGCTCCTCTGTATAGAACTGGGAGCAATCTGGCTCTATGATGATAGGCCCATGAGGGCCAATTTCAGAGGGCAAGTATAAAATGGCATAGAGAGAAATATGCAGCTATAAAGAAGTTTTACTGACTCTGGCCTTGTCTGCACAACAGAGTTTTGTTCCTGTTTTCTAGCAGGGACTCAGGTGCGCTGCTGCTAACACTGGCATAGGTGCTAGACTAGACAGAACTCGGGGACAGATACTCGGCTAGTGTAAATTGTCACAGCTGCATTGATTCCAGTGGAGGTAAGCAATTTGCCCCAGGTGAGGATCTGCCCCTAGATGTTTTAGCACCATCTCATCAGAAGCTGGTCAAGTTTTCATGACATAGCAATAAAATCACCTTGCCCTGTCTACATGAGAGCTTACCCCTTCTCTGGAACTAGAGCACCTCCCCCAGAGGAAAATTACATGCCTAAGTTTTCTCAGCATAGGTACATCCTCAGGAAGGTAAGTGAATAATTACCTACTGTAAGCTACGAGCGGAAGGAGGCTACCTCAGGTTAGTCACAGGCCCTTAGATTCACTTGGTCTCACTTGTGGATTTACCCCATATCATCAAGGGAGGTGGGAGGGGAGAGTTGCTCAGAACTAGGTTCTCTGGTCATACTCCTTCTAGGCTAATTTTCCTCTCAGATACATAAGTTCAGTTCTATTGACTTCTGTGGGGCTACCCTGGTATCACTTGAAAGGAGAATCTGAGCTGTTGTGAATGAACGTTTGGCACATATGCCAAGATGGGAAGATGGAAGTGTTTAAAATATCTTACCTTTGCCTGGTGGCCCAGCTTGTCCCACCTCCCCACGGATCCCTGGAGCTCCCTTTTCTCCTACGAACACAGAAAACTCACAATGGATACTTCACAGCTGCACACAGGGAATGTATTTCTAGGGTTAGCCAGTGGCATGGGAAGACAATTTCTATCAGCAGCCCAAATCCAAAATTTCAAAAGTAAGTTTCAACCAGGGACACAGTTTAGAATTTCCATATCTGACTGGACATTATCTTGGGTCTAATTCTGCATTCCTTAACACTGGAAGTTTTGCTTAAACTGGAAACATATGTTCACACACCTTTATCCTAGCAGCTTGTTGAAGATGTTGCATGACTCGCCAACCAGAATGCCAGTGAGTCATGTTTTCAGTGCTTGCAAATAGGTCTTCACCTGGCCACTAAAGACCCATGGCCACCATCTTCACCACAGAGAAGTCATGTCATTTGAGGTCTTGAAACCTGTTCCCCGACTCACTACCTCCTCTCCTCTTCACCATCTCCTTTCACCTCTTCACTATCCAATGTTCTGTTTTATGCAAATATTATTTTAAATCATTACAGATCCTGAACAAAACAAGTAAAGAAAAATGCAGCAAAGATGTAGGTGATGCTGCCTTATCACCTAGTTTGATTAAGAATTTATTTTCCTGGCTTCTGACTAATCAAAAAAAAAAATTCTGCAGTGTGTTCAATCCTCAGTGGGAAAGAAATGAGGGGATATAGCCTAAGGATGACTGGCACTGATCACAGTATTTCAGGTAGATGTTGAATGATGTGATTGCTATTTATTTCCATATGAATTTTCACCAACATTGAACAAAATAAAACTCACAAATTTTTAATGTCCTGTTTCCAAGTCAAGTACTGTAAACATTATAACACATAAAATGACAGTGAAATTCTTTTATCATTCTGCTGTTTCTGATCTTCTATCTCCAAAGATAATAACTTACAGCCAGAAAATTGTTCCTGTGGCTGGAATTGGATGTCAGAGCAACAACTCCTAGGTCCCAACTTCAAGTCAGGACTTCAGGAGAATCGGGAATGAGCTCAGCATCTTACCAGAGGCACTTAGCACTTTGGTGAATTTACCTTGTGATGCCTTTTCTTCACTGTGTTTTTACCTCTGGATAACTCATGTGTTATTTGCCCAGAGGTAAAATAAAGGCTGCTATGTTGTCACTGACAAGAACAGCATATTAGTTAACCCCTGGTAAAAAACACATGAGCTCAACCACTGTAAAAAAAAAATAAAAAATTAAAAAAAAAAAAGGGGCGGGGGGGACAAGGCTACATAGTTTTACCATGTGATAGGAAAGGTGAACCATGGCTTGGGGGAGAGGATTTAGTGCTCATCTCATCCACCTACCTCATTTTAAACACTACAAGTGCCTTGTCTTCACTAGGGTTTTACAACAAGAAAGGTACTGCCTGACAAACACCTTTTTGTTAGCGAAGGCAAAGCCAGAACCTTTAGGATATATGGTCCATGGTGTGGTACAAGACAGCATACGGTAAATTGCAACAGCTTACTGCAGTGCCTATTGCAAAAACCTCAAATAGCAGCTAAGATCCCCTACATAGTACAATGCCCCATCTGGATTTGTTATTTTAAAAAGGCACCAAAACTAATGATTTTCAAAAATCATAAATAATGAAAAGTGTGTCCTTTGGAAACATTGGAAGAATCATAAGAAAACCAATGCACCAGCTACAGTATGACAGAGAGAGAAAAACAATCAGCACCTTGGACATTATTCTTGTTACATATCCACACTTCAGTGTGGCATGACAATAACATCTCAATAATTTCTCCTAAAGTGTAAACACGTATCAAATCCTTATATGATCTGGAGCCCACACCTTGTCCTGAGTAGAGCTGTCAGTCACACTGGTGTAAGAACATGGAGAGTTTTGGTGAAGAAACATTAAGCCCCTTGGGTTGTTCACAAATGAGGCTTCTGTGAATCACTCTATGAAAAAAACAAGTTGACATTGTACTGGAAGCTGCCTGGTGTGATAGATGAATCTCATTAGTCATATAGATGTTAGTATCTATATTAGAATCACAGATTATTAGGGTTGGAAGGAACCTCTGGAGATCATCTAGTCCATCACCCTGCTCAAAGCAGACCCAATTCCCAAATGGCCCCCTCAAGGATTGAACTCACAACCCTGGATTTAGCAGACCAATGCTCAAGCCACTGAGCTATCTCTCCCCCCTGTACATAGAGCTATCCTCCCTCCCTGGGCACTGTACATTGTAAATGACCAATAAAGTGAGGCCTGATCTACACTACGCGTTTAAACTGAATTTAGCAGCGTTAAACTGATTTAACCCTGCACCCGTCCACACAACAAGGCCCTTTAATCGATAATATAAGGCTCTGTAAACCAAGTTTCCTGTACTCCTCACCCGACAAGAGGAGGTAGCGCTGAAAATCGTATTGCCATGTTAGATTAGGGTTAGTGTTGGCCGGACAAATCGACGTATTGGCCTCTGGGTGGTATTCCACAGTGCACAGTGTGACTGCGCTGGAAACATCTTGACTCGGTGCACTGGCCAAGTAGAAGGAAAGCCCCGGTAACTTCTGAATTTATTTCCATGTATGCCACTAGCGTCGAGTCTGAATCAGCACGGGCTGGCGAATGCGAGTCGAAAGTCCAAAAGAGCTCCAGCATGGACCGTGCGGGAGATATTGGATCTGATGCTGTATAGCGGAGACAAATCTGTTCTAGTCGAGAGCTCAGTTTACAGGAGACGAAATGCCAAAGCATTTTAAAAAATCTCCAGCTATGATAGACAGAGGCACAGCAGCAGTGCTGGGGTGACAAGCGGAAGACGGAAAGCTCAAAGAATAAAAATGGACGCTCTTGGCAGGGAGAGAGAGGTATCTGGAAGGACTCCGCGGGATCCCATAGTCCCACAGTCTCTGGAAAAGCATTGGCATTCTTCGGCTGAGCTGCCAATGCCTGAAGGGTCAAAACAGTTCCGGGTGTTTTCAGGGTATGTGTCATCAATTTACAACCCTTTCCCCCTCCTGGAAAGAAGACAGGAGAGAAAAAAAGTTTTCTCGATCTTTTTTCAGTGTCACCCTGTCTACTTCCGCACTGCTGCGTGGTAAGTGGGGTGGCTCAGCGCGAAACACCAGCATCCCCTTCCTGGTGCAGATGGTACGACATAAATGACCACTATCATCTTCATATCATCAGCCTGTTGAGTGTCCTGGCTGGCCCTCTCGTGAGGTCAGCGGCGCCTTGGTAAAAATGTAATTGAGACTCCTGGTCTATACCCAGGCAGATGGACAGAACGGCTGGTAACCGCGGGTCATCATAGCAACTCGGAGGGCTGAGCTCCATCGCCCACCGCAACCTTGCAAATCTAAGAAAAAGATTACTGTACTGCCTGGACTATCATAGCAGCAGGATGCTGGGCCTCCTCTCCTCGGCACACTTAATCGTCCTGCTGGACTTGTATAGCAGCTGGAGGCTTCACTCTCCTCCATTTGAATCTCACCTAAAAGTCAGTGTTGCTTTTCCCTGCGAATTCTATTACTTCACACATCAAATGGGGGGACACTGACAACGGTACCCAGGAGGTCAGGCGGAGGAGGGAAGCAATGGGTGGGGTGTGTTTGCAGGGGCGAGCGCGCTAAAGAATGGCATGCAGCTCACATATCTGTGGGGATCTCGGGGCTGCCCTGACACGACAGAAGCGCTGTTTCTCTCTGGTTCTCACTATAGTAACACAATTGCCCATATTCTATGGCAGGACTGAACGTCTATTTTTGAACAAAACAAAAGAAAGGGAATGACCGGGAGTTTCATTCCCATTTTTGTCCATAGCACCACCGGCCGACCTCAGTGAGGCAGAGCCAGGAGCACACCATGAGTATGCAGCAAGACAGTTCTAGAATGCTGATAACCATCCAATTCATTTCCAGTTTAGTAACATGGCATTGGCAAGCTCGGTGCAGATAGGGGACTTTGGCTCAACCCATCTCCCGACACTTCTCTTTCGCCAATACGCAAAAAAATGCTGCTGGTGTAGCACCTAGCAGTACCGACGTCTGTCCAGTGAGCTACTCTCGAGGTACATATAACGATGACAGTGACAAAACGGCAAAACTGGGCTCACATGGTTGCATGCTATGGGGGTCTGCCAGGGCGAAAATCCAGAGAACAAAGGGGCGCAAAATGATTGTTCTGCATGTCGCTTCACGGGAGAAAGGATTAGAGAGAGACAATGTACCCAGACACACGCGCGACCGCGTTTTGATGCATTGGGATCTCAAACCCAGAACTCCAAACTGGCGCGGAGACCATAGCAGGAACTATGGAATGCTCGGGATAGGCACCTCACATCGAATTGCTCCAAGACTCTGATCGCTTGCCCGGTATCATGGACATCGACATGCCATTCTAATTAATGTGCTTAGTGTTGGCTTGCGTGCACTTCGACTTTATAACAATACTGTCTTACAACTGGTTTGTATGGTAAATCAAGAATAATCCCGTAGTCGTTAGACACACCGCTAGACATCACCATCAACTAGGATATTCATTAGCATATTGTGAGGACTTACAGAAAAGCAGGATGTTTGCTCAGTCACATAAATGGGCAGAAAATACTCCAAAGCATATAGGCAAATCTTCTGGACTACTTAACTGGATTGATGAACAAGTTTGTCTATCCAAAGCAAAGCAGTCTCCTTCTTGTCTATGCTAGGAAAATTTATCATGCTAGAGAATGTGTTCACTAACATAATGCTAAACATGATTTAGCACCTAGTGTAGATAGGAAGTCATGTTTAAAAACATGGTATCTGGACATGTGTAAACACAATGGTCCTTGTTCAGATTAACTGCAAAAAATTTAACACTATGTTAGTTGATATTAGGATGCATTTCCCTTGCATCAAAAGGCTTAGATGAGTTCAAGAGCATCTTCTCAAATGGACCAAAAAAAGTCTTTGAAAAAAATTGATGTGCACTCATGAAAATTAGATAATAAAAATGTAAAAGATTTGGTAGCCAGAGAAAATGGATAAAGAAGCTATTCAGATCTGAGATGGCTTAGAAATAGTGTTACACATGTGTACTGGTGTTTGAGCCAAAGGTTGAAGGAACATACTATGTGACAGCAAAATCTTAACTCCTGGACTCTCAGGCACTGAAATCAATAAGACAAGGGGGATGCAATGGAATTGAAGGAGACAACATGACTCCCCTGGACATGATATTTTTTGCCACATTTCCTTCTTCTCCCTTTCTTTCAGTTTAACCCTACTGATTTCAATGAGGTGTTATATCCTTGTAATGGAGGGTACACCTACACTACAAATGAAGGTGTGACTGTAGTGCTGTTAGAAGTACCTGGAATAGCTCTAATGTAACTAGTGAGTGTAACAATAGCAGTGAAGATGTGGCGGCATATATCAAGCAGAGAAGATGCAAATGGTTTAAGCCATGCAGTGAATGGACACAGTTATTATTTATTCTTCGTTCCTTTACCTTTCTCCCCAGCTGGTCCTGCCTTTCCACGGAACCCCTCAGCACCTCTCTCTCCTACAGACACAAAATACGATACTTAGAATTAACATTTTAAAGATGCTAGTGGGGATATACTGTAATGGTAAAGTGGGGAGTAAGGGGACCTGTGGAATCAGTTCCTGCCTTCCCTCCTGGGCTCCAGATACCATAATCAACCAAAAAACCCATAAGGTGTAAGAGTTCTGCCAATGTAGCTGGTCACCATCTTGAGCTAGATCCTGTATTCCTTACTAAGACAAAATTCTCATTGATCTTCAACTGCAGTTTGTCTGTGCAAAGAATACAGGGTCAAGCCAATTATCTCAGTAGCCTCGTGAGGATGTAGCACAACTGGCCAACCAGAAGGCCACTGACTCAGGTTGTGTCCTGCCTGTCTGTTGGTTTGCCTTCAGCAGGTCACTGAGCATCTACTGCCGACATCCTCTACCAGGAGAGAGCTGATGCACCTTAACCTTACATACACAAACACACGTTTGTTGTGCACAAATATTTAAAAATTAGTGTAGACCCTGAATAAAGGGAACGTGAGGAGAAATGCAGCAAAGATACAGCTGATGCTATATATTAACCAAATGAAATACAGATTTTTTTCTCACTCTTTTGTCTGTCCAAATCCTGGTGACGACTGAAGTTGGTAGGGGTTCCCTAGCCAGACTACATCCCTTTCAATGGTTCACCAATATCAGGAACTCCCATGATGCACCACCACCTGATCTTACCAAGAGGAAAGACCACAGCACATCATGGGAGATGTAGTTTGACAAGGTAGCTGAGCCTTTAGAGGAGAATGTGAACATGAGGCGTCTGAGCTGCAGCTCCCATGAGGTCACCAGAGTGGTAGTTCCAAATCAAAATATTTTTTGTTGGGGGAAAAAAATAATCAAAATTTTCCATAACCAAAGCCCATTTTCCAACCAGCTCTAATGCAGCTTCATTGCCTTCTATGCCCATCTACACCAATTGAAGATCAGAGATCATGTTCTGGTGTCTCTGACTCTGTGCTAGCCCTGCTTCAGACACATTAAACCCATGTGTCTTTGAACAAATCAAAGTATAGTACATAACACCACAAGAAACTCAAATATTTGCTTAGAAAACAGTAAAGATTTTTAACCTAACTCTCTCAAATGTTTAATGCAAACAGAACAAATAAATCCCCTAAATCAAGCCTATTTACAGTATAGTAAAATAAAAGTCAGAATTGTCAAACATACAAGCTGATAGTGAATTTATTTTATAATTCTGCTGTTTCAGATTTCAACAATCTTAGGGCTACTCTATGAACATCCCAAACAAAATATCAGTCAAAATCCCTTTGGCTGGTATTTTAAGGATCAGTTTGGATATCAACTAAATCTCCATTTTCAATCATCTCTGTAAGCAAATAGAACATTAGCGTCTGTTACCTGGTGAATACATAACTGATGGTTCCCTACATACCTCCAACCAAGTGTCAGATCTTCAGTATCAGCATAGAAAAAAGGAAAATGGATATTAGCTCAGAGACATTATAAAGCTCAAATCCCTCACCATAGGTTAAAAGATCTTCATTATAACAGATATTTTAGACATCACCAGCAAGACAAGATTCTCATGCAGCAACTGGGAACGTACCTTTCATTCCTGCAGATCCAGGTTCTCCTTTGGGTCCTGAGGCCCCAGCCATCCCAGGGCATCCTTGGAGAACAGCAAGTTTGTCAGAACCACTGAGACCTACTATCCTCACTTCTGGGGACAGAAATGAAACAATAAATGACACTTGTGAGAGTCTCAGGATGCGAAATATTCTGCAGATTCGGAGGCAGGGGGGGAACCTCAGAAAAATAAAACCTATAGATCTCATCTGTAGAGTTAACCTATAGTTTAGCAATTATATAATATTTGGAAAAGTCATTTAGTTAAGAATAAACTGCATTTGTTAAAGTTATTCATCACTGTATATATAAAGGCAGCAAAGAGTCCTGTGGCACCTTATAGACTAACAGACGTATTGGAGCATGAGCTTTTGTGGGTGAATACCCACTTCGTCAGATGCATGACAAAGTGGGTATTCACCCATTAAAAGCTCATGCTCCAATACATCTGTTAGTCTATAAGGTGACACAGGACTCTTTGCTGCTTTTACAGATCCAGACTAACACGACTCCCCTCTAATACTATATATATACCTCTCTTTATGGATTCACATTTATCATGAGGCTGCTTTGAGAGTTCTGGATGCTTCAGGACAATATTGTAGTTAAATTGCCTTCTGCAAGTATTTGCTATTATTTATATCTGTGACAGCCTGATTGAGGCCTGCAGATACCTATGCCTCACAAACAAGTGTTAATGAATGCTTGTTTTCTTGTTTATGAACAGCAAGCCATGAGGGACCCAAAACCTCATTGGTTCTGCAACATCCTAACCATCAGTCAAAGTCAAATATTAAAGCTTCTTTCCATGCTAATTAGGAAAATATAAACCTTAACATAATTTAAACATAGCACCATAGTAGTATGTACTTGTGTCAGTGTGAATTTTAATCAACATTGCATAGTCTCAGCATGCTTAACTCTACATTCACTCCAGTGCTCTGAACAACTGAGCAGCTGGCCATCAAACGAATGTCATTTTGTGACGGTCCCAGAGAATGGATCACTTGTAACATACACAGAGCAGCAATATGCTAATGGCATTATAGTAATTAGACAAAAATATTCTAATAAAAAGAGAAGTCCCAGTTTAAAGCTATTATAGTTTCAGGATTGTCGTTTGGTAACTGGCAGTTCCATAATCCATGAATCTGTACCAGAAAAGTCCAACATCAGATAGGAGATAATGGAAGCTATAAGTCTACAACTCACTGTTAATAACAAAGTTATTTTAAGGAAGGAACCGACCAATTCAATACAGATTAATCTGAACAGTTCCACTACTTCTGCAGAGTGTGGCTTAGTAATAAATCTGTTAAGAAAAGAGGCTGTTGGGTTTGTTTCCTACTCACCTGGACAGCTGTCCTCACCCGTGCAAACTGCTACTGCTATGCAGAGTAAAGCAGTGAGGGTTTGCTGTGTGGCTCTTCCCATGGCTGGTGCTGGGCTCTGCAAGAACAAGCTCCACTTAGCCTCTTCTCTAATTAGCATCTCATCTGTTGGTGCCTTTTATAGGCTAAATAAAAATAAACTCCACCTCTTAAATTCTCAACTACTCCCACCCATCCTCCACTTTACTGCTGAGATTGTACTATAATTTCTCTATTTTAGCTCATTTTAGGTCCTGGTGGAATATTTTTACAGTAATTCCCTTGTTTAGTATCCCTGGGTTTCCTTCTGCTAGCTTCAATGATTTTTCTTTAAAGCAAAGATTCTCATAGTGGGGGATTATTGATGTGGTCAGTATCACTGAGCGTGATACAATATGCCCATATCCAAAAAAGCAGGGTTTAAAAACCTCCAAAGAAGTTCAACAAATCAATGTTTGGCCTCATGAGATTTGTATAAAACTTTTCTTAAACTCTTGTACATTATCTTCTTCCATCAGGACAGGAAAGCTGAGAGGGAAGTTTCTTCAGATAGAATCTTTTGGACCCAATCTCCTCTTTCGTTAGACACTGTTAGCCAAAGGACTCTAACCTAGAAACAAACCAACCAACCAACCCCAAATAAAAATATAAAGGCATTTGGTTTTAACTAAGTGCAGAGATGGGTCCCAAAACTCAGCCACAGAGCTGAACACTCTTCTATTTATCAAGTCTTTTAAAACTGAACCCAGATCTTCACAGGGAACTATGTTTTTAATGTTCTCTGATCTAACATTACAAAATGAAGCACCCCAAATGGATATATACAAATATTGAAACAAGATTCCTGTCATAACAGTACCACAGAGAGAGGACTGAAGGCTGGTCTTGTGACTAAGACCGAGGACTTGCAGTTAATTACTTGTATAATCTTCATCAGAATGCATGCAATTCCCACTGACTTCAATGGCAGTTCAGTCCACACAACCGACAGGATAATAATAAGAGCACAGTTAACATCTCCAGTTGAAGTCAGCGGAATTACAGCAGGGATGAATCTAGTCACAGGTGTTTTGGTTAAAATTGGTTGTCTGGAATCAGAGATCACATCACCTACATTTCCATTCGTAATGCAGAGAGGACAGCAGAGACCTTGATGGGAATGGGCTGTTACAGAAAGTCTATTCATCACTTGTAGCCCTTGAAGTGCCATGAAAGCATAAATTGCCAAGATTTTTTTCAGCGAAACTTTTGGGAGACATTTTATGAATAAGGAGAATTGCAGCAAGACCATCTGAGAGCACAATAAATGCAACATGGATGTGAGACTTGACAGTAATAGAATGATAGTCAATTCAAATTAGAAGAACAGTAATTCTAACCTTCTGAATTTTGCAAATTGCATCTACCTTTTATAATGGACTGAACTGAAATCCTAGATTTAAACACCACCCAAATTTTGGAAATTGCAACCCAGATCATGGCCTGTGTTTAGATAATCACAATGATCCCCAGCGGCGGCTCCAGGGTCCAGCATGGCAAGCGTGTGTTTGGGGTGGCAAGCCACTGGGGGCACTCTGCTGGTCGCCGCAAGGGTGTCAGGCAGGCTGCCTTCGAAGCCGCGGGACCAGCGGACCCTCCGCAGGCAAGAAGCCGAAAGCAGCCTGCCTGCCGTGCTTGGGGTGGCAAAATGCCTAGAGCCGCCCCTGATGGTCCCTTCTGGCCTTGACTTGGGGTCTTTGAATCATAATTATGTAGCTAGAGCCCAAGACAGTATTTTAATTTCATAAAAAAGGGATAATTAAAGTTGTTCTGCACTTGGGTAGAGATGAGAGGACCCCTCCCTCTACAAACTCTGTCCATCCTGGGAAAAAGTGCAACCATAAAAAAAAAAAGTCTCACCTTCCATTGAATGACATGTCAATGACAGAGTCAACTTCCATTTCAAACCTAAAGTAAACATCCCAATTTTTACACAGCAACAAATCTCCAACTTGCCCAAGGGCAAATATTTAACCAGTGACAGAATGCAAAGATTGCATTTCCTGCAGTTCCCTATGTCGTAAGGATGGAAGTGTGAACTGATGACTAGGAAGATGAGAGAAGCGGAACTCATTATTTAGAGAGCTAGCAGCAGGTCACCAGCATCATTTCATGTGAATATAAATTATTGTCCTTTTCTGACTGTAGAAAATTTGCTGACTCAAATTAACCCACTAAATGATCTGAATAAAGACAGAAGGAAGGAATGGGAAAAAATCTTGTTAGCAAGTTATGGTTACAGCTGACGCGGGTCCAATCCTGGTCCCACTGACTTCACGAAGAGGAGGAGAAGACCCACATAGCTACTCTTATGGAGGGGGAGGGTGGCAAGGTTATTATGGGGGAGTTGCGGTACTGCTACCCTTATTTCTGCACTGCCATTGGCGATGGTGCTGCCTTCAGAGCTGGGCAGCTAGAGAGTGGCAGCTGCTGGCTGGAACCCCAGCTCTGAAGGCAGCACTGCCGCCAGCAGCAGCGCAGAAGTAAGGATAGCATGGTATGATATTGCCACCCTTACTTCTGCACTGCTGCTGGCAGAGTGCTGTCTTCAGAGATGGACGCCTGGCTAATAGCTGCCACTGTCCTGGCTGCCCAGTTCTGAAGGCAGTGCAGAAGTAAGAACGGCAATACCACGACAACCTCCCACAAAATAATTTTGTGACCCCCACCCGAAACTTCCTTTTGGGTCAGGACCCCCAATTTGAGAAACACTAGTCTCCCCCATGAAATCTGTAGAGTATAGGGTAAAAGCACACAAACAACCAGATTTCACAGTGGGAGATCAGATTTCACAGCCTGTGACATTCTTTTCAGGGACGTGAATTTAGCAGGGCTCTACTTATTGGAGTATTGCATCTAATTCTGGGCACCACAGTTCAGGATAGAAGGGGAAACACTGGCAAAAGCCCAGAGAAGAGCAACAAAAAATGATCAAAGTTCTAAAAAACATGACCTATGAGGAAGATTTGATAAAAATGGGTTTGTTCAGTCTGGAGAAGGAAAGACTAAAGACAGACATGATAACAGACTTTAAGTACGTAAAAGGTCATTATAAAGAGGAGGGTGATAGATTGTTCTCCATATCCAATAAGGACAAGACAAGAAGGAATTGCACCAAAGCATATTTAGTTTAGACATTAGGAAAAAATTCCCAACCGTCAGGGTGATTAATTAGCACAAACATTCTAGAGAGGTTGTCGAATCTCTGTCATTGGAGATTTATGAGCAAGTTAGACAAACACCTGTCAGGGATGGTCTAGATAATACTTAGTCCTGCCTCAGTGCAAGGAGATGGATTAGATGACCGACTGAGGTACTTTCAAACCCTATGTTTCTACAATTCATTGTTTGCATATTTAGCAGAGAAAATAGAAGGCTTGTTGCCGTCCAAGTGAAGACAAGAAAAGATGTTCAGGTATTACAGCAAGTAGCACAATAAAGACACCTACAAACAAACAAACAAACATGAAGCTTTCCTGCATGGCCCTATAAAAAAGAGTTTAAGATGTATACCATAGGTGAAATCTGAAAATATTAGGAAGGCTTCAGTCATGATAATAGTTAAAGTTGAGTTCCATTTTTGCAATAAGAACCTTTTTGTCGTGCATGAAAAAATACAGCATATTCCCTGCAAGCATTCAGCAATTATTCTATGCACAGAATAAATTTTCTGATCATTTACAAGTAAATCTGCTAATTTATGAGTTAAAATTAATTTAAAACTGCTACTTTATGAAACGTAGCATCTGTCTCAGTTTTTTCTCTGTTTCAAATAATCTTAATAATGGAGTAACACAGACTCTTCAAACTTTCCATGTAGTTAAAATTAATTAAAATCTTATGCATAGACTATCTTTCAAGAAATTAGGTTGCAGTTAAGCTATTAATGATTGTTATATACAATTGCTATAAATATATGGGCAACCAGGCATCGTGGTGTACAGCTCTGATCCCAGCTACTTGGGAAGCTAAGGTTGGCAGATCACTTGAGCTCAGGGGTTCTGGGCTGTGGTGTGCTATGCCAATCGAATGTCCAATGCCGCTGACAAGTCTGGCCAGCAGGTGGCTGAAGGAATGGCTATGACAGAATAAACAATGTGTTGTGATCATCACTCTCTCTGTGAGGGCTGACGGACCAAATCAGTTAAGGTGATGTGCACAATAGACAAGCTTAGGTATTTCTTAAACAGGGCATTGTGACATCAGAAGTAACTCGGTCAACCTCCACTGGTTTCTATAGCTAATTTGCATACAACAAATCTATTGCTTTTAATAACTCCATAATATGAAGGAGACGAGACACGGGTGCCAGGATGGTAGATTTCTTGGTCCAGCTGTCACTGCTCTTTAACAGGTCCATTAGCAACATGCTAGTTTGGGCATCAGTGCTGGAAAGTCTCCCCATGGCACTACTGTCTTGGATCCACTGACACCAGGGAAGCACTGCCAGGGGAACTAAGTGTAAGCTGAGCCCTTAAAGTGAACAGACACTGGGACTCAGGGACTGGACTTTCCCCAGCCCCTTTCACATAGCACTCGCCTTGCTAACACAGCTCTCTAAACCTGTGTCAACTGCAAACTAAGCGGCACATTCAACCGCATGCTTCAGTTGCTTTGCGCTGCTTTGGCAAACCAGAAGTAAATGTAGCTTAAATAGCTGGTGCACTACAGCAGTTTTGCATTGATTTAAAGAACCAGTGACTCTGTCCCTAAAAAGGTTAAATTAAAACAATGATTTGAGCTTGAAATGTACAAAACTTTAAAAAAACAAGGAAATTCCCAGACAGAAAAGTGCGTTAACATGTAGTTAAGGTTGAGAGTATGTATCAGTGACTTAAGAGAAAAAACAGTAGCGGGATTTTGCAATATCCCCAAAACAATAATTATAAACCCAGAAAAGTCAAAAGTAAGGTGACACTCGAAAGAAAATCAAACATGGCTAAATATGGAAATGCATCATTAAGGCACCTGAACAATTTTAACTCTTTCCTGTAGTTATACCACAATGTCCATAACTATAATATATTATCTATAAGAAGGAAGAAGAGATTGAGGTCACCAGTGTACAACGCAGAAAAAGCAGCGGAGTGCTAAATTAAAGAAGTTGTTAGATTTATCATTTGAAATATTTTTCCATCAAAAATGTCTTTTTGTTAAAACTGATATGCTTAGCGGAAACATATCTGGAATGCATAGTGAAAACATAGTGGCAAAAATGTTCTCAAGAAGGTTTTTCAGGTCCAGGATGGAATTTCAGGGTGGGAAGGAAGGAAGGAAGGAAGGAATGGGAGGAGGGAGAGAGAGATTTGGCCTATAACTGACAAAAGCCAGGTGGTTAGAGCACTCACATGTCATGTTGCAGACCCAGGTTCAAGTTCTACAAATCAAGGTTGCGTAGTGAATACGGCTATTGTTTTTAGGACCCCAGCATAATGTGTTGCAGACATCGGAAGATGTGTACCTATTTCAGGTACTGGATTGAGCAGGTTGGAAGGTGTGTAGTGAATTAGTCAGGGGACTTCAGGAAGAGAAAGCTTGGTCTCCTGGTTAAGGCATGTTGCTCCATTTGGCCCAAGGAGTTAGCCAGTGTTCAGGCCTTGTGGATTGTTTCTGTTAGGAGGAAAAGTTGATAGGTATTTCTTGGTGTAATCAAGTTTATTTACAAAGAACATACACCAAGTCCTGTTTCCCTGAATACAGTAGAAACAAACAGGAGGCAGTTTCCTTGTTTACAATTCCAAGCCTTTTTCCAAACAGCACTCTGCCCAAAGAGTACTTCTGTCATCCTCCCCAGGCCATGCTACCAGAGCTTCTCTGGCTGTCTCCCAGCTCTTCTGATCTACATTTGTGAAGTATTTAGCACACTGGGTGCTAATGTAAATAAATATAATGAAATGTTTCTTTTCCTGTTTGAAAATCTGAACTCCAAAAGAGGTGAACTAGAATGCCTAGCTATATAAGATGACTTAACCTATAAAAACAGCCCTTTCTGAAGCACGATAGTATATTTTAAAAGTGAGATATTGTGATATCTGGACAGACAGATTAGGTCACACAGGTTGGGGAGTAGAACTGAACCTTAAAGTATTCTACAGAATTTAGAGAATTTAGTGAGTTTGCATTTCTGAGTGGGCAGGACTATAAGGTAAAATCTGTATGTCTATACAACCCAACTCAGAAAAATAAAAATGCTAGTAAAGTTTTATTACTAGAATCATGATAGTACAGTAAGTTCAAAGTTTAAAGGGAAATCAAAAAGAAAAATGACCAAATCTAGTAAGACACTGGGTTCTGTAACATCCATTGTGGAAAACAGCAGTAATGTGGGACTTGACCGAATCATATAATCAACTGATGAAATGACACACTGCGATATAATAAAAAGAGAGCAATTTCTTGATCATATGGCAACTTCTTGGACTATCTAGCTCTAGGTAACACAGTTAAGTAGCTTCTCATCTTAAGTAATATACCAGAGTTGGTTGAAGTAGTAACTATTGTTTAGCCTTTTACTAACACTCAGCAGTGTATAATTTGGTTAAAGTCTTCATGGGACAGCTCATACTGAAACCAGCAGTGTGGCATTAGTCTTTAGAAAGTGGGATATAAAAATTAAAGAAGGAAACTAATTTTAAAGGACACAAAAAAGTCAAACATGAAGAAATTAAAATCTTTACTCAGCATGGAAGCTACTTACGGATATTTTACCATGGAAGTCAGCAAGAAAAGAGAAAGAAAAAACCCTATTCTGATATCCAGGAGGAGAAATTACATGAAAAACCTGCTCTGTTCCTGCAGCCTGGCTGACTGAACAAAAGGGTGCATACAGCCCATTTGGCAAGTTTGAAAAAGGTGCATAAACTCTGGCAGGTAGAATGTAAGATGGAAATTAAGAAGGCTAAGGAGGAAATGCAAAAAGTGAATAACCAAAGAAATTTAAAAAAAACCACCAAGAAAGTCTAACAATACCAGAAGCTGGAAATAGAGCTGTTTGTGCACTGAACTAGCAGGGAAACGCAAAAAGTAAATAACCAAAGGAATAATTTAAAAAAAAATAAAAAGTCTGTAACAGAAGCCGGAAGCCTGAAAAAGAGCTGTTGAGTGCACTGAACTAGCAGGGAAAGAAGGGAGCTGTTAAGAAAGGATATTACAACATAGTCACTTAGGTTTGGCTCCACAAAGGGACTTAGTCGTTATGATGCTCAGCATTGCAATACCCAACTTTTAGGTACCACGAAAATCACTGGACCAACACGGTGATCCACAAAGCTTGAGTTAAGCACGTAGGATCCCTGTACAGTGAATGGAAAGAAAGAGCCACAAAACCCAATGCTCTAGGCAGGGATCACCTAAGCAATGCTTAGAACTGGGATTTGGGTGTCTAGGACTTAGGCATCCAAGGACCTTTGGGGATCTGGGCTTTAGCTCATCAGTATCACTCTGCACCACAGAGCAGGTTGGGGAGATCCAGCTCTGGACTTACTCTTCTTCAAGAAATAAAGAGGAGGTCCTACCAGACACTGAGGTGGCAGAAGAGGAGGTGCTGAAACAATCAGATGAAATACAAGGACCAGCTGGCATTTCATCCAACAGTTCTGAAGGAACTTAAGTGTGGAGTGGAGTGACTGGGCTGCTAACAAAGTTATACAATCTCATTAAAAGAACCTTTTATACTGAGGGGAAGCAAATTTTGTATCTGTCTTTAATAAAGATGATCAGAGTGCTTCTAGGAATTACATACCAAAGAGCCATACTTTTGTATTAGGTGGATTAGACAAGACTTTTAGTAAACTAGAATTATAAATTCACAATAACCATGATATGTGGAGGAAAAAGCACCACTGAGCTTTTGTAAAGGAAAGCCGTGTCTCTTCACTCCCATAACTATTTGACAGCATCAGCGAAACAGTGGATATATGAAAAGCAACTGACAATTTGTACTTGCAAAGCATTTTGACAAAGACCTTCACAAGAAGTAATAAAGAAAGTAAAGTAGTCACAAGATAAGAGGTAAAGTTCAGACATTGACCAGAAACTGGCTAAGAGACAGAAAACAGAGTAGGAATAAATGGTCAGTTTTCAATATGCAGAGAAGTTAACAGTGTCCCACCATTTAGGGCTGGTAAGGAGTTCTCAGTCAGTCAATCTTTTTTTGACAGAAAATACCTTTTCCACAGAACTGAACTTTTCCAGGGGATCATGGGATCTTCATTTGGGACAAAAAGAAATGTTGAGAGCAGAATTTCCTATGGGATGGAAATTCTGATTTTTGACTAGCTCTAGCATTACATATGATATAGAGAAGGAGAGAACTCTCTAGGGCTAAAATCAGAGATATAATTATTTAGTTTAGTCTGCACTACAGTACATTGAGAAACTTCAAAAAGGACCTAAGAAAGGCAGACAAATGGGCAGCGTGATGTGAATCAAATTAAGTGGAGGCAAGTGCACGATAATAAACACTGGAAGGAATCATTTGAACTACTTATCCTCACTGCTGGGATCTAGTTTAACAACAACAACAACAAACATTTTAAAGCAAAGAGACCTGGGAATCTCTCTGGACAGAGCTCAGTGAAAAGCTCTGTCCTATATATTTAAAAAACAGGGTGGGGTGAATAGGAAACAATGAATATATTTTAGGCTGTCGATTAATGGCAGTTAACCAATGCAATTAGCTCAAAAATTTATCCTGATTAAAAAATTAGTTGTGATTAATTGCAGTTTTAATCACACTGTTAAACAGAATACCCATTGAAATGTATTAATTATTTTTGCATGTGTTTCTACATTTTCAAATACACTGATTTAAATTACAACACCAAGCAAAGTGTACAGTGCTGACTTTATATTATTTTTATTACAAATATTTGCACTAGTATTTTTAATTCACCTCATACAATCTCTTTATTACAAATGTAGATTTTTTTGTTACATAACTGCACTCAAAAACAAAGCAAAGCAAAACTTTAGAGCCTGCAATTCAGTCCTACTTCTTGTTCAGCCAACTGCTCAGACAAACAAGTTTGTTTACATTTACAGGAGAAAATGCTGCCCGCTTCTTATTTACAATGTCACCTGAAAGTGCGAAGAGGCATTCACATGGCACTTTTGTAGCATTGCAAGGTGTTTACACGCCAGATATGCTAAACATTCATATGCCCCTTCTTGCTTTGACCACCATTCCAGATGACATGCTTCCATGCTGATGCTTGAAAAAAAAAAAAAAAAATTAAATTTGTGACTGAACTCCCTGGGGGAGAATTGTATGTCTCCTGCTCTGTTTTACCAGCATTCTGACATATATTTCATGTTATAGCAGTCTTGACTGATGACCCAGCATATGGTCATTTAAAAAACACTTTCACTACAGATTTGTTTCTTTACATTAGTTCTTCTCCCTGTCTTCCCTCCCCAGGGAATAGATTAAAACAACACAGCCTATGCCGCAGGTTGTTTACTCTCATAGGATCATTTCCTTATCCCTCCCCCCTTCTGCCAGGGTTGGGACGTGGACTCTGCTGATGCACCTCGGAACTCTGAGTCTGCATGATCCAAAGACAGCAGCCATGAGTGAGATGCAGGGAAAGGACAGGCATGTTAATTGGACTTTTGGGTTGCTGGACTTCTTTCTTTGTTCGTGATTTACGTTTATGAACCTTGTACGTGCTGTTTCCCCAAAATAATGCCACATTGTTTCTCTCCTTTTGTTAAAAGTTTTTTTGCTACACTCAGACTCTGTGCTTGCGAAAGGAGAAGTGTTGCCTCCTAAAGGCGCCCAGGGGATGGTATGTAATTTTTCCGGGTCACTGGGTGGGGGCTCGAGCCGGTTTTGCATTGTGTTACTGAAACGGAACCCCTGGATACTGAACCCGGCCCTTGTTGCTGCCATCTCTGATGGGCAGAAGGGTTACATTAATTTATAAGGTGTGGGGGAGGTCATGGTCAGAGGCTTCCTGTGTGAAAGGGGTCACCAACACAAAACGTTTGAAAACCACTGAGCACTTGCCTTTGAAGTTTGTTCATTTAAAGGTGCAAACAGCCAAATTCTGAATTCATTTTTATTTAATTGTACAGAGTCTGACACATAGGTTACAAAATGGGCCACTGCGCTCCAAGCAGGCAGCCACAACTTGTGGACTAAGGCGGGAAGCACCTGCAATAGCAGGCTTGGCTCTGCAGGGGGTGCCACAGAGCAGCCCCACCTGTGACAGGTGTCATTTCTGAAGAATGCTTTTTTCCTTTATAAAAACAGAAATCAATGTCAGAAGCCCAACTCTCATAAGCAACAACAAATCAGTGTGTAGACTCCAGTTCTTAAGAGCAGCCCACCTATAAAAAAAAAGCGCCTTCATCCCACGCCAGGAGCAGTTCTATAATAATTGATCTGTCTACACAGAAGCAAAACCCTACAGTAATGAATCTGTGGGCTTATCATTCAAGATGCCCACAATAAATGAAGCAGTGCACTGAACAGAACATTCATCAGTGACCCTACAACGATACGCAGCCAAACACCGACAATAACAAAACGTGAGCACAATGAAAGAAAGCAGATTGCAGTTTCTATGTATAAAAAGTAAGTATTATAATTGCTTAAATATATTTTTTTCCTTTTTAGGAATTCTCTCTTACCTTGGCCCTGTCAAGCTTCATCAGTGGCCATTGACCACAGTGGCAGGAAGACTGGGAACTCCATGTTTTCTATCCAAAAGGCTGCTAAGTCACTTTAGCGCAAGTTCCGTTTTCAAAATGGATCTATGCACTTACGATCCGGATTCATGAAGGAACGTAGGTGTAACTTCACTGAGTAGGATGACCAGACAGCAAGTGTGAAAAATCAGGACATGGGGAAGGGGTACTAGGAGCCTATATAAGAAAAAGACCCCAAAATCAGGACCGTCCCTATAAAATCGGGACATCTGGTCACCTAACACTGAGCATCACCACTTCTAACAAATCATTGGGATTTACAGAGCCAGAGTTCAGCACATAGGCTCCCTATAAGATGCATGGAGGGTGCCTAAGAATAGGATTCACAAAAGCCAGCATGTTAAGCAGCTACCTGCCTAAGCTACACAATACCAGATACTAAGGAGAGGCCTGTGTCCTAAGCCCACAGCTCTTGGGGAGTCTGTTGCCTAAATTAGGGTTGAAGGGAGGTGCCCTCCCCCTTCTCAGCTGCAACCCCTCTCTTCGGGTGAAGCAGAATGCTATGCCCTAATGTGGCCAATTACAGTTGAGCCCCTCTCTCTTAAGAAGAAATTCAGGGTCTGGACTGATCAGTCTCCATTAGCATGGTTACATAAACAAAGGGCTCCAATTCAAAGCTATGATGCAGCAGGACTCTTCAAGAATATGATATGGAGATTGTACATATAATGGGAAAAAAAATAGAGTGTCACAACCCAGGTCCAGGAAAGAGGGCTCTGACCTGTTGCTTCCAGGTCAGACAGTGGCTAACCCTCCGTCATTATTGTAAGGGGGGAAGTGTGACCCTAAGTGCTCCCCAATGCACCAGGGCAAGGGGATCACTGGCATCTGGCAGTGATTTTCAACTGGCCTGACCAGTTTGGTGTACCCCAATTCATTGTCAAACTGTATCTGATGTGTGTCATGGAGCGCATCATTAGTAAATTAACACTTTAATCATTAATATTTTTGTATGGTAAGTGCCAAAGGGACCACACACGTCTGAAGGAAACGTGGAACTAAAATGAGTTTACCAGACAAATCTGAGACGTGGGTAAACAGGTTTCGCCCAGACAAAGGGCAGGCTGATGCCTGCAGCCAGCTGTCAGAGTCAGTTAGCAATTGCACGTCAAGCGGCAATTCATTTGCATTTTAGCAAACACCAATGGGGGAAGAAACCAGCATGGAATTTCCTTCACCAGCAGATTCCACGTCTCCCTCACCACAGCTTGAATGAACTTCACGTTGGGGGATAACCGTCAGAAAAATGCATTTCAAACGTTCACTGGACTATAAAAGAAGAGGACAATGAACCCTAAATCACCTCTCCCCTAGGCCAACAAAGAACTTTGGAGAAGATCCTGACTGGAGGGCTGGTCAGCCATCTTGCTGGAAGGTAGTGTGATAAGAATTGGTGTAACTCCATTGAAGTCAGTAAATTTGACTTCCAAAATGTTTCCATTCCCACATGGACAGAGTTAAAGTCATCATGATTCTTGTTTAAAGATATTGTGAGAAAATAAAAATTGCTAGCTTGTATTTAATGACTATTATATCAACATTTGAAATAAAACAAACAAAATAGGGACATTTAACTTGAAAGAGATCAACCAACACTTCCAAGCAGAAATCTCAAATTTCTGTTTGCAGCTCAGTTACAGAGTTCTGGCTAATAGCATTAGGAATGCGAGAATGGCACATGAGATTTTAACTTGGAGGCTGTTTGCTGATGTCTCAACTGTTCAGTTCCCTGTTTCTGGATGTTGGTGTTAGTAATCTTATATATAGCTTACCAACCGTAACTTTCTCAGTCATTTTTTAAAATATTAAAAAATGAAATAAAAAGAATTAGGTTTAAACAAGTAAAAGCATATTACATTGGCTGATTACTTCTACACAGCTCTATTTTTTCTAAAGACAACCCCAGCCCTCAAGGACCATAGCTATTTTCTGTGCTACAACTCAGAGAAACAAAAGTGTGGACTAAAGATTAACAGTCCTTCTGAATTTCCTATAGTTCACAGGTTTGTATTTGACCTTAACACAAAGTACATACATTATCACATTTCTTGGAAACCTAAATGAAAGTCCAAACAAACAACAAGCCAGAATGTCCCAGCTAAATTTCTCTGAGGTCACAGAGTTAGTGAGCCCTTAAATAACCAAACATACATAAATTCATAAATTCTAAAGCTCTTGATATTTAACCAGGGCAAGGCCCAGGGTAAACAACATTGCTTTGCCCTGGCGACATATGGTGTGCATGTAAGTACGTGTTCTATTTCAATAAGATAATCCGACTAACCTGCATCATGCACTAAGGCAGCTTGGAAAGATATTGGAAATGGTCTTGTTTAGAGGTGGTCAGTTTTTCAAGATTCCTCCTTCGTAACTGGGAATTCCACAGCCTCCTTCCTCCCACTCCCCCGTGGCCTGTCTCAGCCCAGAGAGCATCCAGCAGTAACAGAGAGACATTGGAAAGCTATGGCATGAACCCAACATGTCCAGTTGCTCCCAGTTCAGTGCTAGATGCAGCCTCTCTCTGACGTATCAGGCATGCTCCCCCTCTCGCTTAGAAATCTGTGGAAACAGCTCTCCACAAGCTCCACAGGGTTAGGGCCACATGGGTCTGTGATAATGAAGGGATGGCATGATGGTGGGCAGAAACTCCCTACAACATGCTCCGTTTGGGACCAAATTAATGTCCAGTTACCACTAACCCCTGCTCCACGCTGTTCTGATCCCACAGAGGCAGAGTAAGGCATAGGCACTGTGGGATGGCCAATAGCAGAGTCCTCGCAATGGCCTAGTGATTAGGGGAGGCTGTGCTGCAGGGCAGAGCAGTTTCATATCAGCACAGGGTTTGGAGGCTGCAATCTGCCCTCTCCACCCCCAAACTCCTCTCACCCATGGGGGGCATTTGTTGGAAACTCCAGGAGATGAACTGTGCCAGAATCCTTGGCCCTGTGTCCTCCTCCTTTGATGTCATTACATTTTGGGGAGCAGCAAACTATTTGAGTGTGGTGAATAATTTTGGCTGAAAAAAATGGAAATGTCAAAATGTTTCAAATGGGCACTTTGCAGGGCCGGCTCCAGGTCCCAGCATGCCAAGCGGGTGCCATGCTGCGGGGGGCGCTCTGCTGATCTCCGGGAGGGTGGCGGGCAGCTCCGGTGGACTTCCCACAGACATGGCTGCGGATGGTCCTCTGGGTCCCGCGGCTCCAGTACAGCATCCACAGGCACGCCTGCAGAAGATCTACCGGAGCAGCGGGACCAGCAGACCCTCCGCAACCACAGCTATGGGAGATCCACAGGAGCCGCGGGACTGGCGAGCGGCAGAGAGCCCCCCGCAGCGTGCCTCCGAGCTTGGGGCAGCGAAATGGCTAGAGCCGACCTGGCACTTTGTTTTGAATCAACATTTGATGAAAACTTGTTTTTTATTTGGGAAAAAAATCAGTTTTGGTTCATTGCTAAATATAATCAGTGGGGTGCTCAGCTCTAGTGTGAGGGTCCTGCAGTAGAATGTAAACAACAACCCATTGTATTCCACACATTAAATACCCGTCATCAAAACAATAAACCCCTTCCCACTGCAGGTATGTCCAGAAAAACCCTGAATCCCTCCCCAGCTGCAAATACACAACTCATCGAGAAGATTAACAAACAAAACCAAACAAACCCAGGACCTGGAAGCCCACACCCAGATCACAGCGTGCTTTGCTAGAGGCTAAACAGATGTGATGCCTCTAGTTTGATGTCCTGCAGCTCTGTGTTGGACTGTGTCTTTCATTAAGGAATCCTGCAAGGGATGGTTTAAGCTTTACAGTCCTTAGTAAGTTCAGATAAGCCTCCATTCTACACTATTCCTCATCCGTGGGAGTAATCTTATTGGAGTCAACAGACCTACTCAGGTGAGCAAGTTTGCAGCATTGGGCCCTGAGAAAGACTTCATGTCCTTAAACTCATTTATAAAGTGATCAAAGCAGAGGTAGAAAAATATTAGCAGGGCTTTCCGTCCTTGTCCACTGGGGTAATGCGCACTACTGGGATGTGACTTCTAAAGCACACTAAAATGCTGTGCATTGGTTGGTCTGTGCAGACCCCGCTGGTGTGCACGACAAGTCCCCTGCTGCACTTTAACACAGGACTGTTTCAAACGGCACTATGTGAAAGTGCACCAGCAGAATCTACATGGATCAGCTAACATGGAACACATTAGAAATTACACCCTGGCAGAGACCATTCCCAACCATGTAGACAAGCATTACGAGTCTCCCTTCAGTGCTGCCCCATGGCAGGAGAGAGCTTTCAAAATGGGGCAGCTCACACCTCCCCTCCCCCAGATAACAAGCACACACACCCTGTCTTTACTGGAACAAGCAACAGGTGTTCTGAGGCTATTTTGGAATTCAGGTCTCTCCTGTAGCAGCATGAGGTGGTGTGCTTGCAGAAGAGACCCATCCCTTCAGTGTTCTTTAAACAAAGCACCACGTGTCTCTGCTCACTTATACCCATCACTCCAACATTCTTGGCATGGATTGTTTAAGAATAATGGTTCTTTTGTTTGTACCTTAGAAACTTTTACTGAGGCAGCAAGATTAGCAGCTACTTTCGCTGTTCCTTTCCCCCACCTCACCCTCCTTCCTTATTACCACTAAGCTAGATTGTTGGCAGTATAAATAAGTGTTAAAAGGGAGGCAGAGGAAATACAAAAGATAAGGGGCTATACAGACCCTAGGCAGGTTGTGTGTTACAGTAGATGTACATACTGATTTCATAAATTATAATTTTTTTAATTCGTTCATCTCACCTGGCCCATCATTCTTCTTATCATGCAGATGTTAAGATAATACAGGCACCACAGCACTCCAGACCATTTAATTCTTTTATTCCGGTCAATCACATTTCTGAGGTTGGCGTTCATTTTTGCAATCTCGGCCCCCAATTCAGAAAAGCACTTAAGCAAATGCGGGATTTAAGTGTGAGCTTAAATGCTGCCCTGAATGGGGACACTTTCTTATATAGGGACCATATTTATACAGTAGGTTTATGGACTGTTCTCACCACAGGTGATGGGTGGCTAGGGCTAGAGAGGGCTCAGCGCCCCTGTGACACATCCCGGGAGTATCTGGGGTTGTGAGGCACCACGCTACTATCTGACCTTACTGTCTGTGCCTGCTGTGGGTCAGCTTCCTGACTCCACCAGCCTCTGGCAACACAAGCACTGCCTGCCAGGCCTTTCCTTCCCTCGCTTTCTGCACAGGCTAACAATAGGTAACACCAACTGCTGAATCTTCCAAATGGCTTTCAGGAGTGTGCAGATTTCTCAGAGCCACCAATCCCAAAGGAATAGTACACCCCTGACTGCAAGGTTCAACTCAGGATCCTCACCCTAAGCTGATTGGCGCCACAAGTCTGGGAGGAGGGAGAAGTGAAGCGGCCACGCAGTGCTCGGGGAAGAGGTGGGGCAAGGGTGAGCTGGGACAGGAGGATGTGCCTCAGGGCGGAGGGTGGGGAGCTGCCACGGGGGGGGCGCCTCAGGTGGGGGCGTGGGTGGGGAGGAGGACTCAAAGAGGAAGTTTCGCCTAGGGTGCAAAACATCCTTGCACCAGCCCTGGGGTTAGGATGACCAGGTGTCCGGTCAAAGAGGAATCCTGGTGACTCCGGTCAGCACCGCTGACCGGGCCATTGACTGTCCAGTTAGTAGCACTGTGGGGCTGGCAGGCTCCCTGCTAGCCTCTGCACTGTGCAGCTCCCGGGTCAGGAAGCAGCCGGCATGTCTGGCTCCTAGCTTTAGAGGCGGCCAGAGGGGTCCCCGTGCTACTATGCCCTCCCCCCCGCAGGTACAGCTCCCATTGGCTGGGTCAGGGCAGGGAAGGAACTAGCACGACTCACGAATGCTCAGCAGGTGTTTGGTTTTCTGGAATTAGAAAGTTGGCAACCCTAGGGTGGGTTGTCATGGCAGGAGGGGCTTGCCTGCACATAGACAAATGTGCCACATGATACCAGGGCAGCCTCCTCCAAATCTGTGAGTCACAAGAGTCAATGTGCTGGAGTGGGGAGACAGGCCCAGACTTGCAGGACAGGAGCCGGCTTTGTGGGGTGAGTATGGGGCAGCTGGGCTCACTCTCCAATGTACTGGGACCTTATTAGCACTTAATATTAAGTTTTACTCAGCTTCCCCAAAGAATATTTTCATCCTCTGCCTGTGGCTCTCACAAGATTTCTGAACAGGTATCTGCCTTTAATTTCAACACATTAGCACGTTTTCATAACTATAACAGCAGCATCCTGCCTGTCACTCAGGCCTGTAACCTCAGCATTATTCTTGGCTCAGATACCTGTAGGTCCTCACATCCAGGCTATGTCTAAACCTTGCAGATTCGTTCTGCATCTTATTGCTAAGATGCAGCCTTCCCTATCCAGCCACACAGCTAAAACTCTTGTCCAAGCTCTCATCAACTCATGGTTCAATTACTGCAACATTCTTTTCTTGGGCCAAATTATGTTTATCAAGGCCAAACTCAGACCCATTCAGAACGCTGCTTCAAAGATCGGGTTTCCCTCAGAGCCCCCTAGTCTCCAAGCATAACAAGGAAACGCCTTACAATTTAAAGCCACAGCTTATAACATTAAATAGAATTTTCATATACACCCCTGTGACAGGCTGGATCACAGAAACCCCCTTGGGACTACCACTGTTGTGCCTAGACTACCTTTGAGTCTGTTTTCCCTGCCAGCTTGGGACATCAGTCCCCTGCCCGGTTTGAGCCAAACATGCTTGCCTGCTACAAACACAGATCCAAGTCTGAACCACGTCCCCCATGAGCTGCAGGCTTAACTGAAAACAGCTTAAGAAGTGCTCCTGTCTCCAGCACTCAAATGTCCAAACCCCAAATAAATCCATTTTACCCTGTATAAAGCTTACTCTGGGCTAATTAATAAGTAAAATGTGAATTTATTAAATACAAAAAGTAGGATTTATGTGGTTCCAAGTAATAACAGACAGAACAAAGTGAATTATCAAGCAAAATAAAACAAAACACGCAGGTCTAAGCCTAATACAGTAACCTGGGTTGGGGGGACGGGACACCTCTCCTAGGTGCCCTTACTAAGCAGTGCTTCTCCATTCACAAGCACTGAGTCCATGTATAATACAGGAAAAAAACTTATTAAGAGAAGAGTAAATACCATATTAATTTGGGAAAATACAGTAACAGTAACTCAGAAACATGCAAATAATAAGTAAAACACTCTCCCAGAAGCATCTTGGGCAGTAGTCTTTTGCCTGAGTTTCCCCACCTTTCAGTGGGAAGTCCAATAGACAAATGTCCCTTTAACACATCACTTTCCCCTTCCTTCACTGCACCCCACTCACAGTTTGTGGGCATAAGTTTGTTGTCAGAGGTTAGCAAAGTCCCAGAGTCCAGACGTGCATTCAGATGGGTTCACCTCCACCACCAGGGAGAAGAGGGGCAAGGTTTGCTGCCTGGTTCCTGTGAAGAAATGCCTGTCTCTTGCCTCACTGCTTCAGTTTGTTGCCTCTCATTAGTCTACCTCTTACCACTGCTTTACCACTGATACCAGTAAGGCTGCTACCTCTTTGGCATCTCATTTTCCTGGTTTGCCACCATAACTGGGAAGAGAGGAAGATTCTTAATCGAGTCTATTCAGCTGTGTATTTAAACTCTAAAGTCCCAGAAAGAATGATCAAATAACATATAGAACCCTTAAACAGAAGCCCCTCCCACTCAAAACAAGATCAGCATCAACATCCCCCTCTTAATTTCCCCCTTTTCTTCCTCTTGGCTTTTGGCTCACTACCCAGCTGTTCAAGAATGAGCTCTAGGTTATGGTGATCCCCTTAATCCACTGCCTTTATTCATACAATACAGGGAATAACATTTAATTACCCCCACATCTAAGCCTTACATGCATTTTAACCCAAAAAATCCAAAAATGATCACTCTGATACAGTTGGAGTCATTTATGCAAATGAGATCTGCTCATGAGGTCTTTTCCTCTCATTCATCAGTAGATGGCCACAGAAAGCTCACTCACCCCATTGGCTTACATCTATAGTTACTGATGTGTACTGACATAGAATGATCTCTTGATGGAATGGTCTGATCTCAGATTTTAATAAATGCTTGTAGAGAGATATATACTCCAGTTCATCCTGGTTGTTTTGTGTGATAGTTTTTATATATTTTTTTTTTCAAGGAGAATTTCTGCTTTCTAAAAAAGTAAACATTTACCAAGTTGTCTGGCAAAAATGTACCTATCTCTGAACAGAGAAGTGCTTGAGGTTCAGGAGTATCTTGCTTTCCCTTCTTCTAAATTATAATGATTAGAGTTACCATAATTTCTTCTCATGGAACTAGTGCTCTGGCAATAAGCTTATAGCACTCAGATGTCATTGATCTATCTTGAACTTGTGCTGCTGAGATAGACGTTGAGGTCTGGGTGGGTTTTGGTGTTTGTTTGTTTTGGGAAGTGGGAGTGGGTGAGAGCTTACCAGAAGGCACCAGCTCAAAGGTGTTACTTTCCCATTCCACCTCAAACACCTTGTCCTATTCCACCTATTCATAAATGATCTGGAGAAAGGGGTAAACAGTGAGGTGGCAAAGTTTGCAGATGATCCTTAACTGCTCAAGATAGTTCAGACCAAAGCAGACTATGAAGAACTTCAAAAAGTTCTCATAAAACTAAGTGATTGGGCAACAAAATAGCAAATGAAATTTAATTTGGAAAAATGTAAAGTAATGCACATTGGAAAAAATAACCCCAACTATACACACAATACGATGGGGGCTAATTTAGCTACAGTAATCAGAAAAGAGATCTTGGAGTCATCGTGGATAGTTCTCTGAAGACGTCCATGCAATGTGCAGCAGCAGTCAAAACAGCAAACAGGATGTTAGGAATCATTCAAAAAGGGATAGAGAATAAGATGGAGACTATCTTATTGCCTTTATATCAATCCATGGTATGCCCACATCTTGAATACTGCATACAGATGCGGTCGACCAAGGGGTTCCTGTCCCCGCAGTCTAAGTGAGTGGAATCTGCACAGTCGCAGCCGCATCGCACTTTGGGTAAAGCCCTTGGTGTGAAAGCAAGGGCGATTGAGGCGGTAGCCTGTGGGTTCCTTTTGTGTGTTGCACCAGGCATCGCTCTGACGAACCCGAATTTCCTTCTTGTGCGATTGGTGTATGAAGTCCTCCTGTATGGGTAACCAGACGTTTAAGTCGGGACAGTTCCCTAAACGAACGCCGGCTCATTTTATGTATTTTAGGATGGGTCCGGACTCCTGTAAAAAGGGTCCGGACTCCTGTAAATTTCTGGAAAAATGGTCCAGGCTAACTCAGGGGGATCCCAAAACCAGTGGCCACTGTTAAAATCTTGGAACAGAGACAGAGTGGACATCTTAAAGGACAAACTCGGCCAACCTAAAACTAAATTGGCTAAAGGAGAGGTTAATTATTTCATGCAGGGGTGGGAAGAAGAAAATCATAGGTGGACAAAATCAAAACTCGCCTCTCTCAAATATTCAAATAATAAGTTAAAAGTTTTATTAAAAGCCTCCTCTCCCACCACCAGACCAAGTGCTTCTCTTTACCCCATTCTCAAAAAAACCACCCTGGATCGATCCAACCTCCTTCATACTCCCATCTCATTGTAAAAAGGACAAAAAGCCCCTTGTTCTGTTTCCCTTTGTTGTCTGCCTCAGAAACTGATTCTTTAGTGTTCCTACCAATTCAGCAAAGGAGGGAGGGCTCTCAACTAGCCCCCACCCTTCCTGGTCCCTTTCCTTGAACATTTCTTTCAAAATTGTGAAATGACCACAAATAGCACTCACCAAATGGTTCATTGGAAAAAGCAGGATTGGGCCAGACAAGCAGGCAAGCAACAGATAAACAAACTGAAATACAGGTTGAAAGCCCTAAGGGAATAGTGTCAGGAGTAAGAAAAGCAGTAAGTGCAGGCATGAACCCCTGGAACAATACTTAAAATGGTGAAATCTGAGGTGATAAAGGTGTCATTTTGGGACATTTGGACATAAACAAGTGATTTAAGAAAGAGAGTGAAAAGTTAACTCTACAGAGGCTGAAGAGAATTAAGCAGTTAAACTTTGTGGAAAATGTTAAAAAGGACCATGTTTAAAGAGAGAATTCTTGGTTTCTTTGCAGCCATTCTGAAGGGAAAATGGGCCCTTTTCCAGAAGAATGCCTGTAAATAATCCAAATATATATATTCAGCTATGTAAAACAAAGCAGTGTAAAGAATGTTAAGGAAAAAAGTGTATGTATCTATTATGTCTGTGAAAATATGTAACGTTCTAAGAATCTAATACCAACACATCTGGTTTGTAAAACTACTCGCTTTTCTAGGTGTTTGAGATAAATTGGGTTTTGTTTTTGTGTTTTAATGCCACTAAAAATTCATTTGACTCTTTAATTCAAAATTGCAAAACTGACAGACCTTTTTTTGCAAGACCCAGGTAATTAGTGCTGTTTGGCTTTGGGATTTAGCATTTAACCCTTAAGGGGTACTTGATTCTCTTTACAAAAATTAAAAAAATGTTTTTAAATAAAAGACCAAGTCATGGCTGCAATAGGGCAGTCAAAATCAGGCAGAATAGGTAGAGATTCTGGGGTCTTTTTGTTTGCTTTAGTTTTTTTTTGTAACAATAGCAGAATAAAGAGCTGTAATGAAAGAAATAAGAAATTAACAGTGACCTCTGAAGCAACAGCAGAGGTGAGCGGTGCACAAAACAAAAAGAGCAGACTGAATCCGAAACCACCTGTAGACTAAAAGAGGTTTTGGATCATGAGCTCTTCGGGTGAATACCACTTCGTCAGATGAAATGTAGTGGAAATTTCCAGGGGCAGGTATATATATGCTAGCAAGCAAGCTAGAGATAACGAGGTTAGTTCAATCAGGGAGGATGAGGCCCTGTTCTAGCAGTTGAGGTGTGAAAAACCAAGGAGGAGAAACTGGTTCTGTAGTTGGCAAGCCATTCACAGTCTTTGTTCAACCCTGAGCTGATGGTCTTGAACAAAATCAGATGTTGCCTCACATCCTTCAGTGCCTCCACTTCCATCCTGGGCTCATCACACGGAGATCCATTGTCTGCATACAGCCAAGCACAAGAGGTAAACTTGCTCTGCCTCTAACCCCTCAGACAGAGACCAACACCTACAAAATCTCCACCTATAGCATGTCCATTGAAACACCAATACCCTATGCACGAGGAAATTAGGCCGCATGTACAGATCAACAGAGGCCAGACATGTACCCAGAAAGCCTCCTACTGCAAGACACAAACCCAAGAAAGAAACCAACAGGACTCCACTGGCCATCACATTACAGCCCCCAGCTAAAACCCCTCCAACGCATCATCAGGGATCTACAACCCATCCTGGACAATGATCCCACACTTTCACAGGCCTTTGGGTGGCAGGCCAATCCTTGCCCCACAGACAACCTGCCAACCTGAAACGTATTCTCACCAGCAACTGCACACCGCACCATAGTAGCTCTAGCTCAGGAACCAATCCATGCAACAAACCCGATGCCAACTCTGCCACATATCTACACCGGCGACACCATCACAGGACCTAACCAGATCAGCCACACCATCACCGGTTCATTCACCTGCACGTCCACCAATGTAATATACGCCATCATATGCCAGCAATGCCCCTCTGCTATGTACATCGGCCAAACTGGACAGTCTCTACGAAAAGGATAAATGGACACAAATCAGATATTAGGAATGGCAATATACAAAAACCTGTAGGAGAGCACTTCAACCTCCCTGGCCACACTATAGCAGACCTTAAGGTGGCCATCCTGCAGCAAAAAAACTCAGGACCAGACTTCAAAGAGAAACTGCTGAGCTTCAATTCATCTGCAAATTTGACACCATCAGCTTCAGGATTGAACAAAGACTGTGAATGGCTTGCCAACTACAGAACCAGTTTTCCTCCCTTGGTTTTCACACCTCAACTGCTAGAAACAGGGCCTCATCCTCCCTGATTGAACTAAGGCTCGTTATCTCTAGCTTGCTTGCTAGCATAATACCTGCCCTCCCCATGGAAATTTCCACTACATTCATCTGACGAAGTGGGGTATTATCACCCCACGAAAGCTCATTGAGGTACGCAAAACCTCTGTTAGTTATAAGGTGATTTGCAACAGGATTCTCTGCCTGCTTTTACATAATCAGAATAACACAGCTACCCCTCTGATACTTGAAAACAAAAAAAGCAATGTTAAAAACACTGAGCCTTGAAATAGCTCTGTGTAATCAGACTGTCACTTTTTATAAGGGTACATGAAACTCTATAAGAACAAAAGAAACAGTTACACCTATGGCTAATGTTTTAAAAAGTTATAGTGGGTAGAGAAGAATGTACATTTTCCCTAGGACATGTGCAGTGTATATTGTAGAAAGGGGTAAAAAAAAATTGCAAATGAAACGTGCTGCTGAATTAAAAATCCTATTAGGGCTCCAAAAAAAAGAGCGCAATAGGCTACAAGCTCTGTTTTAGACCCTGTTCCTGTCATCGAATAAACCTCTGTTTTACTGGCTGGCTAAAAGTCACATCTGACCCCTGTGGCTTCCCCAGGACCCCGCCTGGGTGGGCTCGCTATGGAAAGCACGCGGAGGGGCAGAGGATGCTGAATGCTCCAAGGAGAGACCCAGGAGGTAAAGACGTGTGAGCTTCTTGCCCTGAACAAGTCTGCTCCCAGGGAGAGGCGGCTCCCCAAAGTCCTGCCTGGCTTTGTGGGGAGCTGTTCCAGAGCATCGCCCAGGGACTCCATGACAACAGGTGGCAGCTACAGAACAACCTATTACAAAAACAAAAAAAAAAAGTAAAAAAAAATACTGCAATAGCTATGGAATGTACTAAAATGCAAATATTTAGAACATAAGATGTTTTGGGTAATATCAGAAAATAATGTTTTGATGCATCTGTTAAAGCAAAGAAAAAAATCATCGTTTAATACCTATCAATATAAATGAATGCAGTATGTCTACAGTATGGTGAGACCAAATTTTTTAAGTGAAAAAATTGTTGTTAAAATCACACACCAACAGGCTCTGGAAGCAAAGATATGGAAAGTTAGCCCACTCCCAGATTGCACCTGGGATCTTTCAAAAGTGGGTATGCTTATCCATGCCTGTTGCTCCAAAGCCCTGTAGTAAAAACATCTCACTAGAATCCTGTATGTGGGATAAAATTAATAATTAAACCAAAGTATTGTATAATGGACAATGTGTTTGTGTTAATTCTTGAGAAGAAGTGTTCTAAAAGAATGAAAGTGTTGGCAACCCACCAGTAGACAGATGTACATGTAATGTAAGTACTGAGTTTACCAAAAATCACATTTACTATTTGCCACAACCAAGAAGTCTCAGCTTATTACCAATCATCTGTTGAAAGGTAAAAAGGTAACACAGTTCCTAGAAAAAAAAAAAAAAGAATGTAAAAACCCAAACCATTCATATTATACACACAAATAAAAACATGTTAAAAATTGCCACTGCAAAAAAACATAACAGCTTACGATTGGTATAACATATTTTCTAGATGGTCTCCCACAACTACTGGCATACTAATGTTACTACCCCTAATTGTTTTTGGTTTTAAATTGTATGTGTTTAATTGAAATGTTTAAAATGTTCTGTTAAATAAAACAAATGTTTGCAACGCTAGAGCCACAGGCCCAAATCACCTCCCAGTATTTTCTATTACGTGAACCAAATAAGAAGTGACACTGGCAATTAATAATCTTAGTGTCCAAAGGGGGACATGTAGGAGCAGGATTTTATAAAGTCCCATAAGAATTAATGTATGATTTGATTTAATCCTGCTAGCCACCCTATATGAATAGCAGAAAGAAATGATCCTCTGGGACTATAAAATTCTGTTTTCCAATATGCATTTGTCATAAATCAGATAGTTAAGGGTTAATGTCTCTTTTACCTGTAAAGGGTTAAGAAGCTCTGTAAACCTGGCTGACACCTGACCAGAGGACCAATAGGGGGACAAGATACTTTCAAATCTTGGTGGAGGGAAGTCTTT